>NW_024423675.1:10060182-10167586 GCF_017311325.1 Ursus maritimus
AAATAATATATTTTTAAAGAGGAGCATGAGAATGTTTGGCTCTATTTTGGATTTTAATTTGTTTTTAGTGATTTAGACCTCTTATATGTCTATAGAATTGGTATTGGTTGTTTCAGTGTTTGTTTCTCAGAGTTCTTATTTTGTTTTAAAATAAAAAGTGCATACTATGTTAAAATCACAAACACTGGACAGTTTATATATCTTGTCTTTTAGTATTCATTTCAAAGTGGCATTGTTTTTAGCTAGGTATCCTCATGTTGCTGTTGTATATTTAGAATTATAGATGATATATTTTAATTAATTTCCTTAACATATCCCCCAATATTTTAATATAGGAGCTTGTATATGTTCCAAATTTACTTTATGATGGCAGCTTATAGTACATTATTAATCTGCTAGCCTAAAAATGTGAGCCAGTCTATGAAGCTTCAAAGATGTTCTAAAAATAACCCCAAAATACTGTTAGCTAGAAGCCTGATTTTAGTAGGAAAAATTTCTGAATTGTTTGTGGTTCATATAAATATATTTTGAGAGAAGTTCTTATACTAAAGTTCAAGGTCCTGATATTTACATAGTTCCTTTACATAGTGCACCACGTTGATTTGTAAGGAAATGAAGGGAATTTAAATTAAAATTTTAGACCATGAATGTAAAATTGCTGGATATTTGCACATAGTACAGGTTTGGAGGGAGATTTTTTTAAAAGTTATCCATATGGCAGCAGAACTTTTAATAAACAATAGTTCTAACACAGAATCTTTATGGAAACAGAAAATGGGATTTATGAGGTGACATTTTGGTATATAAAGAAAAATGAAATAAGATTAGCTTTATTTTCCTATTTCCCCCCAGCCTTGCCAAGGTTTAGTGGCTGAATTACCACTTATAATTTGTTTTTTCATTCCATGCATGCATTTCATTAACCTATTCCTGGCTCTGCAGCCAGCCTGCAGAGAAAAATTCAGCAGAAGGATTTCTGAGCAGATTGGCCACAACACGCCATAGGACATATTTTAGCATCCAAGGACAATCTGATAACTTTTACTGTGCTTTACATTAATAATGTGAAAAGTTTCATTTTGTTTATGTGGTTTCTTAGAGCATTTATGTTATTTACAGTTATTTAATAATATTTAAGAAAAACTTTATGAGATCTCTCCAGACACTCAAAATTTAACGAATAGCTCCCTGCAATGAGTCTGACTGCTTCAAACCTAGGATTAAATAGATTAGTATTGAAGTCCAGTTCCGGGATTTTGCCACTTACTCAAAGAACTATTGGAATAATAACAAAAGTTTTTGTAATATAATTGATTTGTCTCTGAAACACTTATGAGTCTCAGGCAATAAAGCCTGGGAGATATTACAAACAGATGCAATTCAATTGTACAATTCTTTGAATATAATCAAATGCCTCTCTTCATTTTTTTCCTTCTTTTCTTTTTTGATTTAAGAGAAAGCTCAATTATGTATGTTAATGCAATGGCACAATTGGGCATACATTATTAAAATTGGTGTTGAAACGCATAAAATTATTTTTCATGTCACAGTTACCTTTAAAATTGTATTTTGTTGGACTTTAATTTTATACATTTGTATTTCCTAAAAGAACGCTCAGAATGGCTCAGAATGCCCCAGGTGAAAGGATGAGATGAATCTCAGACTTAAAAATTACAGTGACTCTGAAAAGAAAAATTTTAAAGTTAGAAGGCACTTCGGTTCAACTTTCTGTTCAATAATTCCTTAATCCTCTCTAAAAATCCTGCATTCTCTGATACTATTTTATAGCTTATTGTCTGTTTTAGTCAATCTCTGCAAAAGGCAGCCTCCTCTTATGTTCTTGCTTATTTTGAACTCGAACCTGCCCTACAATAATTTCTGTTTGCTGGTTGTCTTTTGTGGTAAAAAGCTACCAGAATGCCACTCATCCTCTACATAAAAGACCATTAAAATTCACTATTGCTCCATTTCTCTGCTCTGTCTTATAGCAAAACTGAAGAGAGTCAGTTCAGTGTGACAGATATTTATGGACCATCTGGCACTATATTAGGCTCTTAGATATGAACAAACAAACAAACAAACACAACAAAACAAAGATCCTTAAGGAATATTCTATTCTAGTTGGGATAAGAAAACACAATAAATGTACTAAATGACTTAAAGACACCATTGGCTCTTCTTGATTTCCTTCCCTTTTTTTTTTCTTCCATCCCCTTCAGGCTTTTGTCCCTGCCATTCTTCTGAACCATTCTTAGTTAGAAAACCAGTGTCTCATTCTCCTTTCTTTCTTTTTAATTCTCCACCTTCATTGTCTTTTATTTTCTCAGCTGTATCTGACACAACAGATCTCTTCTTCCCTGCTTTTCGAAATAATTTTATTTTCAGGACATTGCTNATCTCATGTTTTCATGGCTCAAATGCCTTCTATATTCTGATGTATTTCAAGTATTCTATAATTCAAAGGATCTAAGATCCTATTGATTATAAGATGCATCATTATTTTATATACTTTAAGAAAAAATGTTGTCAATTCTCGTTGTAAGACAGCATTGATTATAAGACACACCTCAATTTCAAAGATATTAAAATATGAAAAAGTATATCATAGAATCAGTGAAATGTGGCTTATGTCCTGACCTCACCTCTGATATCCATATCCAACTGTATACATGGGATCTCCACTGGGTTGTCTGATAAGTGTCTTAAGGTAACATTTTTCTTTCTTTCTTTCTTTCTTTCTTTCTTTCTTTCTTTCTTTCTTTCTTTCTTCTTTCTTTCTTCTTTCTTAATTTCTTTCTTTCAAGATTTATTTGTTTTTTGGGGGAGGGGCATAAGGGAGAGGGAGAGAGAGTCTTAAGTAGATTTGGCTCTGAGTACAGAGCCCAACTCGGGGCTTGATCTCATGACCCTGATACCATGATCTGAGCTGAAACTAAGAGCTGGATGCTTAACCAGCTGAGCCACCCAGGCACCTGTTAAGGTAACATTTCTTAAACAGAGTTCTTGATTTTCACTCATTTCCAAACTTGCTTTTCTAGTGTCCACTTCAATAAATGGCACCACTATTCATCCAGTTGCTTTGCTCAAAACCCCAAACATAATCTTTGAATCTGGGTTTTCAACCTTGGCACAAACCCTGTAATCAGCAAGTTTTTTACTTTCAAATAAATCCCCACATTTGATCGCCTTTTACTACCTCCACTATCACTCTTGTCCAAGACATCTTATCTCCTGCCTGTATTAGAAATAGCCTCCTAACTTGGCTTCCAGAGTTCTTGCTCCTATGCATTTATATTTCACATACAGCCAGAGTGACTATTCAAAAACAAACATCCAATCATACCACTCCCAACTCAAAACCTTCCAGAGGCTTCTCTTTATACTCAGAATAACATTCGAACCTTTCCCTTGGCTTTGCATGTCCATCTACCTCCCTCTCTCTCTCACTTTATTTCCTATCACTCTTTGCTGGGTTCAGACATTTCCAGCTACCCAGTTGTTTTTGCTGTTCCTCCAAGGTACCACACTAGTTTCCTTCCTATTGCCAGAACATTGTATAATTTGAAGCCCTGCTATATATTTATAGTTTCAGCATATATATATATATATATATATATATATATATATATATATATATATAAAGCATGTATAACTTTCAGCTTTGCTCTTTGTAAAGGGAATTATACTTGATGTGTTCTTATGTGACCTGTTCTTTTCATTTAAAATTATGATGTGATATCCATTCATATTGATATGTATAATTGTACTTTTTCTCTGCTATAGAGTATTTCATTGCATGGATAAACCAAATTCATTTTTCTTTTTTAAAGATTTTATTTATTTGTTGGAGAGAGAGAATGAGAGAGAGTGCACAAGCAGGGGCAGTGATAGGCAGAGGAAAAAGCAGGCTCCCCACCGAGCAAGGAGCCTGATGCGTGACTCAATCCCAGGACCCTGGGATCATAACCTGAGCCAAAGGCAGATGCTTAACTGACTGAGCCACCCAGGTGTCCCCAAATTCATTTTTCATACATTTAATTATCAATGGGTATTTTTTGGGGGAGATATATTAACAGTTGCTGCTATGAACATTCACATGTATGTTTCAAGATGCAATTGTTGAACTATTTCACTGGAAGTAAATTTTGGATCATAAGGAATGTATGTCTTTAACTTTACTAGGCAGTACCAATAATATTTCAGAGTGGTTATACCCTCCAGCAACATATGAAACCTGTATATCAACAACTTCATGAAAGCTTGCTATTGTTAGACTACTAATTTTTTCCCAATTTGATGTGCATAAAATCATATTGCATTATTTTGATTTACATTTACTGGAAAATTTTCATATATACATATGAAATAACATATATATTTGAATAGTACCATTAGTATTTATTTTTCTGTTACATTCATATTTGTGCCTTTGCCAGCTTTTCTATGGGATTTTAAATTTTTAAAAAATTTATTCAAAGGAGATTTTTCCCTTCAGACTAGCATTTTGTTGGTTAAATATTCCACAAGTATTTCCCATTAATTGTTGCTTAACATTCTTCTCTCTTTATAATAATTTTTGATGAGTTGTAGTTCTTGATTTTATCATTGAGGATTATTGTTTCTTTTATGAATTATATTTTTTGCATATTGTATAAGAAATTATTCCCTACTCTGAGATTTTATAAATGTTCTCCTATATTTTCTTTGAAATGGTTTAAAATTTTGTCTTCTTCATTTAAGTATTTAATCCATCTGGAATTGATTTTTGTGTTTAGTGATGGGTAACAATTAAATTTCATTTTTTTTCATTTCATATGGAAAACTAACTATTCTAGCACCATTTATTCAAGTGATCATCTTGTGAAGCCAGCTCTATCCCAAATCATATTTCCTTATATGTTGAGACTCTTTCTGGGCTCTTTATTCTTATCCATAATTGATTAACTTGTCTGTTTCTGTGCCAATACACTGTATTAATTGCTATAGGTTTAAAGTAATTCTATGTAACGGGTTAAACAATTTTCCTGACCTTGTTCTTCTTTTTCTGAAATGTTTAGGTTATTCTTGGCCCTTGATATTCTGTATAACTTTTAGAATCAGATTGTCAAATTCAATGAAAAAATCTGTATAGACTTTGATTGGAATTTCATTGAATTTATGGGTCAATTTTTGAGAAGCTTGACTATGACCAGCTTCCAATTAAATCCCTGGGCACTGAGTCTCTAATAAGGTTCTCTAGTAGACAACGTTTCATAAATTCTGTTACAATTCATTGCATTGGGAATTAAGCATACCCTATGTGACTCCACTGGGAGAGGACTCTGGGAAGCTTATATATTTGGCTTTTTCTGGACTTCCCTTTGCTGGTTTTGCTTTGTGTCTTTTTAATGTAATAAATCCTAGCCATGAATATGACTATGTGTTGAGTCCTATAAGTCCTTCAGGCTAATTTTGCAGATTCCCAAAACACCTGTTGTATTTTTCAATTACATGTACTTTCAGCTTTTCTATGACTTTGTTTAGCGTGTCTTTTGAGAAGTCAGTACAGCTAGACTTTTTTTTTTTTTTTAAGATTTTATTTATTTATTTGAGAGAGAGACAAAGATAGCGACAGAGAGGATGAGCAAGATGAGTGAGCAGGAGCAGGGAGGAGAGGGAGAAGCAGGCTCCCCCCTGAGCAGGGAGCCCAATGTGGGGCTTGATCTATCCCCACAGGGTTCATGACCAGTGCTGAAGACAGACACTTAACTGACTGAGGCACCTGGTGGCTTGTTTTTGTTTTTGATCCTATCTGAACATTGTTGTCTTTTATCCAGAGAGTTTACTAATTATTATTAATAATGACTGATATATTGCAATTCATTTTTACCATTTTATTTTATGTTGTCTATTTATTCTGCTTTTTCCTACACTTCTTTTTGTTTCTCTCTCTTTTTTCCCTTCCTTTTGAATAACTAAACTTTTTTTTGTCATTCAGAATTTCCCCCTTGACTAGTTTGGCAGTCATAAATTTTATTTCTATTCTTTTAATGATTTCCCTAGTAATAAGGATAGTGATATTTAACTTAAGTCTTAATTTAAACAGTACGTTTGCCTTCTTTATGTAATACACAAAGAAAAATTTACTATTGTTACACCTCCCATTATATGCATTTTAATTCAAATATTTTTTGATAATGAAAATTAGTTATCTTTATTATTGTTTCTTGTAGTCCTTAATTTTCTGTTTGCCTATATTTGAATTTTCTTTGCTTGTCATTCTTTCTTGCATCTCAAATCCTTTATCTGCACTTATTTTTCTTCTGCCCCGTGAATATCCTTTATAATTTCCTTTAGTGTGAGTCAGTAGATGGCAAATTCTCACATATTAATATCTCTGAAATTGTTTTTCTTTTGCTTTTTTTATTTTAAAAGAAGTTTTTTTCTGGGCATATAATTCTAAGTTGAAGTTATTTTCTCTAAACACTTTGAAAATATCTGCTGTTTCTGGCTTCCATTATGCTGGTGAGAAGTAAGCTGATATCCTTTAAAATTTATCTGACTTTTCTCTTTGGCTACTTTTAAGATCTTCTCTTTATCTTTTGTGTTCTATGCTTTCACTATATCTGTCTATGTAATAATTTCTTTTTATTCATTTTTCTTAAAATTCAGTAGGCAGATTAAAACAATACAGTCCTCATTTTGAATAGTTTTAGATTTGTGGAAAAGTTATAAATGTAGTACAGAGACTTACTAGATACCCTACACTCAGTTTTCCTTATTGTTAACATTTATTACATTAATATGGTACTTTTGTCAAACTAATGAACTAATAGTGATGCATTAACTAAACTTTATTTTTCTTTGTTTTTATCTGATCTTTTTCTGTTCCAGGATCCCATCTAGGCTAGATACCACATTACGTTTAGTTGCTGTGTGTAGACTGTGACAGTTTCTCTGACATTTCTTTGTTTTTGATGACCTTGACCATTTTTGAATAGTACTGGTTTGGTATTTTATAGACTATCCCTCCATTGGAGTTTGCCGGATGTTTTTCTCATGATTAAACTGAGGTTATGGATTTTTGAGACTATGATCATAAAAGTAAGTATAAAGATCATTCTTATCATACATGTTAAGGGTATATGCTCTCAATATGACTTATCATTGCTAATACTAACATCTGTTACCTGGCTGAGGCAGTGTTTGTCAGATTTCTCCATTATAAAGTTACTCCTTTACCTCCCTCTATTCATTATGCCCTTCGGAAGGAAGTTTCTTTTTTCCTGGGAACAATAGGCAATAGTAGCTCTTTGTGTTCACGATTTTTTACCATAAGAAGTAAAACAATAATTAAATGATGGGTTTCCTGCCTTTTTTTCCTCCCTGTTTCCTTAACACCCTAATATTTACCCCAAGAATATTTCGGGAAGTCTTTGAGTTTTTTATTTGCACCTGTTCATGTGGTCCTGGTTATGGAACTTGGCATTGGTTCAGCCCATATAGTTTTTTTTATGACTTGAGCAACACATGGATCTGAGGAAGACATGAATCCCAGGCTCTGGGGCTTAGAAAAAGCAGTTATGAAGGCTTTGGAATTGCAGAATAAAATGGGGCCATCTTTATTCAATTCTGAGGACTTGACTAGTTAGGATTTTAGGATAATGAAGTTAATAGGCTCAGTCAATTTAGGGAATAGACTTGTACCTGGGCTTGGGTTCTGCAGGAGAAACCTCGTTCCATTGGAATTTTCAGAAAGTTCTTGGATTACAGCAACTAAATTTTCAATTATCTGATATGATATTGGGTCATGTAAGTGAGCATATCCCTGCAAGATTCCTTGATGACAAGCTTTTATAGAGAAAAAAGGGAGGTAGGTTAGCTGGTCCATTGACTTTCAGCACAGACTGGGAACATTTGTTACATGTTATATATCAGCTGTTATGCTAGGCGCTTTGTGTTTGTTATTTTATTTTATACTTGAAAAAACTCTGTGAAGTTAAGCATTTTGAAAATCTCTCTTCCTAGTAAACAACACTCATACTGAGTAATTTATGTGAAGTCACAAATCTCAAGACTCTAAAAAACTTGCTCTGTTTATAATGCATGCCAACCCCTTATTCCATAGATTATATATAGAATCAGTTCTAGAGGAAATGGGTACCATGTAGGTCACCAAGACAGAAGTTTGGTCAGAAGAGGAACTAGACTAGTTAATGTAGTTCTCTAGGTGTTTGGTTAGAATGCTTCAAATTCCTCCATCTCAGCTCCGTATTGGCCTCTAGTCTCTAAAGACTGGAGCAAAGCTGAACCCATTGGTGAAGATCAGGTAGATTCTGTGAGACTTAGAGCCTGGCAGAAGCAACAGTATCAAAAGCATATATAAATATGGAGAGGATTCCCGATAAATGGTTGATCAAAGTAAGAAAGAATTAATAAGGGAAGAGAGTTGAGGCAGAAAGCATTTGGGTGTGTCTAACAAATGTTTATCAAATGACTCCTTTGCATATGACAATTTGCCACCTCAGGGCAAGTGAAGCAAAGATGGGAATGATACCTTCTCTGCCCTCAGAGAATTTATATTACACAACTTACCTTGATATGGTGGAATGGGATAATTACCAAATGGAGGAACATGTGGTATATGGAATCATAGAGCAATTACATGACTGAAACATTAGTGGAAGTCTTAACAAAAGAGAGGACATATAAACAAGCTATGGAAAGATAAGTAAAACTTTTTCAAGTGTTGTAGTAGGTGACAAATTTCATGAGAAAATATCGTGAAGAACAGCAGAAATGTGAGCAGTCCAGGGAGACAAATGAGAAAAATGAGTGAATTCTACTTGGGGAAATGACACAGACAGGATAAGATAAATATGATTGTTTTTACCCACTGGGTACTCACTCTGCCTTCTTTTGATTACAAAAATAAACATATTTTACTCTGGAGAACCACAGCTCCCCTATCTATCAGTCCGGATGGTTTCAATGTAACTGATACCTTTCTTTTCACAGAGTCAAAGGTGAGCATGTGATCCAGGTCTAGCAAATTAGCATGTTCCCCTCCTGACCATGGTTTTTGTTTCAAAGGTGGGCATGTGACCTGTCAGTCCAATAAGATTCATTCCTGGGGTTTTGATTGGAATTTTTGGGAAAAATAAGAATTCTTTCTTCTGAAGTTGCTAGTCTGTGAGGATGTGCTCTCAGAGCATCCAGAAACCACCATAAATGGAAGGTCTGCCTAAAAATGAAGCATCCAGAGAGGGAATCAGAGCCAATAGGCACAGCCAGTGTCTTGAAGTTGCCCTGGATTTTCAGTTATGTGAGCCAATTACCATGTCCCTACTCTGTTTTTTCATTTTTTGTTTTATTTTGTTTGTGTATGTGTGTGGTTCTTTGTTTTGTTTTGTTTTTGTTTTGTTTTGCTTTAGTTTATCTGAATCGGGTGTAAATGGTTCACAATGTAAAGGATCTCTTGGCTAATATATAGGGTCTGGAGGCCCCATTTTGGAAACTGTGAGCAAAGTAGAATAAGTGGTTGAATTAATGGAAGCAGTTGGGCCATGTTGAAACTGGTGAGAAAGAAGACTGGAGAAGTATAATAATGCAAGTTGGCACAGAGCCAAAGATAGGATTGATACATTAACAAATAGGAGTTATTCCAGTGTTTTTTGAGCAGTACACTGATGCAGTGAATATTATAATCTTTCTTTCCTCCTCCCTCTCCCCTCCGTCCCCCTTCCCTCCCTCTTTCTCCCTCCATGCTTCCCCCCCTCCTCTTTCTTCCTCCCTTCCTTCCTTTCAGATTTTATTTATTTGACATATGACAGAGAGAGAGAGAGAACACAAATAGGCAGAGCAGCAGGCAGAGGGTGAGAGAGAAGCAGGCTCCTTGCTGAGCAAGGAGCCTGATTGTGGGGCTCTATCCCAGGACCCTGGAATCATGACCTGAGCTGAAGGCAGACACTTAACTGACTGAGCCACCCAGACACCTCTTTATTTCTTTCTTAAGAGTAATTTTGTAGTTTTCTACTTTCTACACTGGCATTGATTGTATCTATAGCAATGCCGGTTTTGTTTTTTATGGGTGTCTCATATTGTAGAATCTAGCACTTAAACTGATCAAGACCCCAGATCGCAGTTATTGTGCCTCTCTAAAAAGAGACAAGGAGCATTTCCTAGAGGAGATACATGGCAAGCACAGCCCCACTAGGTACCTCTCACTTGGATTCCATCTTTTCCTCTTCTGAATCCATATACCATTGAATTAGTATTTCTCTCATGGCAGAAAAACCCATTGTTACTTGGGCTATTGTTATGTGGGCATTTGTCTTCAAACTACCTAACCCCTCTCCCTCTATACCAGATTGTAACCTCCTTGGTGGGCAAGTACTAAATATTGTGCACATTTTAGAAGAAATTTTTCACAGTGCCCGTCCATTCTCTTGAATACAATAGGTAGTCAAGTGCTTGCAAAGAAAAATTTACTTTAAATAGAACAACTATTACATTTCTATTAAAGCAGGAATTAGTATCTAGGCTTAGAGAATGGTTACTTGTTAGAAAATTTGGTTATTCTTTGAACAATTAAAGAAAGAAATAACTCCCAGAAGAGACTGCTTTGAGATTTTGAACATGCACATATATTTATCCTAAGAATAGGAGATGCTAGCCTCCACAGTTCACAGAAAAACTGTGGATGTTTCTGGGAGTATAATTCTCACTTTTTATGTCTCCGGCTCTCTTGTTATGCTACACTCAATTTTTTTTTCAAAATTTTTTTACCTATATGCAGATACTTCCCTCTGCAAGAGGTGGAACTTAATTCTGCCCCCTTTGCCTCATACA
This sequence comes from Ursus maritimus, assembly GCF_017311325.1. Classification (NCBI taxonomy): domain Eukaryota; kingdom Metazoa; phylum Chordata; class Mammalia; order Carnivora; family Ursidae; genus Ursus; species Ursus maritimus. Next base: position 10,071,013 of record NW_024423675.1, read on the forward strand.
CTCTTTCCCCTTGAGAGTGAGCTAGACTTAGTGACTCGTTTCCTAAAGAATAGAGCAAGGAAAGAGAAGATAGTTAACTTTACAGTGGAGAATCATCTTAACCAAATGATGAAAATTAACATCAACAACGATGTCATGTGGATAACATGTACCCCTGATGTGATGTGATGAGAAGGGCACTTCACTTCTCTTGTTTCCTTTACAAACGTCTGTAACCCCAATCTAAACATAAGAGATACCACAGAAATGGCCAGTAGGAGACATTTTAGGATGTTTGTCTGGTCCTGCTTTAGACTGTGAAAGTCATGAAAAACAAGAAGGGACTAAGAAACTATTACAGACCATAAGTTGGGAGCAACTACATACAATGTGGTCCCCTGCTTTGGATCCTGGAGCAGAAATAAGACATTTATGGAAAATATGGTGAAAGGCAATTGAAGCCTGGAGTTTGGTTAGTAGAAATGCACCGTGTTAGCATTTTTGTTTTGACAAGTGTATCATACTAGTGTAAGCTGTTAACTAATATAAGATGGGGGAAAACTGGGTGATAAGTATCTAAGAACTCTCTGTACTATGCAACTTTTTCATACATCTAAAATGATTCCAAAATCAAAAGTTTATTTAAATAGTGCTATGAAGTATTTCAGTAATTAAAAAAGTTAAGAATGTAACTGACACCATGTACCCATAACCCAACTTAAGAAAGAAAATTATAAATATGAAGTCTTCTATGTATTGCCTCCAAATTCCTGATATCCTTTTCTTGCTTCTATTCTAAAATTTGTCTATTCTAAATTTGTCTTAATCATGTCTGTGCATATCTTTATTTTTTCCTATATATACTTGAATCTATAGACTATATGTAATATTGCTTTATATATTTTAAACTTGAACTAATGATACCATGTCCTGTGTATATTTTTTTAGGTTTGCCTTGTTCACCCAGTAATATGGTTTTGAATTTCATCTCGGAGGTTAATGAAGTTTACTCCAATTATTCATTCAGCAACTGTATTGTGCTTCAATTAATGTCAGGCGGAGTACTAGGTGCTAGGGATTCAGCAGTGAATCAAGTATTCTGGCATTGTGCTCAAAGATGGATGTGCAGAAAGAGTTATTGATAAGGCTATAGTCAGATTAGGGAGCTATCATACTATGAGACTGTGGTGTGGATATTTGTTTCTAACTTCACTGTTTTCTATGAATGCTCCCTGTGTTAGAGATTGTATCATGATGGCCTGTAGATATGTTTTGTTTGGTCAATTCAGTGCCTTTTAAAATTCTGCATTAGTTCTCAATAGCATTTAAAAATTAAGAGATTTTTCATAGTAATTTGGATTTTCAGCTTTTCCTGAAAAATCTGGCCCCATGGGGCTGATTCCCACATGGTTACCACTGGGAGGGGTAGAGGAACTGCTGCTCTCTAGGTCTTCTAACCTAACCCTAACCCTAACCCTAACCCTAACTCTAACCCTAACCCTAACCCTAACCCTCTAGGTCTTCATGGCCCACTTTGCTCTTTGCTCTTTATGTAACTGTCCTACTTATCACATAGCTTGGGGTGGCTTGCTGTACAATAGGTATGTGTGTGTTCCTCATTATCCACATACAGTCTCTTCAATGTTGTCACTGATGGTGTCAGTAAACACAGGAAGGGAAAAGATGCATGTGTAACTGCACAGTGCTTGAGATTTTCAAGCTCGTATGTGCTTTGGCAATCCTTTTTTTTCTCTCCGGAAGAGGGATATCCTTTCTTATCAACACACAATCCTTTTTTTTTTCTTTCTACAAATTGGTGCAGTTTTCTAAATTTCATGCTTTTACAGCAGTTTATTCCACTGTTTCTTGAGGGCCTAGTATGTGCAGACCATTGTTCTAACTGCTAAAGTGATTTAGAGAAATCCATAGCTGGTGCTTGCCTTCAAGGAACTTGTTAGGCTGGTAAAACACATCAACATTTAACTTTGTAATTCAGCATATTTATTGAATACCTGCTGTGAGCTAGGAATAGGGAAAGGGAACTTGTATATGCAAAGAGAACAGTATGCGTAGATAAGAGTCTTGTCCTCAGGTACTTTATTATTATCTAGGGCAATGGTCCTTAGAGTTGCGTGTGTGAACATGAAGATTCCTGAATCCACACATACAAGATCTGATTTAGTGGTTTTGGAAAGGTCTGGGCATCTCCATTTTTAACAATTATCTCAGACAGAGGCAGATTCACTGTGAAGCTAACAGGGCTTAATTGACAGCGCTTCTCATTTCACTGTTTCTGTGAATTCTGGAAGCTGCTAGAAGTTATAGAGTATTCTGGTTGGAGGTGGGAGCCAGGTTTTTACCAGGAACCATTTCTATACAAACACTGTGGGTAAATTTCCTAAACTGACCCTCAGTTTTCAGGGCTTCAGTAATTTGTTGTGATTTCTTATGCTATATATTCACATTTGTTTCTAACTTTGATTCATAATCTTGTCTTTGTTTCTCTAAAACGATTTCACCAAACTGTATAAGCTTCAGCTGCTAGCCTCAGGGGATTCTGATACATGTTGTCCCTGAACCAATTTTTGACAAATGCTGATTCAGGGTTTATGGAATAGAGGGGGAGATAGAATATCAATAACTACATGTAATGCCTATGAGATATCATAAGGATTGTCCTTATAGAGTCAAAGATAATACTAGAGGCGAACATGGAAGTAAAATTTGATTTTGACTGGGAATTTTCGGCTTTATGCCTATCAGGTATGTGACCACTTGATGCCAGTCTGCCATACAGTGGCAGTTTGGATAATTTCACTCATTTGCTAAATATAGTCCTCCCACAGGGATTTGTTAGAGGACTAATTGTGGGTGTCTGTTGTTTTTTTAATTATTTGAATATTGTTAAATTGGTGGGAATGTTCTTTTATAGTCTACCCCCCAATTATTCTGCCTTTGTTCTCCTTACCATCTGTAGCTTTTCAAAGTTGAGTTCACTGTTTTCCATACTCCATACTCCCCTACCACCTGCAAGCTCAGTCTCTCCCTCTTTCAGAGGCAGTCCTCACTGAGGTAGAAAGTATTTGAACAGTCTCAGCTCTCTGCTATACAGTATAAATTAGTCTTTCAATTAGATCCATAGCTAGGAATTGGTGGTCACCTAGGATTGTTTAGTTTTACCTCTTCGCCATTTTTCAAGCTTTTCCAAAGCAGATCTGGGGTCCAGGAGGTATATTTGCATGTACTCTACTTCCATTCCTCTCACTGCTCTTAACCCCCAGAAAAATCTCTCCCTGAGCTCTGCCACACTATAGTCTATGATTTGGCCTAGTCCAAACTGAACTTCTTAGAGTTACAGTCCTACTGATTGTCAGCTTATGGCTAATAATGAACAAGATTTTCTAATAGGCTGTGGATGGTGTCGGTTATTTTCTAAAGTAGTATAGAAACATTTGGTCATACTCCCTCTTCTTTTTATTTGCTAATAATAACTATAGTGCAACTCTTAAAAGAAATGGTCTCATCAGGATCATGCTTAAAAACTGAGCTGAAGGAGTAGTTCCTCATTCTCTTGAAGATAAATAGATACCATGTTTCTAGTTATTGTTGTATAATAACCTATTACAACTAGGAAAGATTGGGGTAAGAATGAATGAATAATTGGGTGAATTGGGAGTCCTGATAACTACATACTGTCTAGCATTTTGAGCATCTTTTGCATGCTGGGAACTTTAATGAATGCTTTACATATTTTATCTTAACCTATTATGTAGCTGTTAGCAAACTCGTGACAAAACTGAGATTTGATGAGAGTGTATATCTTGCTCAAAGCCATAGCAATAAAGAGAGCTGAAATTTGAACTCCGATTTTAGGGACTTAAAATTTATTGTCTTTTAGAAATCAATGGTTATTTGTCTTATGACATTTAAGATATACCCCTCATAGGTCTATATGGTTTATATCTATGCACAATTTCTACACGAATTTCCAGATTGGTAAAGAATTAAAATCAATCAGGACCCTGTGTAACCCAGGAGAAAGGATCCTCAGCAGGTGCCCTCTAGAAGCACAGGGGATTAGGTAGGTATTTGAGACAACCCAGGGTGAAGGCAACAGGATTTCATCATAGATGTTCTACAAATCTTTAAGAGTGTGTGCTATTGACCAGGAAGAAGGAAGTTTAGTATGAGTCCTAGTAGACACATGGAAACATTATTTCTATTAAATATGCTGACTCTAAGCTGTTAAGACCATATTTGGACACATCCTAATTCATGTCATAAAATAAAATAACAGAGTGGCCAGTGGTACCATTTCCTAGGGTTGTTGTAAATTATTTTGTTAGTTAACTATCCAAATGGTGGCCCTGTAACTCTTTGCAGTTTCTGCATTTGGTAAAAGAATTGCCATCACATCACTTGACTTACCTGCTAAAATGTCCACCTCATGAGATGTTGGGACTACTGCAATATAAATGCCCAAGGAACTATAAACTTTGTCTCCTCATTGATACTCTTAGTGTGGAATTGTCAGCTATGTTGATTGTGGCATGGCAGCGCCAGGGGAAAGCAATAGATTCATTTCTGGCAGGATGGAGATGTCAGCAAAGACTGAAGAGATCTTTGGAAAAATGCCACTGGCTGTACTTTTAAAGCTCTGTAACCTGGGAGTATAGATTCCCCCAGGGTGGCAGTGCTTGTTCTCTCCAGTAGCTATACCTGTGGACCTCGATCACACTTCTTGCTCAGTAACTATTTCTCTTATCTCACAGACTTCTGGTGTGCCATAACTAGCAACGGGTCTGCCTTTTTCTCCAGTCACCCTTTGAAAGAAGGTATTTTATTTTTCTTTGTACAGCATAAGATAACTCCACTAAATAGCAGTTGTCTTTAAGCTTGCCAAGACAGATAATGTTTGGCTTATTTTTCTAGCCCTTTCTCCTGGGGGGAAAAATAGTGAAATCTCAGGAAAGCTTACTGAGGTATGCTGTATGTTTCTGAACAATACTGCTGCTGCCTCTGAAGAAATAAAATGAATACTATCCAAGGCTAAATGTCCTTTGAGAATATGGATATGTACTATTCCTTTCTAGACTGCTGGATAACTATGTTCAATTTTTTATTTTCTGTTTGGAATTTGAAAAGGTAATATTTACCTGTCAAAGGCTTTGAATCCCTTGGTTTCAAACCAGAGAGGATTTGCGAGTGCCCTAGGGGATAGGGATTTCAACTTCCTTTTTTCAGGGTCTTGCACAGCGCCTGCTATGTAGTAGGCTTAGTGGGGGTGAATCATACTGGAAGGCACCTAGTGTGTTTCATGGTCACTTCCGTTTGCCAGTAGACACTTCCTTTTGATACTGAGTGAGATTTGCATCAAGGCATACGCACATTTATATTTACCCTTCTTTCAGGGACAGTGCAGCTCCAAGTGCCCTCTGCACGTGTGATTAAATATTAATTAGGCTTCTAATATGAGCAAGTGAGTTCACAGGCCCAAGTGTCACATGAATAATTTATGAGGTACCCGAAGGCTCAGCCTGGAAAGCTGATTGGCCACCTTGGATTTGTATAATTACAAAGTTTCATTATTAACAGTGGAAGTGGTGGAGAGATTTGCCTAGCTTGAGGGACTTTGAAAGCATAAGCTGTCTCATTAGGGTAAAAGGGAATAAGGCAAAATATGCAAACTTGTTAGCAGAAAAGAATGGGGCGGGTGAGATTTAAACTTAGCCTTCAAACATAACTATGTCTGTGTGCATTTAAAAATATATAGTAAAATTGGTATTCTGATTGATAAGCATGTTTGCTTTAAATTTTTATTTATGGAGCAATGCTTCAAAGCTTTTGTTTTAAATTGAAGGCCAAAATCTTTAATATTTTAGTAAAAAGCCACAGGTAGCCTAATGGGCCCGGTGGAGTGAGGTTTGGAGGTAAAAGAATGAACACAGTCCAGGGCTCTTGCTGGAATGTGTGTTGTGCATGCAATTAAATCTCAAGGTCAAACAATTTACAGACAATTACTTTTCTAACATCTCCAGAAATGCCTGCTTACACGTCTTTAATTTTAAATGATACTGATATTCCAATTCTCCCCAAAGGTTAATGCTGACTAAATCCAGCTGTGACCTGACACGATGCGACAGCACAGTGCCTAATTATCCTCTGGATAGTCATTTACTTGAAACCATTAAAGGAATAGGCTGAGAGGAAGATTTAGGACCCTGAAAAAATGTTAGCCTGACTTCTTTCTTCTTGAAGATGGGATGGGCTGAAAAATAAAAATAAAATCCTGCTAAATGTTAGCCATTTGCTTTGATGGCAGAAAATTGTTCATCCCACTCTGTTTTTTTACAGGTTAAATTGCTAACTAGTTCATTTTATCCATTGCCTACGGCTGGCGCTAAATGTCAGTGACAAATTTTGTACTTGTCTTGAAGAATGAATTAAGTTATGCACAAAAGCTATAGTGCTCTTTTAAGATGAGTGAATTGCAGAAGGAAAAAAGTTGCTCTTTTGAAAAAGGATTATTTTGATTAAAGGCCTTTTCTATTGTAGCTGAAGACAGGTAGTGGTTTAAGATAATTCCGACAGTTACCTCCCACAGAGGCTGCAGTCCTTTACCAGAAATTTCTTTAAGAGCACTTGTGTCAGATTATATACTATGATTATTATCATAAGACTATTAGCGACAGTGAAAGAAATTACTAAAAAAATAAAAATAAAAAAAAAACTCCTAGTTTTTATTAACTAAAATAAAAAAATGGTTTTCTGTTGTGGGATCAGCATTCCATCACTGTTAAAAAACCTTTCACTGTGAGTTGCAATGGAAACGAAAGAGGGACACCTATGTTTGCTAAAATGTTCCAAAAATGAAACCCTAGCTGTTTCAGTGACATACAATAGGAAAATATGACAGCAGCTGATAGCGACCTTCATCCCTCTTGTTTTTAGTTTTGTGGCACTTGAGTTCTGACTCATCATCTCTCAATAAAACTAGCTATCAGAGGTTATTGATATTCCATTGTAGTCTGGTTTATTATCACTAACTTATACAAAAGGAGATTTGCATCAGTCCTTTTTATGGTTTTCATTTTTCTTTAGAAGGAATACTTTTGCCTATTTACTACACAGTTTATAGTAGTAAATTGTCTTAGTCCTCAATTATTCTAGCAAATTTTAGCACTCTTAATAAACAAAATGAGTAAAATAAGAATGCAGTTTTTAAATACAGTGTTAAGTATGAACAAAGCAAAGTTTTGGATGCTGGAAAGGGATATTTCACCTCCGGTTCAAATTGATGGGCATTTGTTTGGGGGGGGGGGCTAAGATTTACTAGAATGAACTCCAATAATGTGACTATGATTAGTTTATTTCTATTCTGCTAGTCTAAAATATTTACTTGAAGGAGCAAAGGTATATTGATAGTGTCTTGGTGAAGTAGTAAGAATACAAAGTTTTCAGTTAGAATTGTCCTTTCATCATTAAGGGACAAGTATCACCATGCTTTGTTGTAACATACCATTTTAGTGTACTGTGGAATGAGGATAGGGAACTTGATTTTAAAGGAAACTCTAGTGATTAGTTTTAAAACCTTAGTTAAATAATTACTTACTTGATCAGCTGTCTTAAATTGCATTTAAGTTAGTGAAATGAGTTGTCAAATCCGCTCTTACTAAAGTGATAGATAAATATAGGTGTTTAAACTTCTGTTAAGACCCAGTATTGAGCCTTGGCAAGGAATGGCTTTTGTGACGGAATGGTTTTCTCTTTTACTCCTTAACCCCCCACCCATTCTGTAACCACTGTGATCCTGTTCTATAATTATGAATGGTGTGAATGGCCTCTCGGTTGGAGTTGTCATTATCTTCATCCTTCCCAGCAAGAGTTTCAGTCTGATGATGTAGAACAAGATTCTGAGGAAACAGCCCAGGCCTCAGTATTAGGGAAAAGAAGTTTCTCAGAATATCGTTTAGGATAATTTTTCTTATCTTAAAGAATAAATATGTGTCTGTATCTGTGTCTATGTGTGGTGTGGGTTTGTGTATGTGGTGATTGGGAGGAAAGTGCTAGCTGAAATGGAAGAATTTTATCCAAAAAAGCTGATTCTTATATACCTTCCTGGGTTTGGGCTCATACCATCTGTTTGACTTTTTCTGTAGTTGCCAGATGTTCTAACTATCAGTAGGGAGTGTATACTTGTGTTTTCAGGACTGAAGTCTCAGGAACTTGGGCACTACCTAATGGAGGTCAGGTGGATATTCGCCTCTTTGAAGTAGAGTGTACTAACATAGTAGTGCTGATTTCTTCTGGCTTCCTTCTGTCCTTTTTAAAAATTTCATTGTTCATGTGATTATCATGTTAACCTTATAGCCTTAAAAAATGTTATTTAGTTTTTAATAAATAACCCATAAAGAGCTATGCACCTATAAAGTACTTAAAAGTCTTTGCTCCCTTACATTAACTGCTTGTCATGGGTTTTCATACTTTTAGAATTTTATTAAAAAATAATAAAGATAAAATCAGAGAGCTCAGTTCTTTTCTGCTGAGTTCAGTGATGGGTGTTTGCTAGGTGGGTTTTGTCTTCAAATTGTTCCCACTGTGACTTGTTGGCATTAATGAGGCTATTTGGTAGGGTTGGAGGGAGGAGCGGGGAGCATTCTTTTCCCCAATGAAAATCATCTCTGTTATCTCCATATATGTGGCTGAGAACATAGACCTACTACTACTGGGAAGTATTCAATATTGCAGGAGGTATGTAGTGAAGCCTAGAATTTATTTTGGCATTTTGCTTCCACATGCATCTTCTTGTATAATCAATCCCACTGTGTTTAGAGGTGAACACGTGTTATGCCTTTTTTTTTTTCTTTTCGTGAAAACAGTGGGATTGATTGGGAAACTAGAAACTTGAAGAGTAAAGTCTTCTGCCAGAATATAGACTGAGAGCCACAGCAGTTCAATTTGTGTGATTTGGAAATATAATAGCAAACTATCTTTTTGTGCTTTAGCTGTGAATTTTGTCCAGTTACTATTGTCATCAGTCAACATTTCTACAAAGAGTGCTTTTTTAGTGACAGTTTGAGCTTAAACATTTGGAAAAATTTCAGTACAATATTAACAAATGTCCATTTGAAAAATAATTTCACCATCTCTACTTATTTGGCAGGGACTATAAATTGTAAATTCACTTCCAATATGATTTTTAGTTCACTAAAAATGACTCTTTCTTTTGAAAATATAAAGTGCATCAGTGCAATTCAAGCAAGTGAATATTTTTGTTTCCATTTTATTTCATGCTGATATTGCTGTCTTGTATCTCATATTCTCTGTAGTCACGTGCAGCAATTACAAGTTCAATAGGAGGAATAGAGTACTGCCAGAGGACAGTAGGACATTTTATATTTGATTTTCCCTTTGTTTTAAGGTTTTTATTTTATGTAACTTGTTGTCTCCTTCAGCGTCATGTACTTTTCTGAGAGAGATCTCTCTCTCCTTTATTGCTCAGACCATTTTTCAATGATTTCATTTTGATCTTATATTGCTAAATATTACACTGAACATTCTCTCTTGAGAACTATGTACTGTATTTTCAGTTGTTAAATCTCAAATCCTGTTTTTATCCCTGTTACTTATTTTTAAGCCTACTAAGTTTAAATTGTTCCTCTCCCCTCTCCCCATGGGTTTTCAGATCACAAAGCTTTTCATAAGTAACATAGGGCACATAGAGGATGAGTCCAAAATATCGAAAAATGACTTCACTTGTGTTACCATAATATAGACCTGAACTTCATTCAAAATCCATAAATTATCACTGACCTTCCACTGAGTTGACATTCTAATTGCCACATGCCATGGTTGTGGTATACTATTATTCACAATGAAATAATCAAATGAAATTAATACTGTTTCTTACCTAAAGTTTGGCTAGTTGATTTTCTTCTTCCTAGCTCAGAAGGCCCCAACGCACTGTCTAAAAATGGGGAAATCACAGCCAAGTTTGTCCAACTTAGATTTCCTCTCAGTCCAATTTAGGTCTGTTGTTTTCCTTGAGTATGTCATTCTCTGTTTTGGCAGAAGCTGGATCTTACTAAGTCAGAGTCAGGCAGTGTGTCAGGAGATTGTAACTGAGAGGCCAGAAATAAGTATAGATCTTATATGTCCACTTAACATTTATTTTATTATTGCTCTGTGGGAAATTGTAAATGATTTGGAGTATAGATGTATTGCTTCAAGCAGACCCAACAGATGAAACATTGTTTCATAGAATAAACGAGTTACTAGTTATTTGCTTTATAATACTACTGATAATAGCAATTGCAGCTATATTTTTTGAGCACTTACTGTATGTTAAGCATATATTAAGGATTTCATAAGACACTTTCATTTGATCTCCACATTAGCTATTCTGCAAGATAGTTATAATCTCTATTTTACAGATGAGAAAACTACTATTCACTGCTATGCAATATGTATAGTGATTCTATTACATCACAGTCCCTATTTTCTTGCATTGATTTCAGTTTCATCTGTGTTTAAATAGAAATATTCTATAACTAAAAAAAACAAGTATAAATTATTTGGAGTGAAAGTTTATATGCATATTTTTCTTAGGAGATTCAAGTTATGGCTCTGGCTTTTAGCTTTCATCCCTACCTCCTTGGAATATTTTGCTATGCACATTGGAATAGGCATCTGTCTATCAGACTATTTGTGATCTTCAAACCAAGTAAGGTCGCCAAAGACCTGTAGAAGTATAATTAATGTCATGATTTTATTAGGCACAGGTGACTAAGAAATAGCCAGTATATTAAGATTTTTTTTTAAAGAAATAATGCCTTAGTAAGTACAAGAGAAAATTCAGATTAACTTCATTTTAGATGTTGTCTGTTAAACCCTTCCTGGGATCTGATTTATGCTGACACTGTGGGCACTATATAAACAGTATGTTACAGTACTCCTTCTCTCCTTGCTCCCCCACTTCCCTCTCCATCCCAGTAAATCCTTTGAAGGTTTTATTATTCAGGGGTGGGAAGATTGGAGTGAAAGCTACAGAATGATTTAACACTGTGGGAACTTAATCAATAAGAGTGTTGCCCAGAGCTCCCAGGATAGGGTGTTGTTTTCCATCCAGATGATAATGAGGCCGAGTAGCAGCAACCTCTGGAGAAGGAGTGCTGGGGCAGCGATTCTTTGGTGGTGCTTTTGCTGGTTGCTAATTAATAGTTTTGAGGCCAGTGGGGCACCTTTTGGCCTCTCTGACATTTGCAAGCTTTTCTGTGGCTTGTCCCACATGTCTTTCCACCATCAGGGGTCACTCTCAACTGGATTGGAGTCTGACAAGTCTAATTGGCTCAAATCTATGCAGATTTAAACATCTAGCCCACATGCCAAAAATCTGATGTTTTCTCATGCTGCTTCTGAGTTCCTGGCATTATGGGATCGGTGCATGCCTGAATTATTATGTACCAGCTTATCCTTCTGTTAGCATGTTAAAGAGCAATTAGCTGGATGTGGTGTAAGAAATAGGGGAAAGAACTTCAATGCAGTTCAGTTGTAAATGCCTTTTATACTTAAAAAAAACTGTCAGACCATTGAGCATTACTGGTTGGAAAGAAGATTGAATCGTACAAATTTTTTAAAGGGTGAATAATTTCCCGAGCGTTGGTTAAAACAAAAAGATCCTTGCTGGGCAAACATACAACGATGGTATAATGTAAATCACCCAAACATTCTTGATTTACTTACGTTGTCCCATTTCCTTTCCTCAATTTTACACTTCTCTCACATTCTCAACTTTTATTATTTAAAAAAAAAATCACCTTCCTTATAACCGGTTAGCAGTTAACTGACTAGATGTATTTTCTTGTGGATTATAGTTTATCATCACTGCCAGTTTATAGGATTCTGAATTAATGGCAGGATGCTGGGCTAGATGCACTCACACTCAACCTAAGTCATTTGGATAAGATAATAAATTCTTATTTTCTTGGCAACAATTTATTTTAATCGACTATTAAGACATACATGCAATAATATAGCTATACTAATATATTGCTTCACATTTTATAAAATATTTTGTTTAATCTTCATAATAATCTTGAGAAGACAGTAGGTCATGGTAAGTTAATACCCTTAAATTTGTAAATAAGTGTATTGATTTAGAGAAAAATTTGGTGGCTTGCCCAATGTGCCTCTGCCACTGAGAAGCAGAGATGATTTTGATCCCAAGCTACTTTTTCATAACAAAATGTATGTATGGAAATACTTTGTTCAATAGATTGTTTTAGATATGTAGATTATAGAATGTGTACTATTTTTTTTAAAGTGTTGGCAAAGTCTTAGAACTATCTAATGAGTTTATGAAAGATAGCAAAAAGTGATGTCTAATTTTACCTATGTGTCATTAAAAATTTCTTTAGCATCAAAATGCTCTAGCGACTGAGCTTTCATTTGATTTCTGTTTTCTGAGCACTTGTGTCGTCTTTGATAACTTCCTGGATGACATAAACTTTGCCTTACTACATATGGAAAATATCAAATTAATCCTTGAAAGTCTTACTTTTTATAAAAATATATAAATCTGTTTAATACTAATAATAATTTAAAATATCGGTTTAATGCTATTTTTAGCTTTTGTCCCAGATGTTTGAGAAATCCGAGAATATCTTTCATTTTTTTCTTCTTTTTTTAGATCATAAAATGTTATTTATTTTTTTGACAACTCTTCGGTATCTCAAAATTGCTTGTGTCTTAAACTCTTTTTCTGTCTCCTCACAGTATATTCCTATTGTAGTTACAATTTTGGAAAGAAATATTGTAAGATGATAAAAAAAATGTGTGTGTGTGTGTGTGTGTGTGTGTGTAGTATAGTGTAGTGTCATGATTTCACAATAATTTAGAATTTTCTAGTCTTCAGTAGAATTGATTACATGGAGTGTGGTGAACTACATTTGTTTCTTGCTTTTGGTTTCTATTTGTAGAGTATTAGACAGTCTTAGAGTCATAGACTCAGATGTTCAGATATTCAACTTGTAGAGAATGTGGATATCATTAGTTCAGCTCCTCATTATACATAATGAGGAAAATTGTATTTATTTGTTTTTCTGTTTATTAAAGCAAATAATTTGGGACCCATTGATATAAGAAGAAATAGTATGATAAGCACTTTAATATGTCACCTGTGGAAATAATTTATTATGATATTCTCTGACATTCCCATTAGGAAATAAACATTAATTTTAACACATTTTAGCATTTGGCTAAGCAATTTTAATGAACAGTACTCTAACCTTGCTATTCCAGATAAGAATGAGACCACATCTGGTTCTTAAAGGGGAAAGGAACTAACACTTTTAAAATAACCACTATCTGTTAAGTTGGATGACCAGAGATCCTAGTTTGCATGGGACAGTCTGGTTGACACTGTTCTGGCCTAATTATTAATAGTGCCTCCCTCTACCCTCAAACCATATGAAATATATGAATTGAACCTATGCCTTCTGTCTCCTTTGTTTGAGCATCCCTGATGGAATTAAGTCATCAGAAAATGTGGCTTTCTAGTTTGGATTTGCTATTAACTAATTGTGTAATTTAAATCAAATTATTTACCTCTTTGTAAACCAGGTTTTTCTTGGCAAAATAGGGATGACATACCTTTCCCATATAATAATAATGATTTGCCAGAACTTGTATGGCTAGTCTCTTAGAATGCATTCAGAGAAGCCTTACTGTTATCACACAAATTATTTTAAGGTGATGTCAGATATTTGAAGGTTTATAATGGCTGTGCTTACACAGAACTTTGGTTCAAATCTTGGCTCAGCATTTGACCAAATACGATTTATTGGAAAATTTTGTCAGGGCTGTATTGTTTTTGTTGTTATTGTTATTTGTTTGTTTTGGGAAGATGTTTTGTTTTTCATCTGAAAATAAAAGGAAAACAGCTAATACTCCACACCTTTCTGGCACAGACTTGGTAAATGATAGGTACTCAATAGATGTTAATTTTTCTTCTTATAATTTTATGAAAATAAGTGGACTAATAAGCTTAGAATCGTATGTATGTGGCTTACCATTGTTGTTATATAATAATGATGAAGTATTGTGTTCTATTTGATTTGCTCACTCATGTAAATCACTGTGATAATATCTCCTTGATCATTATGGTTAATCAAGGATAAAGTATTAAAAATAACTGTATTGCATATAGATCTTATATTGGTCAAGGGAATTGAGTGGATCTGAGGGAAAATATTAGGGATTTGGGATGTGGCTTTGGTGGACTTTAATTCTAGAGGAAAGAATGAGAGTAGGAGTCAGGCCAACTGTCCAAAAATTAAGGAGAAAGAACCTAAGCAGAAGACCAAGCTAAGATGGAATAGAGTGGGGCAGGATGTATCCATTGGCTTTTTAGGTCTAGTTTGGAGTAAAGATCAATCTTGTATTGAAATGTAGGAGAAGAGGTTGAGAGGAGTGGTAAACAGAGTTAGGGAAATTTCAGTATGGGCTTCAAGCTAGATGTTATGGGAGGCCCAAAGCTTTGGTCGAAATCATTGGTAAATCTGCCTGTTATAAGCTAAGAAATAGATGTGGATGAAATCAAGAGCTGTTGTCCTGCTTGGCTTCTTTTGGGCAACTTTGTTATTAATGGTAATTCCACACCAAATGCTAATTATGAATTGAGTATATGAGATTTTCTTTTGTACCTGGGTGCAAATGAGTAGATAGTCAGGATCATGTACTAATAGAGGGCTAGAGTTCTATTTCAGGCAAGTTTTATTCACCAGGTTAATGAATGGTTAAGCAATTATTAAAAATTTTTAGACTTATTTTCCCCTTAAAATCCTACTAAAGTATGTGCTTGGAAATGTATCTCAAATGCCTATTTATTGTACATTAAATTTTTTTCCTCTTTTTTCCTCTCTCTCTCTCTCTCTGGTTTTTTTTTTTTTTTTTTTTTTTTTTTTTTTTTTTTTTTACTGAGAAGGATCAATCTCTCAAGCCCACAATCAACTGTGACTACATCTATGAAACTAACAGTGAATGTACATTTTCAAAATTGAAAGTCATTATAAAACAGTGTAGACCACTGTAAATCATAGCTAAAAGCAGTCATAATGGAAATCTTTTATCTACATCTGATCCACTAACATGTCGTTATTCTGAGAACTAATAACTTTTTCTTGGAGATAGGGCCCCAAATTCAATTTTATAGCTCACAGTCCCAGTAAATAGAAAAAGTCTGCCAAATCTGTCTTTATAAATCCTAGTGATTTCATGTTTTTACCATATGTATTGAACTAGAAAGAATGGGGAGTAAGATTTGATGGCTTTTTTACTTGGCCAAGAAGCTCTACTATATTTGTACATGAAGTTTTGTTGTTAATATTTTTATATTATTTCAGAGGTATTAACTAGCATTAATTATTTCAGTAAAACCCAAAAATACTTGGGAGAAATATTTGCTCCTCTCTCAAATGATAATTCAGCCTCAACTATTTGAATAGACCATCAATCCTCATTTTCTACTCATTGAGCAGTTGGGGTGCAATAATCGACTCCCACCATACTATTATTAGGGGAAAGGACTACACTGCTCACTTCCTGGCAGTGGGCCTCATTGATGCTTCCTAGTTCCAAAGGAGAAACTTACTAAATAAAGCACAGTGCTCTGAGGAAAGAAAAACTTAAAGGACCAGTCTGCTTCTGAAAACTGAGAAACTGACTTCTCACGAAGAGGTTCAGATTGCAATGCTGATACTAGCTTCTAACATTGTTTAGCAATATTTTCAAAGGGTTATTTCATTTTTGCTTTATCAGTTTTTATTTTTATCAAATTTATTATTTAAAAGTTAAATAATACTTTTCATCAATCAGAGATTTTTTAGCTGTGTACAAAAAAATCCTGCTGGCTAACTTAAAGCAGAAAAGGAATTTGTTAAAAGGATATTGGGTATTACCTAATTATTAAAAGGATCTCTGGAAAAAACCTGAAGATTCAAGTTCGTATCGTAGATTACACAGAAACAAATCCCAAAGTTATCTTGCAGAATGAATGATTTATTGGATGCAGATATGGAACTTTGACCCTTCACAATGCCCACCCTGGAACTTGGCTGCTGCTACTAGAACCACTGTTTCTGGAATCTGGATATAGTTGCTGCTGCTACTGTCCCTGTCCTCACTAGAATAGATTCTGAGTGTTCATTGTCATAGGGTAGTGCTCTGCTACTTGGCTGTGCTGAGCATTTTACCATCCCGGAAACTAACTCAGAGATTTAAATATTGAAAACTCTACAAAAATGCAGTGGGTTGTCTAGTAGGGTTGTGATCTTCTGTTCACTGAAAATGTTCAAGCAGAAATAAGATGAACACTTATTAAGATTATTTTAAGGGGATTCCTCATTGCACAGGGTTTGAAGTCAGTCTTGTTAAATCATAGTTTAAATTTGGGAAAATTTTATGATATATTTATTCTCCCATTTATCAAGTTCCTTGTTTTCTCTTCTCTCTATTGAACTGCAAGGGCATCCACTGGAAGAGCACTCTGTGAATGTCCCTTTCCTGATGCTATTACAGACAAATAAATGTTGGATATAGATTTGTGTATAAGAGGTTTGTCCTATCAGTTTTATATTTCAAACAATGACTTCTCATTTAATAACCCAGAAATAAAGACAAAGTATTATTGATGTTCTGGATTTCCAGTTTAACATGTTGGATTGAACATAAATATTTATCTTTGCTCTTCATGAAACCCAATTAAAATCATAGAAGATTAATAAGTATATAAACATAATGGACGAAAAGAATGGGAGAAGAGAAGAAAGTAGATGAGAGATGTTCCCAATTTTGGAAGATAGAAAGCAGATGTAAAAGTGGCACCTAACTAACTCATACAACTCAGTAGCAACAAACAAACAAACAAGCAAAAAACCTAATTAAAAAAAATGGGCAAAGGGGAGGTTTCATGATATACTACAGAGCTCTAGTAATTGAAACAGTATGATACTGACACAAAAGTAGATGCATAAATCAGTGGAACTGAGTAGAGAGCCCAGAAATAAACCCACACCTATATGGTCAATTAATCTATTACAAAGGAGGCAGGGCTACATGATGGAGAAAAGACAGTCTTTTCAATAAATGATGTTGGGAAAACTGGACAACCCCATGCAAAAGAATGAAACTGGACCACTTTCTTACACCATATACAAAAATAAGCTTAAAATGGAATAAAGACATAAATTTGAGATGTGTAACCATAAAACTTCTGAAAGAATACATAGGCAGTAATTTCTTGGTTGCCCTTTGCAGCATATTTGTGTATATGTCTCTTCAATCAAGGAAAACAAAAACAAAAATGAACTATTTGTACTATACCGAATCAAAAACTTTTGCACAGCAAAGGAAACCATCAACAACACAAAAAGCAACCCAGTGAGTGGGAGAAGATACTTGCAAATGATTTATCTGATAAGGGGTTAATATCCAGAATATATAAAGAACTTATACAGCTCAACACTACAAACCAAACAATCTGATTAAAAATGGGCAGAAAATCTGAATAAACATTTTTTCCAAAGAAGACATACAGATGGTCAACAAACATGTGAAAAGATGTTCATCAGGGAAGTGCAAATCGAAATCATGAGATATTTCCTCATACTTGTCAGAATGGGTAGTACCAAAAAGTCAGGAAATAACAAGTGTTGGTGAGCATGTGGAGAAAAGGGAACCCTCAAGCTTTTTTGGTGGGAGTGTAAATTTGTGCAACTACTGTGAAAAATAATATAAAGATTCCTCAAAAAATAAAAAATAGAAACTCCATAAGATTCAGTAATTCCACTACTGGGTATTTACCCAAAGAAAATGAGAACAATAATTCAAAAAGATATATACAAACCTGTGTTAATTACAGCATTATTTATAATAGCCAAGATATGGAAACAACCCAAGTGTTTATCCATAGATGAATGGATAAAGAATATGTGTATACAATGGATGTACATACAATGGAACAAAGATGTATATACAATGGAACACTACTCAGCCGTAAAAAAATGAGATCTTGTCATTTGCAATATGGATGGACCTAGAGGGTATTATGCTAAGCGAAAAAGTAGACAGAGAAAGGCAAATACCATATGACTTCACTGACATGTTGAAGCTAAAAAATCAGAAATAAACAAGCAGAGAAACTACCCAACAAAAAACGTCTTAATATAACATTGTATGTTAATTATATTTCAGTAAAAATGGGCAAAGGATTTGAATAGACATTTATCCTAAGACATACAAATGGCCAATAAAAAATGCTCGATATCACTAATCATCAGGGAAATGCAAATCAAAACCACACTGAAATATCACCTCACACCTGTTAGAATGACTATCGTCAAAAAGACAAGAGACACTAAGTATTGGTGAAACTGTGGGGAAAAGGGAACCCTGTGCATTGTTGGTAGGAAGTAAATTGGCACAGTCACAATGGAAAATAATATGGAGTTTCCTTAAAAAAAAAAAAAATAGAACCACCATATGATCCAGCAATTCTACTTCTGGGTGTATATCCAAAAGAAACTAAAACACTATTTTGAAGAGATAGCTGAATCTTTACGTTCATTGTAGTATTATTCTGAATAGCCAAGATACGGAAACAACTTAAGTGCCCATCAACAGATAAATGGATAAAGAAAAGGTGGTATAATATATACAGTAGAGTATTATTTAGCCATAAAAAACAAAATCCTGCCATTTGTGACAGTGCGGATGGACCTTGAGGGCATTATATTAAATGAAATAAATCAGGCAGAGAAAGACAGATCCTGTACTTTCATGTGGAATCTAAAAAAATCTGAACCTGTAGAAATAGAATGTATAATGGTGGCTGCCAGAGGCTGGGAGTTGGAGGAGATGGAGAGATGTTGGTCAAAGGGTACAAACTCCCAGCTATAAGATGAATAAGTTCTGGGGATCTAATGTACTATAGTTAACAGTACTATATTTTATATTTTTTTATATTTATAGTTTTACCTGAAAGTTGTTTAAGAGAGTAGATCTTTTTTAAAAGATTTATTTCAGAGAGGGGGTAGGGGAGAGGAAGAGAGACTGGAAGCAGACTTCCCACTGAGCTCTGAGCCTGATGCAGGGCTCCATCTCTCGACTTGGAGATCATGACCTGAGCTGAAACGAAGATGGTGCCCAACTGATTGAGCCATCTAGGTGTCCCAAGAGAGTAGATCTTAAATGTTATTATCAGATAATTTTGAAGTCTGTGGTGTGATGTTGGAATAAAAACAGAAGGAATTCTTTTTAAATGGCAAATGGTAATTGAGATCTAAGGAAAATGGAAACAAGTGACACAAATCTTGACAAAGAAAACTTTTATTTTACTATTAGGTGGGCTCAGAGAGTGAGAAAGACCATAAAGGATAAAGAGAAAGCAAATCACATCTTGTTAATTGTTCACTTGACCGTTCATGAAGAAAAATCGGCTCATGTTTCATAAGATAAAATATTCTTCTTCAAATTTGTATATGCTGTGCCAAGTCTTCATGCTTCTAGGAATTTGAAAAAATGTTCTAGATATTTTGGCAAAGCTTTTGAAATAGTGCTACTTCTGTTGAACATTCATTCATCCATTTCTACATGAATCCAATAATTATATGTTCTCCTATAATATAATCAGAGTCTGGGAATCAACAGTAAACAAGATAGGCACTATCTCTATTTTCATGAAGTTTACAATCTTGAAGTGAAGACTAAATTTAGTCTTCTTATATAGCATGTGCTTCTCAGAGAGAAACAGGAATATGCCTCATAATGTGGTAGGTGTTTTATATTTAATTCTCATAGAAACTCCATGAGGCTTCATTTTTCATCTGTATTAATAGCAGCTATTTTTTTGGATCAGTGTAAGGATTAGATGTTATTGGACATCCTTAGTTTAGTGCCTGCCACTAAATAATCATTAAATAATTGTTAGCTATAGTTAGTCTTTTTTTTTCTTTTATTCTTGTGATTATGTTGTATGCTTTAGGACTCTATCTGTACAGATAAAGAAGTGAAATTTAAGGAGGTTGGGTAACATTCTCAGTGTCTCTTATCTATTAAGTGATGGAATCAAAGTTTGAATACAAGTCTGTCTTACTCAAAACTGCATGCTCTCTCTATTATAAAAATTCTTCCAGAGCATTATATAAAATCTACTTTTTCAGGTTGGCTTACTTTTAGATAGTGTTTATGAAATAATCTCCATAGAAAAATATGATCAGATTTTCAAACAAGTGACTTATAAGTGAGCTGTTGGAATATAATCTGTTTGTAAATGGTGGTTTATCAACATGACTTATTGCTAGTGAGGATGAATCAAAGTAAGGCACATCAAAATCCCTTGGAAAGTCAAGCACCATGCAAATGAGCCATATTGCTAGTGGTAGGGGACCCTTAACACCCTCCACCCCACCACCCAGGAAGTCAAATGCCTAAATATCTTGATTTCTTGTATATTTTTTCTTTAAGAAGACCATCTTTCTTTGGCTCTGAAAAGCCATTTTCTTTGGCTTTGAAGAAAGTATCAAAAAAAAAGCTGTGGATGTGAAGTACCAGCAAGAGTTCATACTGAGTGTCAGTACTGTGTGTTAAAGTGATGTATTTTCTAGATAATAATAATAGGGACTTATATTTATTGAAAGTCTGACATATTAGTAGATATTATAATAAATAATTTATACAGATTAACACATTTAATTCTCACAGGAATCCTATGAAACAGGTGCTATTATTATCCATTTTACCTGTAGAGAGACGGACATTGAAAGATTAAGCTTTCCAGGTCACAAAACTATGAAGGTGCCCAGTCTGGTTTAGAACTCAGGCATTCTGTCTTTATTTTTAATTTTTTAAATTTTTAAAAATTTTTAAAAAGATTTTTTATGTATTTATTTGACAGAGATAGAGACAGCCAGTGAGAGAGGGAACACAAGCTGGGGGAGTGGGAGAGGAAGAAGCAGGCCTCCGGCAGAGGATCCTGGGATCACGCCCTGAGCCGAAGGCAGACGCTTAACAACTGAGCCACCCAGGCGCCCCAGGCATTCTGTCTTTAGAGAGTACACTATTAACTACTGCATCATTCAAGCTTTGGTATTGAGACTATTAACTCTTGTCACCGATTTGGGTAAACTCTTTAATACATGTGCAGATCCTTGTGGATAAACTTTTTAATAATTTTTATTTCGGGATATTTTTAGATGTATAGAAGAGTTGGAAAGATAGTACAGATTTCCTATATACTCCTCACCTAGTTGCTCCTAATATTAATATTTTAATATTATAATTATGGCTTATTTAACAAAACCAAGAGATTAGTACTGGTACTCTACTGTCAGTTAAACTACACACTCTTATTTTGATTTCACTAGTTTTTCTCTAATGTTCTTTTTTTTTTATTCCAGGATTCCATCCAGGATATCACATTGCATTTCATTGCATGTCTCCATCATTTCCTTTGCTTGGTGACAGTTTCTTAGTTTTTCCTTGTTTTTCATGACCTTGACAGTTTTGAAGAGTGCTTGTCAGGTATTATGTAGAATGTCTTTCAATTTGAGTCTGTCTGATATTTTTCTCTTGGTTAGATTGGGTTTATGTTTATGGGGAGGGGATGAATACCACAGAGGTTAAATGAATGCCTTTCTTATTTCATTGTATCAGAGGGTACCTGATATCAACATGACTTATTACTAGTGATGTTAACTTTGACCACTTGGTTAAGTTAGTCTTTGCCCAGGTTTCTCTACTGTAAAGTTCCTTTTTTTTTTCTTTTAATATACTCTGCTTTGAACGTAAGTCACTAAATCCAGCTTATATGCAAGTGGAGAGGGAAATTAAGCTCCAGCTCCTGGGGGTAATGTGTGTCTGTCTATCAATTTAGACGTATAATTTGGATTTCTTTAGAATGGAATATTGGTCTCTTCTCTGTCCTTTATTTTTTTAGATTTAAGTATTTATATCAGTAGGAACTTATATACTTGTTTTATATTTTGAATTACAATCCAATACTATGTTATTTATTTTGTTGCTTATAATTTTATGTATTTATGTATTTATTTATTTAAAGATTTATTTATTTTAGAGAGAGATCCTAAGTGGGAGGGGCAGAGGAGGAGGGAGAGAGAATCTTTTTTTTTTTTATGATAATATTTTTTTATTATATTATGTTAGTCACCATACAGTACATCCCTGGTTTTTGATGTAAAGTTCCATGATTCATTAGTTGCGTATTATTCCTTATTTTTATATTCTACTAATGTATTCTGGTGATCCTTATGTTAGTGGATTAGTCCATTGATTTTAATCCTTTATACAATTCTAAGATTAACATTTAAAATATGCTTTAAACTTAGTTTTTTTTTCTCAATATATTTCATAAGATGAATCCTATAAGGATTTTTTTATGGTTCACATCTAAAATGTATTGTCTCTTAGTATAACTTATCTTTGATCCAGGATTTATTTAGATTTGCACTTTTAAATTTCTAGCTGAATGGGAAGTTCACGTTATCTTAAAAAATTTTCAAATTAGAGCATGCTGTATTATGTTAATCATTACCAACCTGCATTCCCACCAACAATGTAGGAGGGATCCCCTTTCTCCACATCCTCTCCAACAATTGTTGTTTCTTGCCTTGTCTATTTTTGCCATTCTAACTGGCGTAAGGTGGTATCTCAGTGTGGTTTTGATTTGAATTTCCTTGATGGCTAATGATTTTGAACATTTTTTCATGTGTCTGTTAGCCATTTGTATGTCTTCATTGGAAAAGTGTCTGTTCATATCTTCTGCCCATTTTTTGATTTGTTTATTTGTTTCTCGTGTATTGAGTTTGAGAAGTTCTTTGTAGATCTTGGATACCAGTCCTTTATCTGTAGTGTCATTTGCAAATATATTCTCCCATTCCGTGGGCTGCCTCTTAGTTTTTCTGACTGTTTCCTTGGATGTGCAGAAACTTTTAATCTTGATGAAGTCCCATAAATTCATTTTATCTTTTGTTTCTCTTGCCTTTGGGGATGTGTCATGAAAAAGGTTGCTTTGGCCGATGTCGTAGAGGTTGCTGCCTATGTTCTCCTCTAGAATTTTGATGGATTCCTGTCTCACATCGAGGTCTTTCATCCATTTGGAGTTTATTTTTGTGTATGGTGTGAGATAGTGGTCAAGTTTCATTCTTTTGCATGTAGCTGTCCAGTTTTCCCAGCACCATTTATTGAAGAGACTGTCTTTTTTCCACTGGATGTTTTTTCCTGCTTTATCAAAGAATAGCTGCCCAAAGAGCCAAGGGTCCATTTCTGGGTTCTCTATTCTGTTCTATTGGTCTATGTATCTGTTTTTGCACCTTTACCATGCTGTCTTTGTGATCACAGCTTTGTAGTACAACTTGAAATCCGGCATTGTGATGCCCCCAGCTTTGTTTTTCCTTTTCAGCAGTTCCCTTGGCGATTTGCGGCCTTTTCTGGTTCCACACAAATTTAAGGGCTGTTTGTTCCAGTTCTTTGAAAAATGTCATTGGTATTTTGATCGGGATAGCACTGAAAGTGTAGATTGCTCTGGGTAGCATGGACATTTTAACTATGTTAATTCTTCCGACCCATGAGCATGGAATATTTTTCCATCTTTTTGTGTCTTCTTCAATGTCTTTCAAGAGTGATTTGTAGTTTCTGGAATATAGATCATTTATGTCTCTGGTTAAGTTAATTCCAAGATAACGTATGATTTTTGGTGCTATTGTAAATGGGATGGATTCCCTAATTTCTCTTTCTTCAGTCTCATTGTTTGCATATAGAAATGCAACTGATATCTGAGCATTGATTTTGTATCCTGCCACATTACTGAATTGCTCTATAACTTCTAGTAGTTAGGGGGTGGATTCTTTTAGGTTTTCCATATAGAGTATCATATCATCTGCGAAGAGAGACAGTTTGACTTCTTCTTTGCTGATTTGGATACATTTTATCCCTTTTTGTTGTCTGATTGCTGTCGCAAGGACTTCTAGTACTACGTTGAATAGTAATGGCAAGAGTGGGCACCCTTGTCGAGTTCCTGATCTTAAGGAAAAGGCTTCCAGCTTTTCCCCATTGAGAATGATATTTGCTGTAGGCTTTTCATAGATGGTTTTTATGAGATTGAGGAATGTACCCTCTATCCCTACACTCTGAAGGGTTTTAATCAGGAAAGGATGCTGTATTTTGTCAAATGCTTTTTCTGCATCAATTGAGAGGATCATATGGTTCCTGAGTCTTTTCTTGTTGATATGATGTATCACGCTGATTGATTTGCGAATATTGAACCACGCTTGCATCCCAGGTATGAATCCCACTTGATCGTGATGGATAATCCTTTTAATGTACTGTGGGATCCTATTAGCCAGGATCTTGTTGAGAATTTTGGCGTCCATATTCATTAAGGGAAATTGATTGTACTTCCTCCTTTTGAGGGGGTCTTTTTGCCTGGTTTGGGGATCTATAGTAATATTGGGCCCTTATAGAATCTAGAGTTTGATAGCTTTTCCTTCTGTTTCTATTTTTTGAAATAGTTTAGGAGAATAGGTATTATTTCTTCTTTGAATGTTTGGTAGAATTCCCCAGGAAAACCGTCCGGGCCTGGCGTTTTGTTTTTTGGAAGGTTTTTAATCACTGTTTCAATCTCTTCATAATTAATTGCTCTGTTTAAAAAATTAATTTCTGCCTGTTTCAGTCTTGGTAGTTTATAGGTTTCCAGGAAGGCCTCCATCTCTTCCAGATTGCTTAATTTATTGGCATAAAGCTGTTGATAAAAGTTTCTAATAATCCTTCCTATGTCATTGGTGTTGGTTGTGACCTCTCCCTTTTCATTCATAATTTTATTAATTTGGGTCCTTTCTCTATTCTTTTCGATAAGTCTTGCCAGCGGTTTGTCTATTTTATTAATTCCTTCAAAGAACCAGCTACTAGTTCTGTTGATCTGCTCTACTGTGCTCCTGGTTTCTAATTCATTGATTTCTGCTCTAATCTTGATCAACTGCTTTCTCGTGTGTGGATTAGGCCTGTCCCTCTGTTGCTGTTTCAGTTTCTTAAGGTGAGAATATAAAAACTGTATTTTAGATTTTTCTATTCTTTTGAGTGAGGCTTGGATGGCTATGTATTTTCCCCTTAGGACTGCCTTTGCAGTGTCCCATAGGTTTTGGACCATTGTGTTTTCATTCTAATTGGTCTTCATAAATTGTTTAAATTGATTTTTGATTTCCTGGTTTATTGAATCATTCTTGAGCAGGATGGTTCTTAGTCTCCAAGTGTTTGAGTTTCTTCCAAATTTTTCTTGTTGTTGAGTTCCAATTTCAAAGCATTGTGGTCTGAGAATATGCAGGGAATAATTTCAGTCTTTTGGTATCAGTTGAGACCTGTTTTGTGACCCAGAGCATAGTCTATTCTTGAGAATGTTCCATGGGCATTAGAATAGAATGAGTATTCTTTTGTTCTGGGGTATAGTGTTCTCTATATATCTATGAGGTCCAACTTGTCTAGTATGGGATTCAAAGCTCTTGTTTCTTTGTTGATTTTCTGCTTAGGTGATCTATCTATTGCTGATAGTGGAGTGATGCGGTCCCCTACTATTAACATATTATTATCTATATGTCTCTTTATTCTTGTTAAGAGTTGGCTTGTGTATCTTGCTGCTCCCCTATTGGGGGCATATATATTTATAATTGTCATATCCACTTGTTGGATACATCCTTTAAGAATACTATAGTGCCCTTCTGTATCTCTAACTATAGTCTTTAGTTTAAAATCCAATCTGTCTGATATGAGAATTGCTACCCCAGCTTTCTTTTGAGGTCCATTGTCATGGAAGATGGTATTCCATCCCTTTACTTTCAGTCTGAATGTATCTTTAGGTTCAAAACGAGTTCTTGTAGACAGCAAATGGATGGGTCATGTCTTTTTATCCAATCTGCAACCCTGTGGCATTTATGGGAGCATTTAGGCCTTTACATTGAGAGTGATTATTGAGAGATATGATTTTAAGGATGCCATGTTGCCTGTAAAGTCTTTGTTTCTATAGATTGTGACTTTCTGTTCTGTATCACTCTTGGGGCCTTTTTACTTTTATAGAACTCCCCTTAATATCTCCTGTAGGGTTGGTTTCATGGTTATGAAATTGGTCGGTGACTGGCGATTCTGGAAGGTCTTTATCTCTCCATCAATTCTGAATGACAGTCTTGCTGGATAAAGGATCCTTGGCTGTATGTTTTTCTCTGAAAGAGCTTTAAAAATGCCCCCCCAACCCTTTCTCTCATTCCAGGTCTGTGTAGACAGGTCTGACATAATTCTGATGCCTTTGCCTTGGTACGTGGGAAATTTCTTTGCCCTGGCCGTTTTCAATACTGTATCCTTGGATCTAATATTTGAGAATGCACTATGACGTGACGTGGTGTAGGTTTGTCGTGGTTGAGCTTGGGAGGGGTCCTCTCTGCCTCTTGAATATGAATGCTTGTTTCCTTTGCTAGATTAGGGAAGTTGTCAGCTACAATTTGTTCAAATATCTCTTCTAGACCTCTGTTTTTCTCCACCCCCTCGGGGATGCCGATGATTCTGACACTGGAACGTTTCATTGAGTCAGTAATCTCCCGTAACCTATGTTCTTGAGATTGGATTTTTTTGAGCCAAGTTTCTGTTGTAGCTTTTTCTTCTACTAACCCATCCTCCAATTCGCCGATTCGTACTTCTGCCTCATTCACCCTGGCCGTCAGAGCATCTAGTTTTGACTGCATTTGGCTCATAGAATTTTTAATTTCTGCCAGATTCGCTCTCATTTCCACCCTTAGAGATTCTATATTCTTGTTAATATTTTCGTTAATATTTTTTTCACGTCTACACATCATCTTGACCATTGTTACTCTGAACTCCATTTCTGATAATTTGGTTATATTCATATCCATTAGTTCTGTGGCAGAGGCCACAGACTCATTGTCTTTTCTTTGCTGGGGGGACTTCTTCTCGTCATTCTGATGAGGAGAGGTTGCGGGGTTGTCCAGAGCCCAAATTATTGACCGGGACCCAGGCCGTGCACCCTTGTTTTATAGGGATCTTAGGGATGTAGGCTTCTTGATTTTTCAGCCTGCCTTCTGGGGGAGGGACCTGCCCCGCTGATACTCAGGCAACCCTGTTTGGGTAGAGTCTCCATGTCCCCTGCGAGGGGGAATGGGGATGGGCACACTGTGAGCTGGTATTTCCAGGCTTTTGTTCTCTGGCGGCTTTCCCTGATGGTTTGCTGTGCCTCTTCTGAGAGTCAGAGCAGCAGTAGCCAAATCCCAGCCTCTGTCTCAGAACAGAAGGATTGCTGACCTTTTTTTACTGGGCCCCTCTGGCCACTTTAACTCTGTTTCTGTTGGTGCTGCTAAACCCTGCAGTGTTCCGGGATGTGCGCCCACAGCTGGGTCCCAGCCCTCACTTCCGGGGCCGGTGCATCTCTGTCATTTGTGTTTCTAACACCGCCAGCCGCCAGCCGCCCCCACGTGCTCCAAAGCTCCGTTTCAGTGTGGTTCACGTGCACTCTGGAGCTCCAGTTTTCAGTCTGGTCGCACACGTTCCCCGGCTCACGGTCTCAGTCTGCTCTGTCGTGGGTGCTGGTCCACAAGTCAGCCCGCTCCCCAGTGCAGGTGGCTACCGCTTCCCAGGGCCCAACCGCTGTGGCTCCCTCCCCCTTCCATTTATCTTCCGATATCTGTGCGCGGCTTCACAGCTCCCCGCTTCGTACCTCAATACTCAGTGCTGGAGATGTTCTTTTGTAGAGATCCAGATGTATCTTCCTGCGTCCTAGGCTGATTCCGTGGGTGTTCAGTATGGTCTGGTACCTATCCAGCTCAACTCAGGGGTCCAGCTGAAAAAGGGGACCGCTGCTCCTCTGCCATCTTAACTCCTCCTCCACATTTGATTTCTCGGGAGAGAGAATCTTCAAGCATACTCCCTGATGAGTGTGGAGTCTGACACGTGGCTTGATCTCTCAACCCTAAGATCATGACCTGAGCCAAAACCAAAGTTGGATGCTTAACCGACTATGCCACCCTGGTGCCCCTGTTGTTTATAATTAAAAAAAAAAACAACTTTCTTTCTGACTTTAAAACATGATTCAGTCTATTTCATAGCTTGCCATCTAAAGTCTATTTTGAGTGTAAATAGACTCTGGTCATTTCCTAGTATTAGATGAACATCATTTTCTTAGCACAGATAAAATTAAGTTATGGTGAGCTTTATCTTATTGTATTCTGTCTTATCTAATCTTGGTAAAGCACTGAACATAAATTTATCCTCTCAACAATTTTTAAGTGTACATTACAGTAGTATTAACTATATGCTCAATGTTGTATAACACATATCTAGAACTCTTTCATCTTTCATGACTAAAATTTTATACCCACAACATCCTGTCTTCTCCTTCCCCCAGCCTCTGAAAACCACCATTCTACTTTTTGTTTCTGTGAGTTTGATTATTCTAGATACCTCATACACATGGATTAATGCAGTATTTGTCTTTTGGAGACTGACCTTTTTGTGACTGACGTATAGCATAATATATTCAGGGTTCATTCATGTTGTAGCGTATGCCATGATTTCCTTCTTTCCAAAGACTGGGTAATATTCCATTATATATATATATCTATATCTATCTATCATCTATCTATCTATCTATCTATCTATCTATCTATCTATCTATCTATATCTACGTGTGTGTGTGTGTATGTGTATCTATGTGTGTGTGTGTATATACACGTGCAACATTTTCTTTATCCATTCATCAGCTGATGGACATTTAGGTTGCTTCCATCTCTTTGCTATTGTAAATATTATTGCAATGAAGATGGATGTACCAGTAGCTCTTTGAGATCCTGTTTTCAATGTACACCGAAGATGGATTGCTAGATCATATGGCAATTGTATTCTAAATTATTTTTTTTAAAAACCTCCATATTATTTTTCACAGTAGTTGCACCATTTTACAATTCTACCAACAGTATTCAAGGTTTCCAGTTTTTGCACCTCCTCACCAACACTTTATTTTCTATTTTTTTAAATAGTGGCTATCCTAATACGTGTGAGATGATATCTCATTGTGATTTTTATTTGCATTTCCCTGATTATTAGTGATGTTGAACATCTTTTTCACATGCTTCTTTGGCCATTTGTATATCTTCTTTGGAGAAATGTGTCTTCAAGTTCATTGTCCATTTTTTAATTGGGTTTTTGTTTACTGAGTCATAGGAATTCTTTATATTTTTTAGATATTAACCTCTTATCTAATGTATGGTTTGCAAATATTTTTTCCCATTGTATAGGTTTCCTGTTACTCTGTTGTTTCTTTCTTTTGCTGTGTAGGAATTTTTAAGTTTGATGTAGTCCCATTTGTCTCTTTTTGCTTTTGTTACCTATGCTTTTGGTATTGCATCCAAGAAATCATTGTACATTCTAATGTCATGAAACTTTCTTCCTGTGTTTTATTATAGGAGTTTTATAGTTTCAGGTTTTATATTTAGATCTTTAATCCATTTTTGGATTAAAATATAAGTGTTCATCTTAATTCTTTTACATGCGGATATCCAGTTTTCCCAGAGTCACTTGTTGGAGAGATTATCCTTTACCTACTGTGTATTCTTGATATCTTTGTTGAAGATCATTTGACCATATATATGAGGGTCTTCTGAGCTTTCTATTCTGATGCCATACTGTTTTGATAACTGTGAAATTAGTAAGTGTGAGGCCTCCAGCTTTGTTTTTCTTTCTCTTTGGCTATTTGAGGACGTTAGAGATTCCATATAAATATGATGGTTTTTTGGGGCACCTGGCTGGCTCAATTGGTGAAATATGTGACTCTTGATTTTGGGGTTGGACATTTCAGCCCCACATTGGGTGTAGAGATTACTTAAAAAAAGAAAATCTTACAAAAAATTTTTTTGAGGATTTTCTTTGTCCATTTCTGCAAAAAAAAAAAAAAGAAAAAAGAAAAAATAGTTCTAGGGATTTCATTGACTCTGTAGATCACTTTGGGTAGAATGGACATTTTAATATTAAGTGTTCCAATTTTTGAACACAAATGTCTTTCCATTTATTTGCATTATCTTTAATTTATTTTAGTGGTATTTTGTAGTTTTCAGTGTACAAGTTTTATACCTCTTTAGTTAAGTTTATTCCTAAGTTTTTTCTTTTGGCTGTTACTTTGAATGGGATTTTTTTCTTCATTTTCTTCTCAGATTGTTCCCTGTTAGTGTATAGAAAGGCAACTTACATTTGAATGTTGGTTTTGTATCCTGAAACTTTGCTGAATTCATTTATTCTAATTCTGTGTGTGTGTATGTATGTATGTGATTGTTAGGGTTTTTTACATATACCAAATTCTATCTGTGAAGAGATAACTTTTTTTTTTTTTCCAATTTGGATGTATTTTAATTTCTTTTCTTAAATGCTTTGGTGAGAACTGCTATTTTGAATAGAAGTGGCAAGAGTGGGCATCCTCCTCTTGTCCCGGTATTAAAAGAAAAACTGTTTTTCACTGTTGAATATGAGGTTTGCTATGGGCTTTACATACATGGCCTTTCTATATTTTGGTAGTTTTCTTTTATTTCTAATTTGTTGAGTGTTTTTTCTTTCTTTTTTTTTTATTATGAAAGAGTGTTGAATTTTGTCAAATGCTTTTTCTGCATTGATTGAGGTTATCAAGATAACAATTTCTCATCAACTGAGATGATTTTTGACCTTTAATCTATTAATGTGTTGTATTTCATTTTTTTGATTTGCATATGTTGAACCATCCTTGCATCCCAAGAATAAATCCTACCTGGTCATAGTGTATAATCCTTTTAGTGTGCTATTGAATTCAGTTTGCTAGTATTTGTTTGAGGATTTTTGGGTTAATATCCATCAGGCATTTTTTTCCCCCTTTTTCTCTTTTCTTCCCTCCCTTTCTTTCCTCCCTCCCTCTTTCCTAATTTATTCCTCTCTCCTTCCCTTCCCTTCCCTTCCCTTCCCTTCCCTTCCCTTCCCTTCCCTTTCCTTTCCTTTCCTTTCCTTTCCTTTCCTTCTTTTTTTCCCCTGTAATATCTTCAGCTTTGGTGTCAGAGTAATGCTGGCCTGATACAGTGAGTGTGGAAGTGTTTCTTCCCTTTCAGATTTTTGAAGAATTTGAGAAGGATTGACATTAATTCTTCTTTAAATGTTTGGTAGAATTCTACAGTAAAGCCATCTGGTCTTGGACTTTTCTTTGTTGGGAGGTTTTTGATTACTGATTCAGTCACCTTATAGTTAAGGTCTGTTCAGATTTTCTATTTCTTCATGATTTAATCTTGGCAGATTGTATGTTCTTAGGCATTTATCCATTTCTACTGAATTATTCAATTTATTGACATAAAACTGTTCATAGTAGTCTCTTATACTCCCTCTTATTTCTGTGGAATCAGTTTTAATACCTCCTTTTTCATTCATGATTTTATTTATATGAGTCCTCTCTCCTTCCCCCCCATACTTAACCTAGCTAAAGGTTTAGTTGATCTTTTCAAAACACTAGGTCTTAGTTTTGTTGATCTTTTTCTATTGTTTTTCTATTCTTGATTTTATTTATTTCTATTGTAATCTTTATTATTTTCTTTCTTTTGCTAACTTTGGATTTAGTTTGTTCTTTTTCTAGTTCCTTGGTATATAAGTTTAGGTTGTTAATTTGAGATCTTTCTTCTTTTAATTGTACCTTATAATAGTGTCTTTTAAATTCTATACCAGGATTGATTGTTTTATGCACCAGTTGGAATGTTACAGTATTTTGCACTTGTTTATATATTTAATTTTACCAGTGAGCTTTATATTTTCATGAGCTTTCATGTTGCTTTCTAGTGCCCATTTGACACAACTTGTAGGTCCCTTTAGCTTTTCATGTAAAGCAGGTCAAGTGGGGATGAACTCCCTCACATTTATTTATCTGGAAAAGTATTTCTTTTTCATTATTCAAGAACAGTTTTGCTGGGTATGGTATTCTTGGTTGGCAGTTAATTTATTTCACCACTTTGAAAATATCCCACTCTCTACTGACTTGTGAGATTTCTGCTGAGAAATCTGCTGATAATGTTATGGTAGCTCCCTTTTACATGACAAGTTCCTTTTGTCTTACTCCTTGCAAGAATCTCTCTTGCCTTTGACTTTTGACTATTTGATTATAGTGTGTCTTGATATGGATCTCTCTGGGGCTATCCTGGTTGTAGTCTTTTGAGCTTCTTGAATTTGAATGCCCATCTTTTCCCTTAGATTTGGAAAGTTTTCAGTTATTATTTCTTCAAATGAACTCTGTCTTTTTCTCTTTCTTCGCCTGAAATTTTCATAATGCATATGTTGATCTGTTTTATGGTGTCCCATAAAAACCTTATGCTTTCCTTATTTTTCTTCGTTATTTCTTTTTTCAAATGATCTATCTTTGAGTTTGTTCAATCTTTCTTCAGCTTGATCAAGTCTTCTGTTGAACTCCTTTAGTGAATTTTTCTATCCAGTTATTTTATTCTATACCTCCAGAATTTTTTTTTAATTGCTATCTTTTTGTTGATATTCTCTTTTTGTTCATGCATTATTTTCCTGATTTCATTTAGTTGTCTGTGTTTTCTTGTAGATCACCAAGCTTCTTTAAGATGATTATTTTGAATTCTCTGTAAAGTAATTCATAGGTATCTGTTTATCGAGTGTTGATTTCTGGGAATTTATTTTGTTCCTTTGATTTAGCCATGTTTCCCTATTTCTTTGTGTACGTTGTGATTTGTTGCTGAGGTTTATGCATCTGTACAAACAGCCATCTCCCCCAATTTTTATGTACTGGCTTTGTACAGAGAAAGACCTTCACCAATCAGCCCAACTACAGACTCTTGGGGCCTCTGAAACTTTTTTGGGGGGGATGTCACTTTTTTGGTATTGTATGTGTAGTTTCCAAATAAGAGACATCTGACAGTTTTCCCCCTTTGCTCATCATCTCTTGTTCCTTCTGTGTCTATTTGTGGCATTGTAGGTTTTTTGGTGCTACAGCTACAATCTGCCCCACTCTCCTTTGTCTTAGGAACCCACAAGCATCCAAATCATGCCTGCCCCCATCAGCTCCCCAAAACAGAGGAGACAGATAACAGTCCCTTGGCAGCAGTCTGAAAAGTTGGAGTTCGGGATGCACAGTTGAATCTTTTCCTTCCAGACCAGGGGAAGTCACAAGTTCAGCACATTCTGTTTGTGCTGAGCTGTGATGGCCTTAGCTGCAGAATTGCAGTCCCTCTGATGCAGCAGCAAGCCACTCCCCTCCACTTTTTCACTTTCAGCAGTCCCCAGGCATCTAAGGAAGTGGAAACCTGTCCTTCAGGCAGCCCTCTAAAAAGCTGGATCATTGAATGTAGGTTCAACTTTTCTCTTTTCCTTGAAGGGGAAGTGGTAAGCTAATCTGAGCTATGCTAGCTTGGGGCTAGGGCCACCATATATAAAGTGAAATGGCTCTTCTACTTGTTTTAATGTGTCCCTTCTCAGCATTGTGCTCACCTGAGGTACTGCAGCTTCTTAATCAGTTTCTGAAATTCTCATGAAAGTATTTTGATTCATATATTGTTAATTTAGTGTCTTTGTGGGAAAGGCGGGTGCTTTCTATTTTGCCATCTTGCTGATATCACTCCAGTTACAATGAGCTTTTACGTTAAAGTTTATGATGGGTTTCTTCCAAATATTTGATTCAAAGAAACTTTCTTAAAGTTATTATTTATACTGAAATTAGGGGAACTAATTCTTTTATAATCCACAGTTTTTATTTGACAATGATTGCTATTTAGTTTTATACAGATAGAAAATCTAGTTAGAGAAAATTTCTTTAAACTTGATTATTCTAGTGGTATTTGACTTTGAACTTTCATAAGATGAACGCTTAAGAGTTATCTATGCATACAATTCAAAGATCATCTGTAATAATACATTAGAACATAGAATTATTTTAAAAACTAATAGGTATATTGCGAAACATTTTACAATAAAAACGTGTATTGAATTCAGGTCCATCGAGCTACAGATATTTGAACTTTTGCATTCTATCATGGCAATGGCTTTTTTAAAGCAGTTTATCAAGATATAATTTACATACTATTAAATTTACTATTTGTAAACATAGAATTCAATGATTTTTAGTAAATTTATTGAGTTATACAGTGATCACAATAAACCAGATTTAGGACACTTTCATCACCCCCAAATTTCTCTAATGTCTAACTTCAGTCAATCCCTAATCCCTCCATTTTCTGTCTCTATAAATTTGCCTTTTTTGAACATGTCATATAAATTGAATTATACATACAGTCTTTTGCGTCTGGCTTCTTTCACTTAGTATAATGTTTTTGAGGTTCACCCATGTGTTGGTGTATATTCATATTTCATTCCTTTTTATTGTTTAATAGAATTGCATTATGTGGATATACTGTATTTTATTTATCTACTTTCTAATTGATGGGCATTTTAATTGTTTCCAGTTTGGGGCTACTATAAATAATGTTGCTATGAATATTTGCCTAGAAGCACTTGTATGAATATGTTTTTTATTTTCGTTGTTAGACCTCTAGGTGTGAGATTGCTGGACATATGTTAACTCTCTTTTTAGCTATCTGAGAATTTAAGTGTTTTCATGTCCTTACTAACATTTTATATTATCTATCTTAAAGACTATAAGCCATCGTAGTGGGTAAATGGAGGTGGCTAACTGAGGTTTTAACTTGAGTTTCCCCAAATAACTATTTTGTTGAACATAATTTTCATGCACTTGTTAGCCATTCTGTTATCTTTCCCAAAATATCTGTTTAAATACTTCATCCATTTTTAAATTTTTTTTTAACTCTAAGCATTTTTAATATATTGTGGCTAAAATCCTTTACAGAAATATAATCTGAAGACATTTTCTCCAAGTCTGTAGCCTGTTTTATTATATTAATGGTGTGTTTTGATGCTGAAAAAAGTTAATTTTAAATAAGGTCAGTTTATCAACTTTTCTTTTTATGTATTGTGTTTTTGTTTTCATATCTAAAAAAGCTCTTCCCCTAACCCAATGCACAAAGATTTTATTCTGTTTCTTTCTAGAAGTTTTATAGGATTAGCTCTTATAAGAGCTAAGGGGTTATGACCCATTTGAGATTATTTTGGGTATATTGTGAAGTAGGAATCTAAGTTGATTTTTTGACATATGAATATTCAAGTACCCCAGTACCATATGCTGAAAGATTTGCCTTTTCCTATTGAAATGTCTTGGCACTTTTATTGAAAATCAGTTGATCATAAATTGACTATTTCTGGATCTCAATGTTATTCCATTGATCTGAGTGTCTATTGTTATACTGATATCATACTCTTGGTATCATAGCTTTATGGTAAGTTTTGAAATCAGATGATCTAAGTCTACTTCTGTAAAAAAAAGTTTTGTCTATTCCAGGTCTTGCATTTCTATATAAATTTATGGATTAGCTTGTAAATCTACAAAATAGATTCCTTGAATTTCAATAGCAATTGGGTTGAATCTATAGATCATTGTGAGGAGAATTGCCATTTTGTTAATATTATGTTTTTCAATCTTAAGTTCTTCTGTAAACATGGAATAGCTCCCTATTTATTTAGATCTTTAATTTCTCTCAGCAATGCTTTGTAGTTTTTGTTTTGTTTTGTTTACTTCTTTCTTATAATAGATTTTTTAGGAGGTTTTAGAGTCACAGCAAAATTGAGCGGAAGGTATAGAGATGCTCCTACCCCCATAGATGCATAGCATCTCATATCAGCATCCTGTAGTGGAGTGGTACATTTGCTCATTGCTTTGCCAATACTATGTTGTTTTGATTACTTAGGCTTTATGGTAAGTCTTGAAGTCAGCTTGCATTCCTCCTCCCACTTTGTTCTTCAATATTGGGTTACCTATTCTGGTTTTTTTGCCACTTAATACAAACTTAAGGATCAGTTTGTTGATAAACACAAAATAACTTGCTGGTATTTTGATTGCGATTGCATTGAAATTATAGATCAAGTTGGGAAGAATTGACATTTTAACAAATTGAGTCTTCCTATCCATGAAATATGGAATATCTATTTATTTTGTTTTTCGATTTCTTTCACCAGAATTTTATAATTTGCTTCATATAGATCTTGTTCGTATTTTCTTGGATTTATACCTAAGTATTTCATTTTGGGGAATGCTGATGTAAATAGTACTGCATTTTATTTTATTTCATTTTTTTTAAAGTAGGCTGCATGCCTAATGTGGAGCTTGAACTCACAAACCTAAGATCAAGGGTCATATGCTCTACTGACTGAGCCAGCCACATGCCCCTAAGTGTTGCGTTTTTAATTTCAAATTCACTTACTCATTTCCTGTATATAGGAAAGCAGTTGATTTTTGTATATTAATATTGTATTCTGTCATCTTGTTGTAGTTGCTTATCAATTCCAGGAATTTTTAATTGATTCTTTTTGGATTTTCTATGCTTTATAGTTTTTAATATACAAGCCTTGCACTTCTTTTAATAAATACCCTTGTAAGTATTTTATTCATCTCAATGCTATTAATAATGGAAATGGAATTTTTTTTTTTTAAAGACTTTTTATTTATTTATTCTACAGAGATAGAGACAGCCAGCGAGAGAGGGAACACAAGCAGGGGGAGTGGGAGAGGAAGAAGCAGGCTCATAGCAGAAGAGCCCGATGTGGGGCTCGATCCCATAACGCTGGGATCACGCCCTGAGCCGAAGGCAGATGCTTAACCGCTGTGCCACCCAGGCGCCCCGGAAATGGAATTGTTTTAATTAATTTTTGGATTGTTCTTTGCTAGTATATATGAATAGAATTGGTTTTTTTGAATATTGATTTTGTGTCCTATGACCTTGCTGAAGTTGTTAAGTAGATCCGTTTTTGTTTTTTTTTTTTTTTTCTTTTTTGGACCCTTGGAATTTTTTTTTTTAACATGCAGGATTATGTCATCTGTCAACACAGGCAGTTTTACCTCTTCTTTTTCAACAAAGACGCCTTCTGTTTCTCTTTCTCTCCTTTCTCACTCTCTCTTCTTCATTGCACTGAATAGTGCAATAAAATGTTGGATAACAGTGGTGAGTTTATATATTTGTGCCTTCTTCCCAACCTTGGTGGGGAGGAAGGAATTCACTCTTATACCATTAGGAACACGATGTTAGCTGTAGGTTTTTTGTAGATGCCCTTTATCAAGTTAAAGAGATTCCCTTCTGTTTCTTGTTTGTTAAAAGCTTTATTATGAATGGTTGTTGAAATTTGCCAAATATTTTTCTTTATCAATTGATTATATGTCTTTTATCTTTTGTTCTACTAATATGGTGTATCACATTAAATGATTTTCATATATTAAGCCTACATTGTATTCCTGGGATAAATCCCACTTTGTCATGGTGTACAGTCCTTTGTATATGTTTCTGGGTTCACTTTATTAATATTTTGTTAAGGATTTTTGCTTCTAGTTCATGAGGGATAATGGTCTTTATTTTCTTTTCTTGTGATATCTTTGTCTGTTTTTGGTATATGAATAATTGAATAAGTTGGGAAGTTTTCTTCTCTTCCTGAATGCTGTGAAGGATTGGTTTCTTCATAAATATGTTAGAAATAATTAGTGAAGTGACTTTTAATTTTTAAAAATAAAAAGGATTATATTAAATCCTTGCTTATTTCCCAGTAATAGCTTCACAGTAAATGTAAAACAGATTTCCAATTCCTTTCCATGGTCTGCAGGCCCAATGTATACATCTGATCTCACCTATACCTTATATTCTCTCACTTGTATGCCGTGCTCTAACTACCATGGGCCTTTTCTATGTATTTTGAACTCTACTCTTACTGCCTTTTCACTTGAAGTTCTTTCTACTGGTGTCTTTTTTCTTATCAATTATATCATAGCTCAAATGTAATTGCCTCATACAATTCTTCTCAGTCCATTTACTTTCATTGCTGTCCCAGTGACCCTCTAGCTTCTTGCTCTGTTTTATTTTTTCCCCCAGCACTATTTACTATTTGAAATTGTTATTTATTTATTTATACATGTAGCATTTTATTTTCTGTCTCTACTTCGACTTAAACATAAGCTCTGTAAAGGCAGATATCTGGCCATTCTCCTTTATTGCTGTATGTCTTGCACCTAGAACAATGTCTGCCACTTATTGAAACCTCAATCATTGTTTGTATAATAAATGAATGAAATGAATTATCTCAGGGTCTTGCTTGAATTTTGGAAATATAGTTAGTGTCCCCTTTCCTGATATCCCTTAATTAAAAACCTTAAGAGTAGATAAAAGTAACTTGACAAATAGAAATCATTAGAGATCTATTTTTGTTGATAAATAGCATTTACAAAAGTGTAGTTTCAGTGTTGTCAATACTCTATTGGTCATATGAGGAATCATAGAGTTGTTTGGGTTCCTCAGACTCAATCCCTTCCTTCCTCAATGAAATTAATTAAACCTATAATTACCTGTACTCATTTTAAAGATAAAGAGATAAATATTCCAGAATATCCTTTTGTGGCCTATAGTAACCTTAGGTATCTTGAAACTGGGTTTTCTTACTCATTTTCTTTATTTGTTGAAATATTTAGCCTCTAATAGAAGGTACCGGGCAATTCTCATCTTCCTAATGAAAAGATCCCTTGAAGTTTTTGGCTGACTTAAAATTTTAAACTTGTAGGAATGTAGATGAAATCCTTATGATATAATATTTAGAAATTTAGGTTTGTTTTGCTATTAAAGCATTAATTATTAAAGATTGCTTTTTTTCATTCTCACATATCATGGAATTATTGTATTCAAATTTATCTCAGTTATCTACCACTTTAGTGTTTTTATTAACATTTCAAACTATTTTTAAGTCATCTAATACTACTTTCCATCTATTTAATAGTTTTCTAAAATATATCATCTTACCTTCAGTATAGTTTGATACAGAGCAATTTTGCAGTTCAGCATATGATACTGTCTCTAAAATTCTATTCTAAGATACTAGTAATTATTTCATGACAGTATAAAAGTTTTTATTTCTATTCACTCTTTTTAATATTGTTAATAAATCACTTTGTATAAGTGAGTGCTACATTTGTTTTTGTAACATAATCTTTAAAAGGCTGGTTTCCATGGCCATATAGTTGCTCAAATTGTGAGATTTTACTCCAGGGTAATTTCTGAATTTGCATTCAGTTTTTTTTATTGTTTTTGTTTGTTTAATCGATCCCATGAGTTGACATATTTAAGCATGCCAAATTAGCATAGATTATAGGCTAATGCATCTTTCCCAAGCTATACTGGTTGCTTAAAATAAATATTAAGAATGCCATTAATATCAAAGATTTTGAAAACCCTCAAATATTTTGCAACTGTCTTTTTTTATGAGATCGTTTGGGGGGGAAAATCATTCTTTGAATTTGGCCAGTTAGCGATTTTATTTATTTATTTATTTGTTTATTTATTATTTAAAGTAAGCTCCACGCCCAACATGGAGCTTGAACTTACCACCCTGTGATCAAGAGTCACATGCTCTACCTACTGAGCCAGCCAGGTGCCCTGCCAGATAAGGATTTCAAAGAATTTTTTCTTGTCTTCCAGTTTTTAAGCTTCCAGGAATATAACAGGCTTTTTTCTTTCCAGTTTAGTGAAGATTTTTCTCTTTAATCTGCTTTTGAATTTTGTGCATAAATAATCATTTTGTTTTATCTGATTACTTATTTTTCTGTTAACCACCAGTATAAAGAATGATTTCTAATTGGTGATACGTTTTTGAAGTGAATTTTAATACTGTGTGCTTTGTGAGAATATAAGATCATAAGAGTTGATTTATTTTAAAAATTCACTAAGAGCAGGTGATTTAAGTGTAAAAATGCATTTGACCTATTATGGTTAGTTTTGCATTTTTGCATGTATAACTCAAAGTTTAGTTTAAATAGGAAATTTTAGCATGTGTCAGAATTTCTTTCCTTTTTAAGGCTGAATAATATTCCATTGTGTGTGTATTTGTGTGTTGGTATATATGTGTATGCATACATACCACATTTTGTTTATCCATTCATCTATCGGTGGATGTTTTTGTTGTTCACACTTTTAGCTAATGTGACTGATGCTGCTTGTATACAACTATCTGCTTGAGTCCCTGCTTTCAATTTTCAATTTGTTTGGGTATATACCTAGGTACAGGTAGCATTTTATCATCAGGAATAAAATAGAGGGAACAAAAAGAAAGCTCCTAACTTCTGGGAGTTCTCATCCTTATGTTCATGGGTAGAATTCAGGGGATCTGTAAACATGGGTGTGAAGTAAAATGACACATCTATGGTCACTAACCTATGACTTAAATGTAGCATTTCCTTCAGTGATGACTGTAGGCAAGGCCGCAGTAGCATTAGCAGTACCTGTGACTCGATCACCAGTAAAAAATCACACGTGTTTTCATATCCCATTAGGTCATTGTGGATTTCTTAGAATATCATTGCATTTATCACTACTCCAAAGTTTCGTAGTTATCAGAACTACAGCTAGATCTTGTTATTTAATGCAGTGGAGTAGTCATCTTTAACTCTATCACAGATTTTAAGAAATATTTTGATAACTGTATTTCAGTGTGATCAGTTCCCTTTGCAGTCCTGTGAATTTATTTTACACATTTAAAAAGACTACTCTAAGAAGAGGTCCAGATTCTTCACCAGACAGCCAAGGGCAAAAAAAAAAAACCTCCAAAAAACAAAAAAACAAAAACCAAAACACAAAACAAAAAAAATCACCAAAGTTACAGCTACTGCTTTTGAAAGTGACAACTGGCTGAGATTGATCTGAACTGCATTTTCTCTTTTGCAGATTCATGATTTGCAATGCTGTCTCTTGCCCTCTGAGCTGCCTGGCACATTATTGCACTTGTTAAGCAATCTCATCTCTAATTGCTACATGTCTCTATGATTTATTATTTGAAATTGGAACTTGATAAAATACTTTTAAGCATTTGAAAGGTTTTTTTTTTTTTTTTTTTTTTTGGATTTTAGCTTTTCAAGGAAAATGCTGTGAAATTAAACCTTCAATTGTTTTCTTGCACTGCCTAAGCAAATTGCTTAATGGTTCATGTATCAGTTTTGGAATACTGCACAACAGTTCGTAGGTGTTTGCTCTAACTTTCTTTGTTTAAGTTTTAGGTAGTTTAGAGTGGTGCTTCTCAGACTTGAATGTCCAGATGAGTCACCTAGGGGTCTTGCTCGAATGTAGATTCTGAATCAGTATGTTTATGGGCTTGAGGTTCTGCATATCTAACAGGATCCTGGGTTTTGCCACTACTGCTCATTTCAGACTATCATAAAGAAACATTCCATGCAGTATTTAGTAATATGCATCTGAAGATTAAGCTACTTTGGAGCACTATTGCTTGACCATTGCTTGGAATCTGTACTGATTATTTCCTGGCTTCTGCATTTGACTTTGTTTGCTGAGTTTAATTCACATTTGATTGATTATCATTCTAGCCTTCTAGGAGATTTGCAGTTATGCTAATGGTAGCTAGATTTGAAACTGTGTGCACTAGTATATGTTCTTTAAAGATTTATTTATTTGAGAGACAGAGAGCAGGGAGGGAGGGGTAGAGGGAGAGGTAGAGACAGTCTTAAGCAGACTCCGTTAAGGGCAGAGCCTAATGTGAGGCTTGGTCTCATGACCCTGAGATCACGACCCTGAGATCAGGACCTGAGCTGAAACCAAGAGTTGGACGCTTAACCAACTGTCTACCCAGGTGCTCCACTAGTGTATGTTCTTTAGAAAGCCTTGTCCCTGGTGTATCAAGGAATCCATTTCAGGGACTGTTGTGAAATTTTTCTTTTGAGTTAGTTAGTGTATATACAGTTTGAAAGTTCTAAATGGTAAATTAAATATTTGGAAAAAATAGTATTTTTGACCTTGGGTTTTAGAAGCTCCCTTCCTCCCCCCAATCCAATCAAGTAGATAGAACAATTAAGATACAGTGGTATATATATGTGCAATTGGACAGTAGTGCTTTGGCAATTTTAAAGATATTTTAAAATGTCTACTTTAGGATGTTTGTTTCCTTCTTTTTTCTGCCATCCTTTTTCTTCTCTATTCTAAGCTGTACTTCTGAGATGGTCTTCTATAGTAGAGGGAGGGAAAACAAACTGTATGCAGGAAGATGAAGGGCCAATGCTTGAAAGAACGCTTGTTAATTTTAGGCATTTTTTTTTAATTGAAAAATTCCTTCTGTAGC
The DNA here is from genome assembly GCF_017311325.1 of Ursus maritimus. NCBI lineage: Eukaryota > Metazoa > Chordata > Mammalia > Carnivora > Ursidae > Ursus > Ursus maritimus. The sequence goes on from NW_024423675.1 coordinate 10,113,286, forward strand.
TCTAAGAAATACTACGCAGAGGTGCATCTACACTGTGGAAATAAATGAAGAGACCACCCAAATGAGAACAAATAGAGGCTATTTATTCCAAGCTTGCTATGACAAGGGAGCCAGCCACCATCACTTGGATTCAGCGGGGATTCAAAGGCAGGCGGAGGATTAGGGAAGCTTTATTGTGGAAAAAATGGAAGACTTTAGGTATGCTCTAATTGGAAATTGTTGGCATGAGGAAACTGGCGGTGGGCTAACTAGAAGCGGGGCATCTGGGTGATTGGTTTGGAGGGCATATGTGACTTTTACTACTTGATCCTGATTTGGAATTGTGGCAAAAAATCAGGAAAATGGGTCACTGAATAAGTCCAGATCATTCTGGGCCAATTGCTGCAGAGGTTTGGTTTCCCCTGAAGGTTGCTCCAGAGGTTATGGGTCAGAGTTCTATCATCTGACATTGTCTTGCCGTTATTTCAACACTTCACCAAGTTTCCCCCAACGTTAACACTTTTGCCAAACTAGGATAAAATATCACAACCAGGATATTGACATTGCTACAATCCACTAATCTTACTCAGATTGCTCCAGTTTAATTTGTACTCATTTGTGTGTGTGTGTGTGTGTGTGTGTGTGTGTTTAGTTGTATATAGTTTTGTCACATGTATGTTTATGTATACCACCATAGAAAAGATACCGAACAGGACAGTTCCAGGAACACAAGGATCTCTTGTGTTGTCCTTTTATAATGACACCAAACTCTCTCCTATCTTTAAACCTCCTTAACCACTGATCAGTTCTCCATTTATAAAATTTTGTCATTTCAGAAATGTATAATATAAATGGAATTATACAATAGGTGAACTTTTGGGATTTTTTTTTTTCACTCAGCTTAATCCTCTGGAGTTTCCTTGTTTACTTTTAAAACCACTTTAATTACTCATGTAATACATGAATAAATTCTCCTGGTGAAGCATTAAAATGGTAAAAATAAGGTTAAAGATTCTTTTAACTAAAAACACTCTCAGCCCTCATCTCTCCCTTGAAGCAATTAAATACTTATTTAGTCATTCTTTTATTAAAGTCCATTTTTTAAAATACATAGATATACATATATGTATATGTGCATATATACACATATATATACATATATATACATATATATATTTTTTCAAAATTCTGTTGCTGTCAAAAAGCTTCAGTGGTTATCCTTGTACATGCTTCCTGTTTGCATCTGCCAATTTGTCTCTGTTTGACACCTAAAAGTGATACTGTTGGGTAATAGGAAATGTAGCATGTAGATATTGCCAAATTTTCCTTTAAATTGGCAGTACTCATTTATATGCCTGGTTGTACCCCCAAAATTCCCTCAGATTGTCCAATGTGTAATAGATTTAGAACTTAATTTTTTTCTGCCAGTTGTCTAAGTGAAGAATGCTATCTCATTATTGTTTTAATTTATATTTCCCTGGTTAATAATGAGGGTGAGTATCTTTGAAAAATAATTATTTGCCCTATTTATAAATCCTGTGTTGTAGTATTCTCTTCTTGTTCTTGTTCTCTATTGGTTAATTGTCTTATGTCTTCTACTTTCTATTGGTTAGTCGTCTTATTTTTCTCCTTGATTAAAATTTTACAAATTTATTCTGGTTACTAATTCGTTGTTTATTGGACATGTATGTACACACACAGCGTTGTATTCTGTAACTAATCTCTTAGTGTGTTAACTTTTGTCATTTTAAATTTGATGTTCAATTTATCATTCTATCTCTTTTCATGCCTTTTTAAAGAAAATCTTCCTCTCATTTTTAAACCTTACATTTTCTCAAAATGACAGGGTATTTTTTTTTTAAGATTTTATTTATTTATTCGACAGAGATAGAGACAGCCAGCGAGAGAGGGAACACAAGCAGAGGGAGTGGGAGAGGAAGAAGCAGGCTCATAGCGGAAGAGCCTCATGTGGGGCTCGATCCCATAACGCCGGGATCACGCCCTGAGCCGAAGGCAGACGCTTAACCGCTGTGCCACCCAGGCACCCCGACAGGGTATTTTTTGTTTCACAGGCTTCAGGGCAGATTTTCCCATGTACGTGTTCTGGTTCACGCCTGCTCTGGTTTCTGCCTTAGCTATATGTCTTTTTGATCTTTTCAGCTGAAGTGTCTTGACTTGCTTTCGACCACTTTGAAGAGGTTGCAAATATAGGTTGTCAAGAAGAGCAAGTCCCCTTATATTCCTTTCCAGTTTCATTTCTTTATGATTCATGTGGACAGCTCTACCTTCAGAAAAGCATGGTAACACTGCAAGTACATACAATTCCAAAGACAGAATTTTAAAGATATTGGTTATATGAATAATAAATTCCAGAGGAATGTCAACTCCTAAACATCCTTTTAATTCCTCTCAAGATAGACCAATAAAGACAAATTTGATGATTCTAGGTATAGCTGATTTTGAGCTATCCCCTTAAAACCAACTTGCTATCTATTTTCTGTAGAAATGAAAAATTGCCTGACTTTTACAGTAAATGTTACTTAAAGAAAAATTTGCCCTATAGTTCTTGGCCAAATATCGGGGGTCAGATGGAAACCTTTGGAAGCTAACAACTTTGGCAGACCCCCAGAGTTTAATAGTATTAATGTTTTAGTTTTCTAATAAAAGTTTAAATTTATTTAAATTCTCAAATAGATTATGTCATTTGAAGGAATAGGATAATGGCAAAAGGAATATAATAACCTTGAGATTTTTAAATATTGATTTTGGAAACACTTCACACTAAAATCATTTAATATAATAATTAGTTGATCCAGTTTTTCTTCTCATTGTATTTATAATTCTTATGGAAGTATTTTAAAGCATAATAGGTTCCCAGCAGGAGTTTAAGTAGTAAAAATAAAGAATGGAACTCATAATAATTTTTTTTGGGGGGGGAATTTCCTCCAACTCTATTTCTGTATTCAAAAAGTGTTTATTTGTGCATTTATAGTTATATTCATCACCATGCCTTTTACCTAAATTTCTTTACTGTCTACAGACTCAAGTATAACTGACTGCTAATACATTTTTACTGAGAGATGAAAAATTTGTTATTTTTATACTCCAATATTTTCTTCTTCTGTGTTCCCTAATTTGGTCAGTGGTATCACCATCCATTATTTATTTATGTAAGAAACCTTTTAGTTAAATTTGGATTCTCTTCTTCATCTTCCATATCTAGTGAGCTGCTAAGACCCTTTGATTCTGCTTTCTAATTTCCAAAATTTTATTTTCTCCATCTCTGTTAGTATTGCTAGTTTTCAAACTAGCCTCCTACCCTGTGTTCTCATCCCAACCCTCACTTAATTCAGATATCTTCTATTTCTTTTTAGTCTAGGTTTTCCCCCTGAAGCAGATCCTGAGACCAGGGCTCTTGTGCAGGTGGTTTATTTTGGGAAGTGATCCTAAGGAACAGGGTGAGTAGCTGAGAAGAGTAAATAAGAAGGAAATGTCTATCTAGGAATGTGTTACTGAGCTGAGTTTCACCATGGGTATTTAGGGTTCCATCCTGCCTAGTGAATCTTCAGAAGCCCTGTAGAACATTCCTCAGAATTATATACCCAAAGGATGAAAGAGGGGAGTATTTACCTACTAGCTTCTATATTGGACTGCTCAAGAGTTGCTGAGTAGGTGTTAACTTGTGTATTTGCAGTTTAGTTGAACAGAGCTAACATGGGGACACAGCAGAGAAGTTCGATTGCAGAAAGCAAGAGAACAGGGCTGGCTTCATGGGTGTATTATCTGTTAGTGATCTGTGTATTCACAGGGGATCACACTTTGAAGGTTCTAATGCTTTGTTTAATGGTATGCTTTCATTGGTTTCAAATGTATAATTAATTATGAACAAGAGACGTCACATTTTCATTTTCTACTGGGCCCCACAAATTATCCTATTTTTGCTAGAGACACACACAGTGGCCCTGAGTGGCTACCTGTAGTGAAAATGTTAGCCAAGACAATGTGAAGTGAGGCCAAACAGGTATCTAATACGTATTCTGTGTAGTGTATCCATAACTGTGTTTCTACTTAGGAATGTATTAAGCAGAGATGCTCTAGCAAAGACCAACAGACATCCTGCAGAGGAGAGTACAAAACTTGTTCTTCCAAATCTATGCAGAGCATATAAGCCCGGGGTATCTCTCTGAGTAGTCCCTGAGTGCAACCCCATCGGCTGTGACTCAGGCCGGGGACCACAGTGTGCTGGTCACTCAGATTAAATGTAAGAATGAGGTCACAAGGATTTTCTGATAAGCCCTCTTTCCCTGGCACCTGCCAATTTTGACTTGAAGGGCGCATCTTCAATTTCAGCTGGGAAGAGAGCCCACCAGTGTGGGGAAGCAGGTTTAGACTGGTACGCTGGGAAGAATATCACTTTTGTTTGCCTTTCTTTCTTTTCCCCTGTGGTGACTCTGCTGTTTCAACCCTAGCTTTGAGGGAAGAAGGGAAATGCAATCATCAAGAAGTGATATATAGGCTATTTCCTTGTAAGTATATCCTTCCTATGACATCTCTCTCTTACCTCCCACAGCATCATAAGGAATCTCAAGGAAAAGGCAAAAAAGATCTTTGTGTGAGTGTATAATCTGAAGTGCTGTATCCTCTACCCTGTAATATTTTTACTGGGCAAACACTTTTGGCAGCTTTTAAATATCCAGGAGCTGGGAATGTTTTGATTGGTTCTAAGGTAAACATTTGTTTTGGATAAACTAGAGGAGGAAAGACTAGAGAGCACAAAGCAAAAATAATATATTTTCTTTTTAAGTGAGAATTGACCTACCAGGTAGGGAGATGTCAAATTGCATTTGTTTTATGGTTGCAAAAACCATAATGTAATGCAGAGAGGGCTACTAACTCTTCACTTAGATCTAGCATGCTAAATATGAACATGAACCCGATTTGCTATTTTGCTTATTGAGTTGGCAGTATTATTTTTGGAATGTCAGTTGTACCGGAAATTTAGGAAATCACTATCTGTTCCTTACCTTTCTCTCCCATTTTTTTTTTTTTTAATTTTCTGAGTGCTTGGCTCTGAAGAAATGGGAGTGACAAATGATAATTGTTAAGGCCTAAAGAACAATGGATGCCCCAAATTCTTTTTCAGTCAAAAGAGCAATAGTATATACTTTTGCTCAGATTGTGGAAGTAGTTGTTATTTGAGTGTTCTCTTTCTTTCTTTCTTTCTTTCTTTCTTTCTTTCTTTCTTTCTTTCTTTCTTTCTCTTTCTTTCTTTCTTTCTTTCTTTCTTTCTTTCTTTCTTTCTCTTTCTTTCTTTCTTCCTTTTCTCTATGAATGTCTCTAGTTGTTTACATGTATTCAGGTTACAAGTAAATCATTGAAGAGAAAGGTCAAAGGATTTAATAAGATTTTGTTCATGTTAATACGTACAAACCATGTGTTTAGATTCCTTCCCAGGGCACAAATACAAATGTTACTATGTGTATAGACATATAAATAAAAATAGAAATGATTCAAGCATATGGATATGAGAAGTTATTTTCTTGGTGTTTTTGTTGCTCCTTCTCTAAAGAGGCATACAGCTTCACTCAGCTGAACACTGGATTTTTCTTTGTGTCACTGTTGTAAATTAACTTATTGTGTTGATCTCCATGAAAACTGATGACAAATTATTTTTGAAAAATGTAGATACATTCATCATCATCAGCTGTGATCAGCTGCTTTAAAGATGTCCTTTGAAAATGAAGTGTTCTAAATTAAGATGCTTAAGAAGTACAAATAACAAAAACCAAGTGAGAGAAACCGTAAGCTTTTCAAACTTGGTATGTGAATGTGTCCATTTTTAATGAAGAAAATGAGGCCAACATCAGTTGGGGACTTTCCGAAGAACACATTGTACTGTACCAATTAGCGACTCTGTTCTCAGGAGGCCACAGTGACACAGTCCTTCATCCTGCTGCCAGGTGGCGCTGTGCGGTAGTAGGTGCAGTCTTATGCAAGGCTTAAAATGTCTGCTCCTGCCCTGACTAATTGTACTGCTGACCCTGATAACTGATTCTATTAGAAGTGTGAAAATAAACTTATTTTACAAATTTCTAAATCATTTCTATATAACTATACTTAAAGAGGTCTTAATCTTTACATTTAGTGAGAATCTTCTGTGTTTAGTGAGTGCATCTTAAAGAGTGAATAAAAGACTCAGGGTTTCCAGAATGCACTAATGTCTTTCATTATAACTGGTGCCTCATACCTTATAAATACTCTGCTTTGAATATAAATAAAGCAGTATTAAAAATAAAACTCTTTTGTTGCCAGTCGAGTGCTTTTTACTTTGAAATAGTCAGACTAGAAGGAATTTGCAGGCAATGAATAGAGGAAATATAGCATTAGTTTACCATGTGTAAACACACACTTAAAATATTTTTTTTTTTTAAAGAGAAGCCTTCTCTATATATTTTTTTTCTTCCAAGTGAGTATATGTTTGCCCATTTTCTTCCCCCAAGGATGATTATAATCATTCTTAAAATGGTCAACTTTCTGGTTCCCCCCCCCCCCTTCAGTGTGATGTAAGTTACTTTCAAGTTAATCTTCAGACAGGAAGTTTCCAAGACCAGTGCAGGTGGTATACATTAGCTGAAAAATTACTTTAAATGTTGGATTTCTTCTTTTACCATTACAAATTTAAATCTCCAAATTGTGTAAATGTGTAAGGTAAATACGGTTTTGAATATGAAACACCTATTAGGAATATGAGTCAGTGTTAGTATTTTGCTTTGTTAAGAGACGGATCTAAAAGATGTGAGCATTTTTGCAATCTTTATGAAATAGGACAATTTTTCTGGTTTCCAACCTTCTTATCTCTTCATGTTAGTTACCTAGGCACTACAGTGACTAACAGTTTAATTTATGGATGTATCTTGATTGTACTGATATTTATGAAGGTCTCTAGTTTATAGAGGACATTTCCAGAAGGGAGGCATATTTTAGCAGTAATTATTAAATTTCCCATGCAAAATTTATTATGACAATATGAAGAAACCATAGTGGTATGAACCCCAGATTGTGAATTAGTTTCATAGTGTTTCAAAAGGAAATGTTTGTATTGAATATTAATTGATAGGAACATATTTCTTAGAGGCGTTTTCATAAAATAGCCACTCTATGTTTGCAGTAAAATCAAATAGAGATTGGACAAGAGCTGTGGCTTCAAGGAGTTTTTAGTTTAACAAATGCCAGCAAATTCTATTCAAAAGGAATTCACAGAATTAGAGGACCGTTATTGCAGAGTTACCAAGAATAGTATAAATATTTTTGAAAAGGAGTTAAGCAAAGTGCTGATGAAGCCCTCTGATATGCCACTTAAAAATTGTTTCAAGAATATGTGGTGGCATGGACAAATGCTTACCATTTATAATTGGGAAAAAAGGTAGGTTATAAAATAGTATATAATCTATATTTCTATAATGTATGATGAACTAATTTCATGAGAATAATTATAAAATATATATTTAAAATATTTCAAAGATTTTCAAGATATTAACAGCAAGTATTTCTGGACAGTAAGATTATGGATGATTTTTTTTCCTTTTTTTATATTGTGGACATTTTCTTCACTACATGTATTATTTTCATAATATGAAAAATGCATTTCATTTTATTTTATTTATTTTTTTAAAGATTTTATTTATTTATTTGAGAGAGAGAGAGAATACAAATGGGGGAGGGGCAAAAGGAGAGGGAGAAGCAGTTTCCCTGCTGAGCAGGGAGCCAGGAGCAGGGCTCCCTGGATTCCAGGAGCCTGGGATCATGAACTGAGTCCAAGACAGATACTTTACCGACTGAGCCACTCAGCACCCCCCCCCATTTCATTTTAAAATGGAAATATACATAAATTCCTTACAATAGTTTTAATATATGTTAAATGTTACACAAACATTTTATTGTCAATATGTTTTAGGAAACTAAAGAAAAGCCAAGTTCTTTCCGATGTTACTGATTATTATCTTCTTATTCTCCCCAAACCCAGGGCAATATCTAAATGGTTCTATTTTCTATAATCAGACTTTTAAAAACATCTTTAGTTGTAATAAATTTTTATTGGTTTGATAAGTGAATACCTTGTATCTAGTTTTAGATGCAGGTTTAATTTTGTTTTTATCATAGCACTGATTTATAATACAATTGACCTTTGAAAAACACAGGTTTGAATTGCATAGGTCCACTTACATGTGGATTTTTTCCCGTAAATACAGTATATTACTGTAAATATATTTTCTCTTCCTTATGATTTTCTTAATAACGTTTTCTTTTCTCTAGCTTACTTTACCATAAGAATGTAGTATATAATTTATGTAACATACAAAACGTGTTAATTGGCTGTTTATATTATAGGTAAGGCTTCTGGTCGATGATAGGCTATTAATAGTTACATTTTTAGGGAGTCAAAAGTTATATGTGCAAATTCGACTGTATGGGGTATGGGTTCCCCTAATACCCGTGTTTTTCAAAGGTCAACTGTATATAGGTGAAGGAGAGCTGTTAGGTGGCATGAACATATGTGGCTAAAGAAATTCCCTTTAAAAGTGGTCTCTAGGTTCAATTCTGTGACTAACCGATAAAATTTACTGAGCACTTACTGTGTGCCGGGCATTGTGATAGTAGCATTTTAAATACTTTATCTTGATTCCTATGGCAAACCCATGGGATCAGTATTTTTATTTCCATTTTACAGACAAGTAGCTGAAGCTCAAAATGTTAATGATTTACCCAAGGTGACAGGCCTAGTTAACTACGGAGAAAGGATCTGAAACTAGGTCTTTTAGAATTAAAATATATTCTCCTCTAATTGTAAGTTAGTTGTTTGACCATATAGGCAAATTGCTTTCTGGGATTCAATTATTTTCTTTCTCATCTTTAAATTGAAGGACTTAGACAAGGTGAAGGGGACTCAATTTTTTCCTAATAAAGAACTACTTTTAATGCTTTTAAAATCTTGTATTTATTTTTGGAACCTAACAAGAAAGGGTCCAAGTTGCTGAGGGTAGAAACAGCTTGGAAATTGATGAGATGTACCTTTTCAATTGCTGGTAGATAGGAATTGACTGTGGGATTCCTGGGTCCTCCAAGGGAATATAAGACAATAATAATTTGTGATTCTAGATTTATATATTTTTCTGGCTAAAATATATAATAATTAGCCTTATAATTAAAAATATATAGGTGAGGTCGATTTTAAAGACAGTCTGTAACAAGGTGTAGCAGTAGTGTGAAGGATTTGTTGTAATTGAGTAAGGGCAGAATTACTTATTCGTTATAAAAAGACCAATAACATTTAAAGGAAACAATTGTCAGGTTGAAAACAATTCATCATAGTGAAATAAAGTAATGCAATGAAAGGAGAAATAATAGAATCTCATGATGGGAGCATGGACTCTATATTTGAAAATATTTTGCTGAGAGCACTTTGATACCAGGAACAGATGAAGTGAGTGACCTCACGGGGCTTTTCTAATTTCTGCGATTCCATAACGGAGCACTCTGAAAGTACCTTGCTTATGACACTTCTGGATTTACATTTTACTACATAATGAACTGCCGAATGATTTTGGTCGAAACAGTTTCCCTATTATTGCACGAGTCATCTCATTATTGAATGGAACAACCCCTATGTGCTCCACAAAGCTCAAAACCGGAACTTGACTGTAATGATTTTCTAAGTTCATTCCATAATCAGTGGTGCAATGGTTCATATTCATATCCATAAATATGAAAGGTCCTGGTAACTCCACATGTGACCAATATTATATGCCATTGCAATTATGCAATTTATTTTTGTAAAATATAAAAAATGACCAGAATGATATGGAAACCATAGAGTGCAGATTTTCTTCTTATTAGTGCTCCTCCTGCCCCCATCTAATACAGCACCCAATTTAGGACAAAGACAAAACGAAAGTGTATCTTGAATATGCATCACAGGTTCCAAAAATGAAAAGAAATTGGATTTGGATAGCACTTACTCAATAGACAGATATGATACATGGTAAGAAGGTGCACTGTCTGCCCTGTGATAGATTAAACTACTTTGTAGGAAAATTACTGTGAGCCAGTCACCACCACCACCGTGGCTAAATCTTTAATAAAATTCTCTTCCATATTCAGGAGTGAGGTATGAAGTACACAATAAGCAGAGTGAAGTAGAGTGCCATTTATCAAACACTGGCCAGGTCTGTAATCTTCTGCTTTATCCCTTCTTTGTACTTTATTTGTCTTTATTGTTGCAAGGAGGGATATTTACCCAGAGCAGTGGGCATGAAGCCCATAAACCTCCTCTGTCCCCTCTTTCTCTCTTTCTTATTCCCCCTTGCCAGCCTTGTCAGTATAATTTGTTTGTTTCCTTCTAGGTGGTCCTTTGCTTGTTTGGCATTCTTTTCTCTCTTCCTTTTCTCTGCCTTTCTCTGCAATGTGCATTCATGCTATGGGAAATGACACCAAAGCTACTGGAATATGCAATGGGAATGCTAAGAGCTACCATGAAGGACTGTCTGGGATGCATTCAGTAATGACTTTGAATGCCTCTTGGCAAGATAGCAGTGTTAAAATGTTGTAGACAGCCCCTGGGTGGCAGTGCACAGCCAGTCCTGATGCCAACAAAAGCATTTTCAGAGTAAAGATTTTATATGTATGTGTGTACACATGATATATGGGATGTATGTGTTTATATGCATGCATGTATACATATGTATACATGATGTGTGTGTATGATATGTTTGTATGATATGCATATATATAATATATAGATATATATGTCTACATGTGGTATGTGTGTCTATAATCCATATGTGTATGTATGTATATGTATACATGTCTATGATATGTGTGTACATTGTATGGGTGTATACATATATGTGTTACATATTTATCCATCTGCCCAAAACTAATTAACTAAAAATAACTTTCTCTTTTAAGATATAAACTCTCACTAATTTATCCTGTGTTTCTTAAGTACAGTAATGATAATATTGCTAAAAATAACTTGTATTTTTTTTAATCTAATGCTAAAAAGGTTCTAGATATCCCAGCCATATAATGACATCTAAATTATCTTTAAAATCATGTAAATATGGGTTCAAATGCAGTGGAAGAGTTCAGAGGATAGTGAGAGTATGGCTGGAGGTGTTTTGTGCCCCTCAGTCTGCACACTGCCAGTCTATGCAGCAGCCTTGGGGGTAAATTATTTTTAGTACTATTATAACCCTTTTTTATTATTTGAATAGCAGTTTTATGACAAAACATTTATATTCAGGCTGCCTTTGTACTTGACTGAAAGAGAGCAATCATGGAGAGTGATAAGGCAACAATGGTAATGATAACTGCATTTATAAAGACGTACAGAATTTAAACGGGAGTGCTAAAATAGACTGACAGTAGTTCTCTACCTGAACCTGGAGCAGAGATGGGCAAGGTTCTTGTGGCAGAGATGCCTTTGCTATTTGGGGGCAGATGACAATGTGTAAGTGTGTGTGTGTGTGTGTGTGTGTGTGTGTGTGTGTGTGTGTGTGTGTTTTCCTATGTCATTGTTTCTTCCTTTTATTTAAATGTACTTGATATGTAGTTGAAGGGGTACCAATAGCAACGTAGGGACATTCTGTATTCAGATTGACTATTATCATAATTTTGTCAGATTATGATACAATTCAACTGCATTTCTAAATAAACTAATTCAACTCAAGTATTAGTTCTTAGAAAAATTGTGATTTTTTTTTGCTCTTATCTAGCATTGGTCTATTTCTCTGTCTCCTGAGAATCTACCTCTTATGAAAAACTGACAATGTACTCTGTGAAAGAAAGGAGTATGGGAATAGGAAGGGACCCTGTATCTTTACAGCAAGAGGTCATTCTGTTTATCTGATACCAATGTTTTCCATATATTTTTATAGTTTCTTTTATTTTTCTTGTTCCTAATGTTCTGACTATAATTAAAAGCTAAGCTTCTTCTGGCCCAGTTACATTCCTTTGTTTCTTATTTTTAAATATGTTGTAAGTATTAACATAATTAATATAACATAATAAAAAGGGTTGACATTGTGCAGTTGCCTTGTGCTGTACCTAAAACTGAAACTATACAATGTGGGATAGAAATAGTATCTCCTCTTCACAAGATATCCCCAAGGTCTCTTAAAATCAGCCATACATTGCCAAAGTCTATATTTTGTCTTCCTCTGCCTCTTCCTTTCTTCAGCAAAGTTAATAACTTCTACGTGAAGGGAAAAAAAAAACAATTTATTTACATTCCACCTTGATTCAAAAAGAAATTAAGGTGACTTACAAAGATACATAACATAAATTTAAAACTGTGAGAGGGAGATGAAGTTAAGGGAGACAGAGAAGGGAAGGGCGGAACATGGGGTATAACTATGGAACCAAATGCCCACTCTGAAGCCCTGTATACTGGCGACATGTAGGCCACATATTTAGCCCTCAGCTCTCTAACAGCCAACATAAAGATGGAAATAATTTTAAGATGCGCAGAGAAGAGAAGAAACTGATTCTTCAGGAGATGTGCAATTATTCCAGGTATACAGGCTCATGGGAAATTTGACTCCTGGGTCTTCATAGAATGTTGTGTAATTCAGGGAAATAAGTTTCTTAACTGTAGCTTGTAGTCGACACACACACTAGTGTAATGAGAGCTAGTTATATGTAATGTAACATCTTGGTAAATGAAGTCAGTGAAAGCAAGTCTAGGGTGGTTCATTTATTCGGTAGTTATGTATTGTCTCCTATGTGTTTTCTGGCACTGAAACAGGTGTGGAATGGTAATGGAAGAGATGTAGCCCTCATCAAACTTACAATCTTTTGTTGACAATTGACATTGACAAATTAGTTGTATGTGTGCAATGAAAAGTCCTGCAGGTGGTCAGTGGGAGAAAGTTCAGGGTATGTCTGGTGGTCTAACCTAACCCAGGTTCAGATACCACAAAGGCTAAAGAAATACAGAGACTTCGTAAAATTTAGACAGCTCTGTACAAATGGCAATTCTATGAATCCAGCTTTTAATTTGTATCAAATAGCGGTGAGTTCAAGATTGTACCTCCTGACAAGAGCCTGAAAAATGCTTTTATTCTCTGTTGCCAGTTGGGTGCAAAGCCACCATGACTCAGGAATCAGTTGACCTGTGACTAGGAAGACAATAAAAATAGAATTTCATATTAGGCATATTTTATTTGCCCATATGGAGGAAAAGTGAAAGAGATGTTTATGTATACATTTTGGTTGCTTAATTCTTATGAGTTCCTTATTTTTTGCAATGTGTTTAGTCTTTTCTTTAAGTTTTATTTTAGACTTTAACTCACATACTAACCTGTGTCTTTAGAATTTTTAAACACAGTTGCTATCAACAGTCACTGTTAACAGCATGTTTCAGAAAAGAAATTGTTTAGAAGGAATAGTTATATACCAGGAAAATGCATATTCTATTTAGAAAATAGCACTTTATGGCACGAAGGAAGTCATTTATTTTTTCATCAATAATCTAATTGGACTGCAAATGCTCCTGTTGTATTTTAATTAACGTCTTATTAATAGTATTTAGCATAGTTTCACTTTCAAGTATAAAGATACAACATTTCAGTCTGTCTCTTTGATTCTGCATGTCCCTAAGAATGGCCATGTTTGTTTTTCCAAAACCATAGTTATTTCCCTTCACATGACTTATTTGTTCCTCTTTTGGACCTGGTTGTGAAAACAGTTGGAAGGAGGAGGATGATGTCTGATAAAAGGATTGTGAATCCAATGAAAAGGATGGAAAAACCCCAGAAACCCTAGTGGATTCTAGCTTCATGGTAAGATAGAAAGAATACCTAGTTATTTGTAACAGTTTTTAGATAACAGGCCACACAACTTATCAGGGAGACAATTGCTATTTAGCATGAATTTCTACAAACATGGAAGGGACCTGGCAACTTCATCCAGAAAAGTAATTCCCAAGTCTAACTATTTTGGTTTGCAGCCTTCCTTTCTTACCTCACTTACATACACAGGCCCTGAAGCCATATTAAATGCCCACCCAACTTTTTGTTGTTGTTCTTGTTACATTCTTCTGTCTTTTTTGCTCCAAAGTAATGTAATAAAGAAATTATTATTATTGACTTGAGTTTAGAGTGGTTTAGAAGAGCTCTGTGTGAGGTAACAGAACTTACCTCCTACACATTCCCATATTTAACGAAGCAGAATTTCTTTCTTTAGAGTGGATATGTCTGTAAGGAATGGGATAGGACATAGGCAATTGAATATTCATGCTGCTCTCCATTTCCCCCCACCTCCCCCTTCCTCAACCCCATCCCAGGACCATCTACAGATTAAAGCTATATGGGAAACACAGAGAATGTGCCCCTTTTCCTCCCTCTCAAAGTAATATATACCACAGAAATGTTAACATTCTTTTTCACACTTTTATAGGCTGAATCTGGGAGAGCCAACTAATTTGGTTCTGCTTGCCCCTTGAAAAACAAACAAAAATAATATTTTCTCCGGGCCATTTTAGTTAATGTTTATTGTTAAATTTATGTCTTTCTTGGGGATTAAAAACTGGTACAGAACTGCATCCAAAATTTTTTTTGAAGTGCATTTAGGCTAAGTAGAGATGGACATGCAGAATATTAAGCAAAAACCTGAAGCTTCCCCTATAGTTGCCCAGTATCTATTGGATAAAGCCACTATTAATTCTTCATTGGCCTTTGGTTTCTTACAAATAACCATTATGTACAATGGGTAAATGGACTCTACAGCTACCTGAAGCCTATATCAATTCTTAAAAATGAAAGATGGCTCTACTCTATGGCGTAATATAGTTTCTTTGAACATTAGGGATTCTGGTCTAAACTCATGCATAATTAGTTATACTGTAAAACTAAATAGATTTTCTTCAAGGTGGCAGGTTCCTTTCAGGCGCATAATGACAGAAAAATAGATTTGTTTCTTCAGATCCTTTTGTTTCCTCTTTAGTTTCCTTGGCAGAGGCTTTTTTTGCACAATGGAATGCATTCCTTCTAGACTGCGTGGGGAAGACTTAAATATTAACCATATTAGGACACTGAAAAACAATAAACATAAGTTAGGTATAAGAAAAGAGAAAAATGATATGTGAAATAAAAAGAAAGCTAAAGGGACTAAGAAAGTGGCAAGAAAGCAAAGAAGAGAAAGAAGAAATTTTTCCCAATCTATTTAAAAAGCGGAAGTCTCAATATGACACTGTATTTCCAGAAAGATAAATTTTTCCATGGACAGACATTTCAGTTTTTAAGAAAGGAGATTATATTTAAAACTTTGAAAAATTTGTATTCAGGTAAGAAGTGTTATCCTGTGAAATGGGATTTAGTAGCTTTTTAGTCCCAGTAAGATGTTCATAGAACACGAAATGATTGGGAATAGCTTTGCTGAAACAGGGACAAACTTTTTTTTTTTTTTGAGAAGTAGCAATAATTGTTATATTTTAAACATCCTTTTCTTTCTTAAAGAACCATAATTGTGAAGATGTTGTGGATAAGTTGCATTGGTAAGGAGTTAAAGGGTACATGAATTTCAAAGATAAGAATCTCCTTCTCCCTTTGCCCTACTTTTTGTTTGTTTGTTTGTTTGCTTGTTTGTTTTGGATAAAAGATGACAGAAGTTTCATTTTGTGGCTCGAAAGACAAATCTTAAATGTCTAGCTCAGTTGATAACCAAAAACAGTATTTCAAGCTCAGTCAAGTAAATTTCTTAAAGGGATAGGGAATTACCAAGTAGCAGGTAAGTATCAACCTTAAATACATCAAGTTGTCTTGCCTCTGTTTTTTCTTTGTTCTGTGTACATTTTTTGTGTACATGTGGAGTATGATGTCAGATCCAAGAGATGGTACTATAGTAGGTAACATGGCAGCATGCTGTTTGATCTTCAGGAGTACCCTGTGCTTGTATCCCTAAATGCTGCATTGAAAATTTTAATCCCAATAGTTTTGCAAGATTAATTTGTCCACTGCATGTAATTCACAAATAGCACCAATTCTGGGTAGCTGTCTACTGGAAATTGATAAAGACAGTACTTTCGTGTGGCTTTCAAAAAAGCCACACTATTCAGCAAAGTTTTTACACAGTAGACTCTTTACCTTCCTTTGATGTGTGATGTGTAGGTGGAAGTGCTAGTGGGTATGGGAGGATACGCAAAAGTTTAGTAATATACACGCATAGATATTTAACCCAAATAGAATTCTAATTGTAGAATCTTAGAACTGGCAGTGTTCTTAAAGGTCATGGACCCTAATCCTCATATTATAGGGATGAAAAAATGAGGCTTAAAATGGAATTCCCAAGACCCCAAGTTATTAGAAGAATAAATAGTAGAAATTATGTCTTAAAAACTAAATTTTGCTTCTTTTTTCTTTTTTTCCAATGCTTTGGGGTCTTCAGTGATATGACTTCCCCTGTACTTCATATTACCTTATTGAGTTTAGGCTGAGTAAAAACATAAAGGTTATTATTCCCTTATGTACAAAATTATTCTCTGAATACTTGTATGGTTAACTCTGAGTATTTGGGCTTATGTATAACATTTCTCAGGAGTCAGTTCCTAAAAATACACTTTTGTTTATTTTGCCTATTTTAGGTTTATAGAATTGTAGAGATGAAAATGGATCTCTAATATATCAACTCAGTTTAACTCTATTTTACAAATGAGGAAATTGAGGCCCAGAGAGATTTTGTTACGTTGCATTAGGTTCATAGCCCTTGATGATCAAACTTGTACTAAAATGCCACGTCCCAGGACTCAGTCCATTGACCTTCATACTCTAATGCATTACATTCATTCCATTTGTATTTTATAAAAAATATTAAATTATAAAATATTTCAAGCATGAAGAAAAAATGTGAATAAAAGAGAAAAGAGAATAATAGAACTAATACCCATGAATACTAGGGTCTTTAAAATCATAATGTTTTGTTTTATTTGCTTCAGACCATTTTGTCTCTACGTTTTCAAGAATAAAGGAGATACAGTTTAGCCCTCTGTATACACCTCTCCCACTTCCCTCTTTATATTTTTATTTTTTTATTTTTATGTTATTTTATTTTTTTAAAGATTTCATTTATTTATTTGACAGAGAGAGAGAGACAGCCAGTGAAAGAGGGAACACAGGCAGGGGGAGTGGGAGAGGAAAAAGCAGGCTCCCAGCGGAGAAGCCTGATATGGGGTTCGATCCCCGGACTCTGGGATCACGTCTTGAGCTGAAGGCAGAT
Source organism: Ursus maritimus (assembly GCF_017311325.1). Taxonomy (NCBI): domain Eukaryota; kingdom Metazoa; phylum Chordata; class Mammalia; order Carnivora; family Ursidae; genus Ursus; species Ursus maritimus. Next base: position 10,130,536 of record NW_024423675.1, read on the forward strand.
GCCTAATGACTAAGCCACCCAGGTGCCCCTATATTTTTATTTTAATATGTAATTTTCCAACTTTAGAAAAATTTCAAACATACAGAAAAGGTGAAAGAATCTTACAGTGATCACCATGTAACTACCATTTAGATGCATTTCATTAACATTTTACTGTATTGCTTTGTCCCACATCTATTCATTTAGTTATTCCTACATTCTTCAATTCATCAATGTTTTTGATGCATTTCAAATGAAAGTACAAACCTCAGTACACTTTCCTCTAACAGCTAGCATACATATCATTAATGAGTGTTCTATTTGTTTACATTTTTTGATGTAAAATTTACATACAATGAAATACACAATTCTTAAGTGTACTTTCATTGAGTTTTGACAATTGCATGTACCTGTATACCATTCCCGGGATCCTGCTGTGGAACACTATCATCACCGAGAAAATTCCTTCATGCCCCTTCTCAGTCAGTCCCTACCCCAACCTACTGAAAAACAGCTACTTTTCTGATATTTTCCATTACAGATTAATTTTATCTGTTTTAGAATGAAATATAAAAGGAATCACACAGTATGTTCAGTTTTATGCAAAACTTTTTTCACTTGGCATGTTTTAGAGACATGCTCCCTGGGTATATCAGCAGTCAGTTCCTGTTTATTGCCAGCTAGTATTTCATAGTGTGGTTGAATTGTGGTTTGTTTATCCACTCTCCTTTTGTTAGAATGTAGGCTTTCTAGTTTTTTTCTGTTATAAATAAATCTGCTATGATAGCCACTCCCGCCTTGTAGTTACTATTTCAATGGTATATTTTTTCGCATCCATTTAATTTTAAACTATCTGTGTCTCAGTATTTAAAATTTATTTCATATACATAGCATAGACTTGGGTCTTGCTTTTAAAAAAAATCTACTCTGATAATCTCTGATTTTTAATTGGAATTATTAATCTATTTACATTTAATGTAATTATTGATATTGTTGGATTTAGGTCACCATTTAAAAGATTTGTTTTCTGTTTTGACCCCTCTGTTTTGTTTTGTTTTCTAACAATTTTTTAAGGATTTTATTTATTTATTTGAGACAGAGAGATACAGAGAGAGAGAGAGAGCATGAGCAAGGAGAGAGGCAGAGGGAGAGGGAGAAGCAGACTCCCAGCTGAGCCAGGAGCCCGATGTGGAGCTTGATCCCAGGATGCTGGGATCATGACCTGAGCCAAAGACAGACGCTTAACCATCTGAGCCATCCAGGCACCCCTTGACCCCTTTGTTTTTTATGTTTTTACTTCACTGTCTTATTTTGTACTATAGAAATGTTTTTAGAATGTTTAGAATTCCATTTATATGTATTTCATGGTTACTCTAGGGATTACAATGTACATCATTTTTTCACAGTTTAATTAGTGTTAATATTATTACTTTGAGATGTAGAAACTTTGCAACTGTATAGCCTATTTCCTACTTCCCAGTATATGCACATAAAATTTGTGTATTGTTTTTGCCTTATACTGTTCAATTACTACAGCAGGAAACATTCAATGAAAGATCATTTTTGAAAATTCTTAATTTTGTTTAAAGAAAGGAAATGGAAACTAAGAAGAAATTGTGAATGAAATATAATAAATAAGAATTAAAACTATGAAGTAGCATGAAATCTTAACCCATGATAATATAAGTAATCTATAATAATTAAAAGATAAGAGAATAAATTTTCTCAAAAATTGTGGAAGATTATGAATGAGATCAGAGACAAAAACATTTTAAAGTTTATATCCTTAATTCTAATGTTTATTTTTATTTATTTTTTTAATAATTTTTATTTTGTTATATTAGTCACCATACAGTACATCCCCAGTTTTTGATGTAGTGTTCCATGATTCTAATGTTTAAATGCAGAAGATACATGACACAGTCTTTTTTGACTGATTTGTTGAAAAGATATCAGATATCAAAAGAGAGGCACCTGGGTGCCTCAGTTGGTTAAGCGTCTGCCTTCGGCTCAGGTCATGATCTCAGGGTTCTGGGATTGAGCCCTGCAACAGGCTCCCCCGCTCATCTAAGAGTCTGCTTCTCCCTCTCCCTCTGACCCTCCCCCCAGCTTGTGTGCTCTCTCTCTCTGTGTTTCAAATAAGTAAATAAAATCTTTAAAAAAAAAAAGATATCAAAAGAAAGTTTTCAGAAGCTGCACCAAGATTCTTTTTTTCCAAAATGAAGGGAGGGTGGTAAACAGAGGGGGAAATGAACCATGAGAGACTATGGACTCGGGGAAACAAACTGAGGGTTTTAGAGGGGAGGGGGGGGTGGGGGGATGGGCTAGCCCGATGATGGGTATGAAGGAGGGCATGTATTGCATGGAGCACTTGGTGTTATATGCAAACAATGAATCATGGAACACTACATCAAAAAGTAATGATGTACTACTGTATGGTGACTAACATATAATTAAAAAAAAAAAAAAAGATTCTTTTTTTCCAGCATGTAGGGCTGAGGCAGCTTGGGGGAAAGAATCAAGTGGGCCAAACAATTGTTTGGCCAGTAGTTTTATAACTTTGTAGTCAGGCAGGAGCACAAGAGGGTCTTCATCCTGGGGACCCAGGACTGATGATTGCTATCCTATGACCAGGTCAGTTAGTAGGACTACAATTAACTGGGTAGTGGTCCTTTACTTATGTAGCTAGTAGGGAAACAGCAGTGGGTTCAGCCACTTTATTCAACTCCTTTTGTGAAGTCAGAAGTTGACTGGCCTTGTGTGGAAAAATCAATAAGGCATTTATAAACCTTTATGAAAAAAAAGATTTTTGAAAGGGGAATATGTCGGTTACATGGAGAGATGACCCTGTATGAAGGTGGGAAGGGTTAGAGTAAGCGGATTAAGCTGCAGTGACTACAGGGAACACACGCCAGTATTTTTGATTTATGTTAGCATTCATGTAGTGAGCACTATCTGGAGAATAGCAGTGCTTTTCAAACCCTGTTGATGAAGACCTGCACACACATTGCGGCCCTGGGAAGTTGCTAGCGTATACTATGCTGAAAGATTCTGCTTGGGGGTAGCTGATGATCCTTATATTTGTTGAGAGATGCCTGGTCTCATCCTTATATTTTGGAAGGATGATATTTTGGTTCAAACTTCCTGCTCACACATAAGGTGATTAGTGATTTTCTTTTTAAAATTCCTGTATGGCCAAATTTACTGTTGTCCAACTTTTAAATTTGAATGCTTGACCCCTTCCTCTCTTTTTCCTCACTGCTCTCACTTCTGCATGATTATTTAGGGTGAGTCTAGTTGTCATTGACATGTTATCAAATATATGACACTCATGTATTTTAATTTTGGTCAAAATTTTAACTGGTCTGCATTTATATGACATTTTAGTGCCCTGAAATTTTGTTTTTCTTAATTATGTTAAGGACATTAATTCTAATAGAATAAAATTATTATTGGATTCAGAAAAGTGAAACAGTATAAAGGAATACAGATCTACAGCTGGTTTATGAATGCATGCCTCTCTATTAAATACTGTTTAGCATTATAGGAATTGAGTATATTTAGTCAAAGTACAAACATGTTGGTATGAGACACTGCACAAGTGGATGGGCCTTGAGGCTAAATCTGCCTGTATGCCCCTCAAAGCTTTCTTGTTGTATCTTATATGATTTTCACTGCTGAAGCTGCTTTTTAATTTGTAAATGTGAAATGGGCTGGATCAAAGTCTTAGAAGATTCAAGGAATCTAATCCAATTTGATGTAGAGCAAAACACAATTTAAAGTCTAAATAATTCCCAAACTCAAGAAGCTGCTTTCTGATCTACCTTCTTTTCCAATCATCACAAAGCGAGACTCCTGCTGTAATTTTCTCTTCCCAAGATAGGCAACTCTTCTATGCATCTGTCTGGCAACCTTAAAAAATTTATCCTTGCACTGGTTCATTTGATTTAGTGGTCTGGAAATTTGAAAATGAGGTTGTCTGTTAAAGGTGACCCCCTACAGTGGCTTTGGCAGCATGGGGTGTTCCGGAGCAGGGAGCAACAATGGCAGGAAGCCCCCTGAAATAGCAGTGGTGCTGACATGATTGGGCAGAGAAGTAAAGGCTGATTTCCTTACACTGAAGCTCTTCTGCCCCAGGCGTCTTCCTCTGACTGTCACCCCATTAATGCACAGCAATTGCTAGACAGTCTCCAAGTCATCACCTTCTGAAAAACAACAGATGGGTTAACTGGCTTGAGGTCACTCAATGAGTCAGGAGCAGAGCTGAGGTTAAGTCCCCAGTTTCCTCATACCCAGCCTGGTACAGGACCAAGTGTATAGGCTGTGGCTCCATCAGCATTTCTAATGTTTGGGGAACAAGGTCATTAAAACAGCTCTAAATTGATTAAACTAGGTTTATATACAGCTTTTTCCTTCCTTCCTTCCTTCCTTCCTTCCTTCCTTCCTTCCTTCCTTCCTTCCTAAAAATATCCCCACTTAATCATGCACCACTTACTATACATATTTGCAAGGATGCTTCCTAATTATACTGTCTGCCTCTTTGTAGTTTCCTTATATCAAATGATAATATTCCAGTATCTCATTACATTTTATCATTAAAAATATAAAATTTGAAATTAAAACATTACAAGGTTTACTCTGAATTTTAGAAGAGGAAAAACATTTTTTTTTCTTAAATGACTGTTCTGATTCCATATGTGAGTTGCTACATGTAAGTAGCAGCAACTCTTTCATATGTGGGAGAGAAGGCAGATCACATCTAGCTGATATCTAAACACAAGAAGAAAAGTGACTTCAGTTAACAAGTTCAAACTGTTGAATTTATAACGAAGCTTTTATCCAAAGGCACTTGGAAATATCAAAATTAGCCACTGAGTTAAAGTACTTCGTTCTGACCAATTGCAGAAATGAATCAAGGGCGTAAGAGACAGATAGAGAGATGGTGGGGGTGGGGGAGAAAAAGGTGGAGAGCAGGGTAAAAGAATAAAGTTTTTAAAAAATGGAATTAATTTTAAAAACAATTTGGAAAGATGGATAATAGACTTGATTGTGAATGACAGCCTCTTGAATCAGTGGTTTGTAATCTTTTTTAAAATTTAAAAATTTTTTATTTCTAGACCTGGTCTCTGAATAAAGTTTAATAATGTTATGAGCTCTCTCTCCAGAAACATACATGTTTTCATAAACATTTTTTAAAATACAGTTTTAGGTATTAAACTCCCTAAAACCCATTCAAGGCTGTAGTTTTAAAAAAAATCTTAATTAAAGCAAATAGAAAAAAAAATTTAGAAGAAAACCCCTCAAAAATAAAATATTTCTGAATAATATTGGACTTACACTGAGGATTTTTAGCTAAACCGTGGACCTCTGACTTGCTTTCTCATACATCACCTTACTAATTATTAAAGCTACCACTCTTGCTTTTGAAATTCTCAGTCCTCTTATGGTGTTGCTCTATAAAACAGTGCTCTCAATTAATTAGTATCATCATAGAATTAAGCAGTGAAAGGAATTCTGAGAAGTTATTTGAATTTATAATACAACCCTTGACCATTAGATTAGGACAAACCTAACCCATTCTAAAAAGTGAAATTACTATTAAAAATTTCCAGAGAAAATTCTACAACTATTCTCAATAGTTAATATCAATATCTAATACTTTTCTGTAAGAAAATGAACTTTTTCTTTATATCTGACCTAAATTCTTCATACTTCAGATTAGTTATTTTTTTATCATCACTGGGAATTGAACACAGCTGGTCAACAAATTCTGTGTAGTACGGCTCAGAGCGGTACCTTATTTTTTTAATCAACTAAAATATGTAGATAATAGGTTGTTTTGATTGTATATTTAGTCTTGATCAGCTCCTAAAAGATTTCGCTGTGATTTAAACTCCTTGAATTTCAGCTTACGAACCAGAGTTTCTTTGGAACAAGCAAAACATGTTAAAATAGCAATTACTCTTGTAATTGCAAATAGCTGAAAGTTCCTGAATTTTTGATGCTCTTATTCTAGGTTTGATTTTCAATATGTTTTTGATTGCTTCCCTCAAATTTCTTTGCATTTTCTTGTAGTTTTATTTTTTTTTAAATCATGTTTATAGTTTTAAGCTCATCAGGAAAAAAAAAAGGAAGTCAGTTGGGGGATGAAATAGGAAAGAAGCAAAAGAAAAATTTTCTGGTCTCTTAAGATGCTGTATTCATTCTAAAGAACTCCATTCAAATAAGAGTATTTTCCTTTTTTTTTTTTTTAAAGATTTTTTATTTATTTATTTGACAGAGATAGAGACAGCCAGCGAGAGAGGGAACACAAGCAGGGGGAGCGGGAGAGGAAGAAGCAGGCTCATAGCAGAGAAGCCTGATGTGGGGCTTGATCCCATAACGCCGGGATCACGCCCTGAGCCGAAGGCAGACGCTTAACCGCTGTGCCACCCAGGTGCCCCCAAATAAAAGTATTTTCCTGATCACTTTATGTTCATTTTCAATTAATATGTTCATTAAACTTGCTTGTGGATTCTTTACAAACTCAACTTGAGTTATAGTTAAATGTTCTAAGCTTTCATTAACGAAAAGAGTCAGTTTGTTTTTGGTTCCCTACTCTACTCTTTCTTTTCTAAAAATGTCTGGAAGAAGTTTTTCATATTTCCATGATATTCTTGTTACTAAACCATTGATCCTTTCAAATGTAATGCACAGTACGGTGTTCCTCAGTGGGAGATTTGTCTTAAGTATCTCTGTAGGTTAATCAGGATGGCGTATGCTCTGTTCAAAGGGTCTCTTTTAGTACTTTTCTGTTTCCTAATCATGACCTTATATATTGACTTCATGTCCTTAACTGCAACTTCCCTTGCTTGAGACAGTGTTTTTAATTTAAGGAGACTTTTAAAATTGCTTTAGCAAGATATTAATTAAAAATAGGAATTCTCTGTCATTTTTGTGCTCTTCTTTTCTCATGAATTATTTTAACATCCCATACTCAGTTGCAGCAGATGACACAAGATCACAGTCTCACAAACACACATGATAAACGTAATGCAACAATATTAGAAATCAATAGTGTGTGTTTTATTGTATACTGTACGTAAAATATACAATAGGGTGACTTACATAAATCATTTATTCCCAGTCATGATTGATGACCTCATAACTCACGAGTGACGGGGCAAAGCAGAGCCCCAAACGAGTTATGAAATGTCATCAATAACAAGTGGAAACAAATGATTTATCCAGTGTCACAGCCCATTGTACGTTCAGTTTATGCAACAGCAGTTAATGATAAAAACACCCAAAATGGGTGCAGCTTGTGTTTTATCCATCATATGTGCACATACTCTTCCTACACTATTTTACACTAGGTTAGTGCTTATCGTCCATGAAGAAAATGATCAAGGTTGAAATAGGAAAGTGGGTTGATAGAGAAGATATGATCTTTATATATATATATATATCCTTATTTTCTTTTTTTAAAAAAAAATATTCCCTTTCTAGCAAGGAAAACATAGAAAAGAATATCTGCAGCTATGTAATTCGACTTGTTTCTTTTTCAGTTGACATTCTAGGAGAGAGAAAAGTTAGCGTAATTTTTTTAATTTAAAGGATGTTATATAACTTATTTTACTAATTTTTTTCCCATTTGATATTTTTTTCTGACTATATAGGTTAGGACCAAGGAGTTTTATATTTCCATATTCAAAGGCAGTAAGAATCTTTTAAACTGTTTTATTTTGTAACCTTATCCTATGCATACTATGTATATTTGGAAGTCCTGCATGTTTCATATAGAAATCTTATTTGCAATATTAAAGTGCATTTATATTCTCATTGCAAATTTAGAGACATGTTTCACTGAAGTTAGGGATATTGTGGTTGCCAGAAGCTTGTATTTGAGGTTAATTTTATGAGGTTCCAATTCCAATTCCTCAAAATTGATATTAACTTTTGAGAAAAAATGCCATTTAAAGGGAATGTCAGGTTCTTTTGATCTGAATTAAAAGTCTGTCCCTTGTGACACTCTCCTTCAATATTTATAATATTGACTCACTAAGAACCACAGAATCTTGTTAGATAGAACTTTATTAAGTGAATTTAAAAGACTGTTATATGGGTATCATGCTGTTCTGGTTGTTACACAAAGTTAAGCAAAACTAGGTTTTACTTGAAATGAACAATTAGACAAAGGTAAAGGGGCAATTAGACATAAAGATATCCTTGTGAGTCTTAGCAGTTACGGAAAGCACATACTGTTTGTAGGTATTGTATGAAAGCAAATGTGTGTCAAGCTCTAAACCTCCCTTTTGATTCCTCTGGAATGTATTTCTAAAATATACCCCAAATCTGCCTATGTTTTCAATATCCACTGTCATCACTATAGTCTAGGCAAATAACTTTTCTTCTCTAAACTATCTTATGTGGAAGCTTGCAATCTTCATTGTCTATTTCCTGTTGTCTCCCATCAACATATTCTGCATATAGCAGCTCTGAGTGATCTGAAACTGCAGCACTCCCTGCTGTAGCTCTTCAGTGTCTGTGCAATACATTTATAATAAATCTAAACCCCTTTAACTGAATCTATAAGTGTTCCCTGTATAACTCTCCAGCCTCATCATAATCCATTTTCCCCTCTCATTTTAGCTACATGTTCTTTTTTCATTTACCCAAAGCGGCTGGCTAAGCTCCTTACTGCTTTGGCATCTTTTCCTGTCCTATTCCCTTTGCTTGGAATTTGTCTTTTTGCGTGGCTATTACCTGCTCATCATTCAGATCTCTCCTAACATGGATTTTTCAGAGGAGTCTACCCTGAATTTTGTTTTAAATCAGGCTCCCATTGTAATCTGTCAATCTACTTTTCCTTTACAATGTCTATCACAACTTTATCTCCATTTTATTTAGTTCTTTTTTCTGAAGATGTCCATCACAATTTTAATTTTAATTGTATATTTATCTCCCCATCTATGCTTTTAGCTCTATAAAGGAGGTCACATAGATTTTATTCATTTCTTCTCCTCAGTACTAACACAGTGCCTGATACCTTAATAAATATATATATTTTTTTGAAAAAAGGAGGAGGCTTGAAAATTACACAGTAGAAAAATTAATAATTTCCTTTGAATAATTTCTCATTCTTGATCATCTACTACACGAAAACTACAAAACGCAATACTGTGGAGATTTACTAAAGGATTTGAAAAATAGTTTTTTATCCTTGGAAAACTTATACTAAATATGAGCACCTAAAATCAATTCAAGTGTTTATTGAATATATATGACTAGAGGAGAGGCAGAGTTTATCCTGGAAGTTTACTTGATGCTCTCTTTAAAAATATGAGGAAAAGATTAGCAAGTGGGAACAGAATGAATATTGTCATTTCCCATACTGGACTGTGCATATAATCATGATAGCACAAATTACTAAAATGTTTCTACTTTGCTGCTATGGACTGGATTTTGACTCTTCAAAATTCATACATTGAAGCCATGAGCCTCAATATGATGGTATGTGAAGATGGGGTTTTGGGGAGGTAATTAGGTTTAGATGAGATCAGAGTGGGATCCTCATGATAGAGTTAGTGCTCTTAAAAGAAGAGACTCCAGAGACCTTGCTTGCTCTCTCTCTGCACACACACTCAGGGGAAAGGCCATATGAATTAACATACAGCAAGAAAGCAGCTATCGACAAGGCAAGAAGAGAACTCTCATTTGGATCTGACCATGTGGCACCCTGATCTCAGACTTCCAGCCTCCAGAACTATGGGAAAATAAATTTATGTTGCTTAAGAAACATCCAGAGTATGGTATTTTGTTATGAGTCTAAGCTGGCTGAGACGTTTACCAGAGGATGTGCTCTTCCAGATTAGAAAATTTCTTAATTTGAAAAATCTAAAACTAAAATGCAGATTTAATCTAAGCTGAGAGGCTATAAAAGTGAGAGTGATTACTTATCAGCTATGTGCCTTGGTAGAACTGTCCATTGGCAGGGACATAAGAAGATAGTAAGATGGCATCCGTTTCCATTCACTAGCGTTCATAAATGAACTTTCCTACATAACATTCCCTCAGCAATCTCTGTTGAAGTTGGTAATTGAAAATGGCTTACTGTGTTACCTTTCTACACGATGTCTTCATTGATCTGCCACCTGCAATCCCTTGAAACAAATGGATGTATTAAGACTTTGAGCTATGTCACGCCAGGGAAGGTCTGCAAAAATGGAATCCCAGTTTTGTAGAGGGTGCGTGATGGATTAGGGCACTGAGCATCTCAGAAAGGCAGTATTGTGTAGGAAAGGGGTTGGAAAAACACACAGTGCTAAACTCTTAGGCCTCTTGCTTAAAGCAATCCTTGCTTTATATAATCACACTTGGTTATTAGGGAGCTCTTTCTTTTCCATGTCTCTTGCCTAAACCTCTGATTAGAGTTTGTTTAATTCCATTAAATTTTATAATAGTTGGTGATGGAATTGGGTGAGTCCTTTTTAAATTAGATCAGGATTTACTGGTGTCCATACCTGCAATAGGGTATTCGTAGATCAGCACCCAAATGTAGGTTTCCCAGATGTTACCTTATTGAGCCTGTCATATATTATAGGAATTTGAGATTGAGCAGCTGTCCCAAGGCTGAAGCAACTTGTGATAGCTGACTCTTTCTTGTGATTAGGAAACTTTGCATGATGACAGCCTGGCAGAGAAGAGAGGATTGTTAGATACAGAGAGACACCTGAGTCCCAAACCTATGCACAAATTTGCTAGTCAGAGCAACGAACTGCCATTCTCTGTTTTCATCTCTCTACTAGCCATCCAAGTTGCCCATGTATAATCTCAGTCCTTTAAAGTCATACCTTAGCTTAAATTTTGCTCTGATTTCACCCAAATAAAGGTGGCTGGAGGATGGGAAGAAGAATCAGAAAATACAGTGAAATTCCCTGTGGTATCCTAGACATGGCTCTAGGGACTTCCTTTTACGCATTAAAATGATTTAGTGATCTATTTGTGATTGATTTCTTGCCGTATTCTCACTTGTATTTAAGATAACTTACAAAATGTTACAAAAACTATAAGAATTGGGATCAGGTGAAATGTAAATCCATATGGAATAGTGATTCAATATCCTAGTTGTAAACCAAAACATCTTTCATTTTGTTTTCATTGCAGATAGCCAACTGTTACCCCAGATATTTTACCAGAATCTTTGGAATCTGAGCCACGGTCATGTATAGTTTTAAAAGGTAGTAGATTTGATGTGTAGCTAGAGTTGAGAGCAGATTTCTTAGGTCAGGAATTCAACTAGGTGACTCTGGCTCAAGGTTTGTCCTGCAGTCAGGAAATCAACGGTCCACTTCCATGATGGCTTACTCAAATGGCTCAGTTCCTTATCACATCACCTCTCCATAGGCTGTTTGGATTTCTTCATAACATAGGAGGTGGCTCCTCCAGAGCAAGTGATATAAGAGAAGAAAGAAGGTGAGATCCACAATGTCTTTTATAGCCTAGCCTTGAAAATAACATTCTATTGGTCAAACAGGCTAACCATGATACAGTGTGGGAGGGTGCTACACAAGGCTGTGAATACCAGGAAACAGAGGTCATTGGGGACCATTTTGCAAGGTGGTTACTGTACCTACCATGACTTATAACAGCTCCCATTCCATGGAATTAGGGAACAATTTTTTGGAATTTTGCCAACTGTCAAGAATGTCTATTTCTACTGTAACACTCAGAAAGTGGAAATAAGTACAAAATGAGTTTTCAGACACACTGGCCTGGATGAGAGGTGGGCTTGGGCCAAAACTTAGTCTATTACATGACTACCATAAGCCTTTTCTTGCAATAGTAGATCACAGTGGGTCCCCAATAATTAATTTGATCCCAGAGCCCATTTTGAAAATCTTTAAAAGATCTGTGTATTTCTCTTTGCCCAGTATATAATCACTGCAGTAAATGGCTGCAGTTACTTTGGGGAAGACTGAGAGGTGATACCATCATAGGTTATTCCACATCAGTACCTTGCCTTCTAAGCGAGAAGCTGTGATTTTTCTATTAGGGTGACTAGTCAAGCCACTGTCTACCGGGCCTGGAGGTTTTCATTATACAGATAAAATAAGGCTGTTCATTTATTTAGTTATAAGGATCTTATTGTCAATTTAGTCATTGTCAATTTCGTTCTGATGGTCCCTCTAACCCTAATACCTATTATGGTAGCAGTATTCTCCTTGCCTTTTGTAATTAAGTCTCTGCTACCCTTGGATCTTATCATGCCTGCTGAAGTCAAGGAACTCATTTTGGTGGCAACATGAGATGGCTTCTTCCTCCCTGCCTTTAGAGGACAGTTATGACAGTGCTTTCTGAGGATATTGGTGTTCCTTCAATGATTCAGTTGTTAATGTCTTTGTGAAAATAGTGTGCTTTAGACTGGAAGAAATAAGAGGTGGTTGCATGTGATAAAGTCACTCCAATATTTTTCTTTTTCTAAGTCTTGAATTTCCCCTTCCATATATTATAAGACTTTTCCAGTGTTCTCCACCAGATTATTTTAGGTCACCAATGATTTTAGGTTTCAGATGACTAACTGATGACATGCTGACATTTGATTAAGACCTGGAAGAAAATAGGGTGTGGCATGTGAAAAATTGGCATCCCTTTAAAAGTTAGCAGCCTCAAGTCTGGTCATTTCCAGTTCTTCATACAGGGTAGAATTGGCCTCATCAGTCAGGGTAGGAGGTCTCTGTTGACTCAATAGGTTTGGTAGGATTTGGGGGTATTGTGTTCTCAAAGATATCTGAGAAATTCCAATTATCATCTTTATCAATTATCACCAAATTCTCAAGATTCTACTCTTTTCTCAGCAAGTTTCTAGTTTTCACATAAGAAATATGAGACTTTATTATACTTCAGCAACTAAAGGATCAGATTCTTCTTTTGATTTAGCTAATCAGTTCTGTGACAGAGATAAGAGATTCAATCTTTTAAGGCAAAGAAACTTTCTTTTTTCTGTTTATGGCTTAAACAAAGACTTTATGTTAGAGCCTGCTATTTTTCTTCCTTTACATCTCCAATGGAGTTACAGACAACTAATCTACTTAACTATCCTTGCATCATTATGCTCATCATACTCTCAGAAATTGCTACTATTTCATTATAATTCATTCCAGGTCACCATAGGTGGTAAGTGAAGTATCTGTTTGACTACTAGAGACTATGGTCTACCAATATTCAACACTTTTTGGCAGCCAGTTCTCATTTCTTTTAAGTAGACTCAGATATTCATCTTTGAGTATTTCATCTACAGTTATTTCTGATAACAATCTATATTAGTCAAGGTTCAGTTGCTGACAATAGAAACCACTTTAGCCATTTCAAACAAAAATAAATCAAATACAAGGAATTATGTGCTTAGAAAATGTTGGAATTCTGGGAAGATTGGGAGTTCGATTTGGCCTCTAGGGAGACTTCCAGAATAATGTTTCAGAATAGTTCTGCCAAGGAAATTTGGAAGCTCTACTAAAATTAGCAGGCTGGGGAATCAAGACGCTTTTAGACTCCAGAGCCATACCACAGCTACTAGATCTGACCCAGAAAAAAAAATGGTTGTCTTGTGCATCAAGTCTCTGTTCAATTTAAATAAGTACTGAGTTTGTGTCATGCCATCTAATTGCTAATATCTCAATTGTATCTAGAATTATAGATACAGGTGAACCTGGGAAATGAGAGCTTTCTAGCCTTTATAATGCATAATTTATTTGAAATATTTATCACAGTTCTTATAAATTTATGATAAATTCTTGAAGAACATTAGTTTTTTTACTGTTACTAAGAAAGAATATCATATGTCATTTGAGTGCACTGTACTGTTTAGGGTAGACTCACATTTTGTGTTCTCCTTATTCATGGTCCTTGTTGGCAGAGAGTGATTGTTATGCACATAGATTTTGTTTCCAATTGCCCTGTTGGCAGGTGTCTTCAGATTTTTGCACCTAATGCATTCACCATACTGCACTCTTATGTGACGTCCTATAGTGAACAGCTGAACAATTATTTGAATTATTTTTTCACAAGTTCTTATAACAAATTGCACAATTCTTGTGCATCTTCCATTTGTTAAACCTATCTTAGTATTCTGAAGATAACTAGAAGAGTATAAGAATTTAGTGAATAAGAAAAATGTGTTGTGCTTTGAAGTCAGAAGAAGAGGATGCTTGTAATATATTCAAAGTGTCTTTAATTTGATATTTGTCTGTGGTTAGTAGCACCTTCTTAAGTCTTTCTTGGTCTCATAAAGATTGCTTTGTTTGTTACTAAAGTATGTGAGAGAATAAACAGTCAGGATTCAGAGATACTTAGCTAAATAACAATATATTGATTGTAAATGCTAAACATAAACCGTAATTCTTATATAGTGGCCTAAATATTGACAAAACTGTACAGATGTGAAAAAAAAAAAGTAGTTCTGAAAATGTTGACATTTCATAGAAGGTTAGGGCTGGAGGGGATCTTAAAGATCATCTAGTCTAACCTTCTCATTTCATACCTTGGGAAACTGAAAAATAGCGCTGAAGTAAATTGTCCAGAGTCATGAATGTGGTTCATTGTAAGCCCCAAAATAGAAGTCAGTACCCTTTGGGGCGCCTGGGTGGCACAGCGGTTAAGCGTCTGCCTTCAGCTCAGGGCGTGATCCTGGTGTTATGGGATCGAGCCCCACATCAGGCTCCTCTGCTATGAGCCTGCTTCTTCCTCTCCCACTCCTCCTGCTTCTGTTCCCTCTCTCGCTGGCTGTCTCTATCTCTGTCAAATAAATAAATAAAATCTTTAAAAAAAAAAAAAAAACAAGTCAGTACCCTTTGAAGTTCCATCTAGTCTAGGGCTCTAACCACTATAAAATACCTTTTCCTTTTCATATTCTTAATATTCATTATATAGCTTGATCCGTGTTTCTTTTAAAGTACTAAGGAAACCAAAGGTTTAAATTAGTTTCACTGTTAAAATGCATTCATGTACAGAAATATTTATGATTTTTTTCTGCTGTTTTAAGTGAAGATTTTGAAGGTGTCTTGGAAATGTTGTTTGCAGAATAGTCTGCCCTCCAAAAGTAGTGTATCAACACTTTCTTTTCTTCGAGAATTTTTTTTTTTTTGTTGTCCAATAACTGCTTTTTCATATTCAGTGGAGTGGAGCAGCAGTGGCATCTGATGATTAATTAGTTCAAAAACTGTTAGTTCCCCAAGGATAGCCTGTTAGATACTTTCCAGGTCATTTAAAAAAAGAAATCTATTGCTCATGTTTACAGGTGGTGGCACACTGAATTTAGATTGGTTATAAGGCACACAATGAATTTACTACTTCTGCAGTTCTCATTGCTAATCCTGTTATGGTAATCCTGAGCAAAAATCCAAGTTTACATTTGACAACAGAAGGATGAATACTTGCCTCTTTGATTCCATATTGCATTAAATATTCCTTATACTTTCTTTTTAGATTCTTGTGATAGTCTGCATCATTTGACCTGAACATGTTTTAGCTTAAAGTTCCTAGGGAATTAATTCATTTCTGAATCCTGAATGATCTTGTTAAATTGGGTGAATTCTGTAAATGTTTGGTAATCATCCTGTATAGGACTGTGGGCACCAATACATCAAAGTCACCATGCAATTTAATTCCTGAAGTTGTTCCCCACAATATTGGCATTGGATTACATGATAAAGTGTACAGTGTTCTTTAAAATATTATTTTGGTGTTTTTCATGTTTGAAAATCACTACTTGGTCTTGGTTCTAAAATGGTAGCTTAAACACATTCAGTGAAAGTAAGAGATTCTTAGCAGAAACCTTGATAGAAAGAGAATGTTTTATATGAATGTAATCAGAGCCACAGGTGAAGATTGTTATCTGACAACATTTCATAACAGATTTGGCCTTTTCTGGGTTTTAGAGCTAGTAAAACCTACGGGCAAAATTTTACTTGACTCAAATATAGGAGGAGCAAGAGTTGGGTCTCATTATTAAAAAACATTGAAATAGGTGCTGAGAAACCAACCTTATAGGGTACAATAATCAAGACAACCCATTTTTCTGTAAGTACCTGCCATATGCCTAATGTTGTGTAGGGTGCTCCAGGGAATCAAGAGAAGAAGAAATGGGCAAGGCCATGGTGGCCTGCCAGGGAAAAACAAACAGTGGACACTCTTAACTTCTTATTAACCATTTTTCGTCAGCTATAGGGAACAGTGAACTTGAAGTGCTGACCCATAAGATACTCTCCAAACAAGTATAAATGCTAATGTCTTGGTTCTCAAGGGCTCAGAATATGGCTATCAGTGAAAGCAAAATTAGACCTTCATCATTTTTTTTTCTTTTTGTTGCTATCTAAAAGAGATCTCATGGACTGATTGTCACTTTTAGTCCTATTATGCATTTATTGAGCTTCTTTCATTACAATCTTGAAAGTGTCAAGTAAATAGATTAAGGACTGCCAATATTAATTTTTAAATGTATTTAAAATTTGTGAGAACTTTTCTTTCCTCCTTCTTGGAAAACAAAGGTAATGGCTCAGGGCTTTAATTTGATTTTATTTTTCCCTTTTAACTGTGGTTATTATTGTAAATATTGTGCAGATTAATTTCACAGAAAATCTACTTTTGTTTTGAAAAATGAATAGAAAGTCTGTTGAAATGTTCTCTTATTTTTATCTAGATATAAGTGATCTTGATAGTTAATGCTTGCATTTCTAGGCTGAGAAAGTTTACAAAATTTATCCAAAAAATACAATTTTTCCCCTCATTACTCACAGTCATAATCATTACCATAGGCTATTTGAAAAATCATCAATCTGCATTCAGCTCTGTGCTGTGAACTTAAACTCCTCATTTACTGACTTGTATATTAATACTGCCTTTTTTTTCCCCTAGAAGAAAACTATTTTGTGTCGTAGAAACTTATGATGAATTAATCACCCTATGACCCTTTATGAGGTAGAATATTTTATTAATTCCACTATCATTTCTCTTCTCTTTCAGTAGACGTGGGCAGTTTTCACCAGGAGGCCAAACAAAATCCCCCAGTATTGGCTGGCCTACTGTTCTCAGGTGCAGGCTGTCACTATCCTTTTCTTCTATTCCTGATAGTCTCAGAAGATTTCAGTTAGAACCCCTAATCCACGAAAGTCCTTAAACCGTGTGGCAGAACTATTCTTTTGTCGTTGGAGTAGCCAAAATAACCAGTTCTAGAACAAGGTTTATCCTAGCTCCTAAGTGGCCAGGGCACCATGATAGATATTTAACTGCTCGTGACCAAGCTTATTGTTCCTAAGGTGGTAGCCTGTGCCAAATTAAGTGGCAAAGAAGTTCCTCATGAGTCTAAAAGGGTGCTCTTGTGGGAGCTTGTTGATGATACTATCTTTTCAATTGCTGTGACGGAGATCCAGGCATTTCAGTTGCTGACTCCACATCTTTCAAAAGGTGTTAACACTGCCTCAGAAGTTACTTGATAAACATGGTAAATTTGGTGAATTGGCTGCTTGGCAAGTGGATCTTCAGGTGAATGTCCCCAGAAAATTAGTTCCAGATGAATTGATTTTTGGCCTATTAATGTAGAGCCAGGCCAAGCCAAGACCCTTGCTGACTTCTTGCTTGAATACACAACCAGAGTGATATTTCTAAAAACACCAGTCAGACGTGCTGCTCTTCTCTTAAAGCCTTTAATCACTTCTCATTGATTTTAGGTTGATTCTACCTGCTTCAGCCTGTGCTGACCCCTTTAGCTCACTGGGTATTGGCCCCTACCCCTCCTCCATTCCTATGCTCCAGCCACTCAGTTCCTCTCAAATCCCTCCTTTCTTAGGGTTTACATTCATGCCTCCATTTGTTCAGAGGTCTCCTTTCCCCCTGTTCCCTGGCTCTTTCTCATCCTCTTGATCTCAGGTGAAATGTCACTTTTCCTAGGAGGCCTTCTTCAATCCCTAAACTAGGTTAAGTCTCTTGATTAGATGTCCCGTATGCACTTTTAGCTCTTTTCATGGCATGTATCAGTACTATAATACAATTATTTGAATAATTGTTGTCTGTCTCCCACACTAAAATGCAAACTCCAGGAAGATAGATATCAACAGCTATCTGGTTCAATGCTATCAAGTAGTATTTCTGCAATGATGGAAATGTTTTATTTTGTACTGTTTGGTATGATAGCTATGAACCACATGTGGCTGTTGAGTCCCTATAACATGGTTAATGTGACTTAGGACTTGAATTTTTAGGTTTTATTTAATTCTAATTAATTAAAGATTAAATTTAAATAACCATATATAGTGACTACCATATTGGACAGTATAGGTCTAGCTCACCATCATATCTGAAATTCCTAGCATAGCACCTGGCATAATAGGTGTTCAATAAATATTTGTTAAATGAATGATTTAGTGGTGTTTGTATTATTAGTCTTATTTTTGGATAATGAAACTGAAGGACAAAGAGAATGTGACCGTCATTCACAATTGTATATATACTTTCATGCATATTTTATAAAGCTTGATTTACATTTTTAAGCCTCAAGTTTCAATTTCCTCATCTGTCAAATGGGGAACATAATAGTAACTGTCCTTTAATGTTAAAAATATTTTTTTAAATGAGATAAAATTGTTATATAATATGTAAGATTCAGATATAAAGTGTTAAAACTCAACATCGTGTACACTACGAAGTCATCACTACCAAAAGTCTAATTAATATCCATCACCATACAGTGGATTCCCTTCACCCATTTTGCCTCCCCCAAACCCCCACCTCTCTAGTAGTCATCAATCTATTCTCTGTATCTATAAATTTTTGTATTGTTTTGTTTGTTTGTTTGTTTAGATTCTACATATGAGTGAAATCATACAGTGTTCGTCTTTCTTCATCTGACTTACTTTGCTTAGCATATTACCCTCAAAGTCCATCTATGTTGTCACAAATGGCAAAATTTCATTCTTTATGGATGAGTAATACATTGAATATTTATACCACATCCTTTTTATCCATTCATCCATTGATGGACACTTAAGTTGTTTCCATATCTTGGCTAATGTAAATAATGCTGCAATAAACATAAGGGTGCATATATCTTTTCAAATTAGTGATTTTGTATTCTTTGGCTAAATACACAGAAGTGGAATTTCTGGATTATATGGAAGATCTAGGTCTTAATTTTTTGAGAATCTCCATACTGTTTTCCATAGTGGCTGCACCGATTTACATTCCCACCCATAGTGAATGAGGGTTCTATTTTTTTTGCATCTTTTGCAATACTTATTTCTTGCCTTTTTGATTATAGCCATTCTAACAAATGTGGGGTAATAGCTCACTGTGGTTTTGATTTGTATTTCCCTAATAATTAGCGATGTTGAATATCTTTTCTTATGCCTGTTGGCCATCTATATGTCTTCTTTGGAAAAATATCTGTTCAGATCCTTGCCTATTTTTAAATATTTTGTGGTGTTTTTATTGTTGAGTTGTATGAATTCTTTATGTATTTTGCATATTAACCCTTTAGCACATATGATATGAAATGAAAATCTTCTAACATGTAGTGTTGCCTTTTCTTTTTGAGGATGGTTTCCTTCACTGTAAAGAAGTTTTTAGCTTAACTGACAGCCTTCCAGGCACCCCACTTAATTTCTTTTTCTGATAGTTCATTAATAGTATATAAAAACATTACATAATTCTGTATATTGGTTTTGTATTCTGCCACTTTACTGAATTTATTAGTTCTAACAGGTTTTTTTGTAGATACTTAAGGATTTTGCCTATATATTGTATTATATCATCTGCAAATAGTGACAATTTTACTTCTTTCTTTCTAATTTAGGTGACTTTTATTCTTTTTTGTCCTATTGCTATAGTTAGGATTTCCAATACTATGTTGAATAAAAGTGGGGAGAGTGGTCATCATTGTCCTGTCTCTGATCTTAGAGGAAAAGTTTTCAGCTTTTCACAATTGAGTATGATATTAACTGTGGGCTTGTCATATATGGCCTTTATTATTTTAAGGTATATTCCCTCTATACCAACTTTGTTGAGCTTTTATTATAAATAAATGTTGAATTTTATCAAATGTTTTTTTTTCTGCATCTATTGAAATGATCATATGATTGTTATTCTTCATTTTGTTAATGTTGTATATCATGCTGATTGATTTGCAGATGTTGAAACATCCTTGCATCCCTGGTTTAATTCCCACTTGATCATGGTGTATGATCATGATCATCCTTTTATTGTGTTTTTTGAATATAGTTTGACAATATTTTGTTGAGGATTTTGCATCTGTGTTCATCAAGAATTTTGGCCTGTAATTTTCTTTTTTTGTGGCATCATTGTCTGGTTTTGGTATCAGGGTAATGCTGGCTTCATAAAATGAGTTTGGAAACATTTCTTCTTCTTTATTTATTTATTTATTGTTAATAATATTTTTTATTATATTATGTTAGTCACCATACAGTACATCCCTAGTTTTTGATGTAAAGTTCCGTGATTCATTACTTGCGTATAACACCCAGTGCACCATGATAATTGTCTTTCTCTGCTTGACTTATTTCACTTAGCATTATCTCCTCCAGTGCCGTCCATGTTGTAGCAAATGTTGAGAACTCGTTCTTTCTGATAGCTGAGTAATATTCCATTGTATATATGGACCACAACTTCTTAATCCAGTCATCTGTTGAAGGGCATCTTTGCTCCTTCCACGATTTAGCTATTGTGGACAATGCTGCTATGAACATTGGGGTGCATATGACCCTTCCCTTCACCACGTCTGTATCTTTGGGGTAAATACCCAGTAGTGCAATGGCTGGGTCATAGGGTAGCTCAATTTTTAACTTTTTGAGGGACCTCCACACTGTTTTCCAAAGTGGCTGTACCAACTTGCATTCCCACCAACAATGTAGGAGGGATCCCCTTTCTCCACATCCTCTCCAACATTTGTTGTTTCCTGCCTTGGCAATTTTTGCCATTCTAACTGGCGTAAGGTGGTTTGTTTGTTTTGGAAAAGTTTGAGAAGGATAAGTATTAAATCTCTGAATATTTGTTCAAATTCACCAGTGAAAATGTCTGGTCTTGAACTTTTGTTTGTTGGGAGGTTTTTGATTACTGTTTCAGTGTCCTTCAGAGAAATTGACCCATTTACATTTTCTATTTCTTTATGATTCAGTCTTAGATGATTGTTTCTAGGAATTTGTACATTTCTTCTAGGTTGTCCAACTTGTTGGTGCATAATTGTCTGTTGTGGTTTCTTATGATCTTTTGTATATCTGTGGTATCAGCTGTAACTTTCTTTCATTTCTGATTTATTTATTTGACTCCCCATCTTTGTGTGTGTGTGTGTGTGTGTGTGTGTGTGTGTGTGTGTTGTGTGTCTGGCTAAAGGTTTGTCAATTATGTTTATCTTTTCAAAGAACTAGTTTTTATATATTAATCTTTTCTATTGCCTTCTTTGTTCCTATTTCATTTATTTCCATTTTGGTCTTTATTATTTCTTTTCTTCTACTAACTTTGGGCTTCATTTATTCTTCTTTTCCTATTTCCTTTAGGTGCACAGCTAGATATTTTTATTTGAGATTTTTCTTGAGGTAGGCCTTTATTGCTATAATTTTTTTTATAACCACCTTTGCTGCATCCCATAGATACTGTATTTCCGTTTTCATTTTTCTCAAAGTGTTTCTTGATTTTTCCTTTGATTTCTTTGGTGACCTGTTGATTTTCCAGTAACATGTTTAATCTTCACATTTTGGGTTTTTTCAGTTTTCCTCTTGTAATTGATTTCTAATTTCATACCACTGTGGTCAGAAAAGATGCTTGATGATTTCAGTCATTGTGAATTTATTGAGACTTCTTTTGTGGCTTAATACGTGATCTATCCAAAAGAGTGTTCCATGTGCACTTGAGAATAATTTGCATTTTACTTCTTTTGCATGGAATGTTCTGTATATATCTGGTATTTTTCTGGTCTAATGTGCTGTTTAAGGCCAATGTATTCTTATTGACTTTCTGTTTTAATGATCAATCCAGTGATGTAATTGGGATGTTGAAGTCCTCTAGTATTATTGTATTGCTGTCAGTTTCTCCCTTTAGCTCCATTAGTATTTGCTTTATATTTTTTGGTGTTCCTATGTTAGCTGCATATATATCTGTAAATGTTATATATTCTTGTTAGATTTACCCCTTTAAAAATATGTAATACCCTTCCTTGTCTTTATTACAGTTTTTGTTTTAAAGTCCGTTTCGTCTGATAGGAACATAGCTACACCAGTTTTCTGTTTCCATCTGCATTGAATACCCTTCTCCATCCCTTCACTTTCACTGTATGTGTGTCCTTACTCCTGAAGTGAGTCTCTTGCAGGCAGCACAGAGATGGGTCTTGTTTTCTTATCCAGTCGTCAACTCTGTGTGTTTTCATTGGAGAATTTGGTTTATTTGTATTTAAAGTATTTATTGACATTGTGTATATTTGCCATTTTGGTAATTGTTTTCTGGCTATTTTTGTAGTTTCTGTCTGTTCCTTTCTTCTTTTCTTTCTTTCTTCCCTTCTGGTCTAATAGATTTCTTTAATGTTATCTTTAGATTCATTTATTATTTTCTTTTGTGTATTTACTCTAAATTTTTGTTCTGTTGTTAAGGTGAAGTTTAGATATAACATCCTATATATGTAATGGTCAGTTTTAGATTTATAAGAACCTAACTCTGAACACATTTCCAAATTTTACCTTTTTATTCCCCATCCCACATTTTATAATTTTGATGTCACATTTTATGTCTTTATGTTTCCCTTAACTAATTATTGTAGTTTTAGTTAATTTTATTACTTTTTGTCCTTTAACTTTTATTCTTGCTTTATAAGTGACTGATTCGCTGTCTTTACTGTGGCTTTATCTTTTCTTATGAAATTTTTACTTTTGTATGTTTTCTTGTTATTAAATATTGCCATTTGTTTTTAGCAAAAGAAGTCCCTTTAACATTTTTTGTAAGACTGGTTTAGTGGTGATGGACTCCTTCAGTTTTTGCTTGTCAGGAAAGACTTTTAGTCTCCCCTTTAATTCTTGCTGGGTAGAGAATTCTTGGTTGGTTGGAAGTTTTTTCCTTTTAGCACTTTGTGTCACGCTACTCCCTTCTGGTCTGAAAGTTTCTGCTGGAAGGTCTGCTGATAGCATTATTGGGTTTCTCTTGAGTGTCAGAAATTGTTTTTGTCTTCCTGCTTTTAAGATTCTCTTTTTATCTTTAACTGTTACTATTTTAATTATGTGTCTTGGTGTGGACCTCTTTGGACCTCATCTTTTTTAGAACTCTTTGGGCTTCCTGGATCTAGATGTCTGTTTCCTTTACCAGGTTAATGAAGTTTTCTGCCATTATTTCTTCAAATAAGTTTTCTGGCCCTTTCTCTCTCTCTTTTACTTCTGGGACCCCTGTAGTGCAAATGTTATTTTGCCTGATGTTGTCAGAAATATCCCTCTAGGTATGTTTACTTTTAAGTTCTTTTGTTTTTCCTTCGCTGCTTTGTCTGGGTGTGTTTCATTTTTTCTTGTTTTCTAGCTCACTGATCCATTCTGCTTCATCCAGTCTACTTTTGAACCCCTGTAGTATATTTTTCATTTAAGTTATTACATTCTTCAGCTCCATAAATTCTGTTTGGTTCTTTCTTATATATTCTGTCTCTTTATTGGAGTTCTCACTGTGTTCATCCATTTTTCTCATGATATCAGCGAACATCTTCATTAATTCAAACTCTTTATCAGGTAGATTGCTTATCTCTGTTTCATTAAGGTCTTTTTCTGAGGTTTTGTTTTGTTGTTTTATTTGGAACATATTTCTGTGTCTCCTCATTTTGTGACTCTCTGTGTTTGTTTCTATGGATTAGGCAAGTTAGCTACTTTTCCCAGTCTTGAAGAAATAGCCTTGTGTAGGAGATGTCCCATGGGCTCAGTAGTGCTATGGCCCCTGGCCACCAGAGGCGGGCATTCAAGAGGCCACCCCTGTGTGAGCTGTGCATGTCCACCTGCTATGTTAGGGCTGTGACTGTGTATGGTGCTGGGTGGGGCCCTCAGCAGGGCATATCCTCCAGTGCTAACAGGTTAGAGGGAATTCCTAATTGACACCAGTGCTGGTATTAACAAATTAGAATGAGATTAAAAAAAAAAAAATGACACCTACTAGTGTCTCTGTCTCTCTCCAGCATTTATTTGCTTGAAGGTTAGTAAGTGGGTCTCTTTCACATACGATCTATGTGCTTTTCAAACATGTTTTTACTCTGGGTCCTAGGGTGAGTGAGTCTGTGCATAAGCCCTTTAGGAGCTGGTTCTCCATTCCTTTCAGTTTTATGGTTTTCCTGGATATAATCCCCATTGGTTTTCAAAGCCACTTGTTTTAGGGGCTCTTCTGTCTTTTGCAAGATTTAAAGATTAGGGTACCTGATATGGAGTACCATTTTATTTGTTTGTTTATTTGCTTCTCAGGGAAATATTTCATATTTTTTATATCCCATCTGGTTGTGGATTGCTACACCTGGAATGTTTTTTGTTTATTTGTTTATTTGTTTTGTTTTGGTGAGTGTGTGTCTCTGACTCTTTTACCTGTTTTGATGCTGTTGTTTTATTTTTTTATTGTCAAGGTCCTGTTCATCCAATTTTCAGGTCTTTTTTGGAGGAAATTATTCTATATGTACTTGTAAATTTGTTATGTCTGTGAGAGGAGGTGAGTATTCTTAAGGAAAGCTTCTGAGAAAAAGGTATATGTTTTGCAGCATATAAACAGTAATATCTGATATAATTATTTAAAAGCTATTAGTATTTAAAAACTTAAACCTATAGTTGTCAAAAGCAGGGGATATATTTATAGTTAAGGAAGTTAGTATGGCTATGGTGTTGGTACATATGTGATTTCAGTTTTATTTATTTAGTTAGATATGAAAGGGATATAAATTAATTTCATGCTCTTTCTCAAATAGTTTGGAACTCTAGGAAAATGCCATCATGCCAGCCAAGTAGTAGTTCTCTATCTTTAACACCAGTAGACACAAAAAGTTCAGAACTTAGACATTCAAGTCATATACCAATAGATTTTTTTTTTCTGAGAAGTTCCCCGGATTTAAATTTCTCTTTAATATTTAATAGGTTTCTCAGGAAGACTAGTACAAGAAAACTAGTACATTTCTATTACTTAGCATTCAGAATGCAGTCAAAAGAGTAAGGTATATGCAAAAGTTTATGTGCAGAACTGGTCTTAAACTATGCAGTATTCCTGGTGAATTTGAAATAGTATACTCAGTTTCTAAGTGAGGGTATAAAAAGTGTACCATTTTTAGTTAAAACACAATTTTATTTATTTATTTATTTATACATGAACATGTTTTATTTTTATTTATTTTCTAAACTTATTTATCTCTACACCAGTAGAGTTTGTACAGTAAACTATTATTTAATTTCTTTTAACTAGAGAAAACTTTATTATAATTTATTGACTTTAAAATCACATTCAAAACATAGAAATTAAAAAATTTAACTTCTGCCAATTTATAGATAGTCTATTTATGAATCATCTTATCCATAAGAAATAATTAGCTTAATGGATATTAATGTGTATGTGACTTTCAAAATAAAATATGAAAGCCAGTGACAGTGATTTCACATTTGAGCATTTTCAGGTAGCACAATTTTTTTATTGTACTAATTGTTTATTTCAATGCTGTATACAGAGGGAATATAACTTCTTCCTTTGTATGTGACATATTTTTCAAGTGTTGATGTATTTATATAGTAGAAATTAAAAAGATGCATTGAAGCTTTAGGTTTATTTACAAACTAACGTTGTTTAACATTAAGGAAAATACTACATTTAAATTACATATTACAGTTCCTTCTTGCTGTGAAGGCAGTACCTAGAGCTAAAATAAATCCAGATAACTGACAGAAATCCTTAATACTGCACATAAATAAATTAGAACATGGTTTCTTATAAATACACTCAAATTTTGGGAGCTGTAGAGAGAACTTGAGTTGTAATACAGGATATGGAGCATGGAAGAACTATCTCTCGAGAGCCAAGATACTCTGATTCCTGTCCAGGCAATAAACTAAGTTATCTTGGAAAAATCATTGGCCTCCCTGCTTCACTTTCTCATCTGTAGACTGAAAAATTCTGATAAAATGAACTCTTAAGTTGTTTTTTTTAAAATCTTAAGTATTAAAAGCCCAAGAGTAGAAAAAAAAGAATAACTTTAAGTGTAAGAGTCATTTGTATTGATAGCATGTGACATTCTGTATTGTTTTTATTCATAAAAATCTCATGCTTTATTATACTGTTTACTTATAGGTAAATTGGGCTTTAGTATAATATCTATATTTATACTATTTCTCCTTCATAGAATTCTCTATTATTTTGGAGCCATATATTGGGCTATTTTGAGCCCTGTATTAATTTGAGTGTATAATCTTTCTTCATCCTTCCCCAATATAGGATAATAGTAACTGGACAGATGAATTGGGGTTACTTTCATGGATGGGATGCCAAACTTACTAGGGTGAGCATACAGTTTATTATCCAAATTGGCTTACTTCTGAGATTGAAAAGGAGCTCTACTAACAATTATATGCTGACAACCACTATTAACCAGGACTGTGAGGGAAGTACATAAGGGGTGCAAAGGGAATGATTTTAATGTGTTCTATATAACTTTGCATGTTCTTCTTTACTTCTTCTCTACCCTTCTTGAGGCAGAGAGAGAAAATATTTAGGTTGAATAAAGATAACATTTAGATTCAAGTAGGTTAATTGCAGGTTTTGCTTTTTATATGTACAACAGTATGAATCACCAAATAGGAGGGCTCAAATTTGACCAGAAATTCTGAGAAAGACAATTATACAAAATCCAACAAACTCACTGAAATATGCAGTTCAGTACTTCATCTTGCTTACCTCTCCATGAAAGGTCAAAAGTACCTCCTCCTGTGATATGTCTACAATCCCTGAAAGATTGATTAAATTTCTATATAATACGGAATTGCTGAATCTAGTGAACCATAACTTATGTAATTTGTATTATACTTTATCAGTCACCTTTTAAAAGTGCTTAAGAATGAAACTTTCCCTTGTAAGTAATGAAAACCTGAGAAATACTGCTTTCTTTATAGTAAATTTGGTATTTTTTTGATTTTATTATATCAAGGATGGTGTGGATTTCTTAAAGGGATTCAAATGTAAACATTGACTTAATTTAGGTCTTTAATTTTTGAAAGGGAAATGTCAGAGAATAAAGAAGATGGATTTTATATTACATGGGAAAGAATGAGAAAAATAATCTTTTTACATATGGTGAAAGAGTGGCAAAAGAGATATTTGAAAACTTCCCTTGCTAACTCTTAATTCAAAAGGTAGGGTATGGCGTAAGTTATAGAAACCTACCTACTCTTGGAAAATTTTATAGTATCTTGGGTTTCTCTTAGATTTGACCAATTTTTTTAGTAGGAGAGTTGAGAGTTTAAAGGCCAAGTATATTCCACTCCTAGACATATAGAGAATTTCCTCTTTTTCCTTCTCTGTCCGCCTCCCTCCCCATCCTCCATATCACCCTCCGTGACATGGGGAAATACTCAAGGAATATATGATCTTCAAATAAGTCTAGGAGAGAGACCATCTTACATGTCCACTGAAGGGCCTTGGGAAGGTTACCATGATCCCTATGTCCTTGAGTAACAGAGTTCATGTCAGAGCTCCTTGAAAGCTATAGAGTTTCCCCTAGAGACCTCTGGGATGGAAATCTACAGTAAAAGAGCTAACATCTGAGAACATTAGGGGGAATATAACAACACTCTGATCACCGGATATAAAATCTAAACTCCTTAACATGGCCTTCAAAGCCCTGTATCATTCACCTCATTTCCTCTCCGACCCCATTTCTATCGTATTTTCCCCTTATTTTCCACCATAAATGTTTTTATATCTTTAGTGCTTGCCATGCTTCCTTTATTCCCAAGCATTTTAAAGATTTTAAACCTACATCCTCTGCTTCTCGTTTCCCCCAGCTTCAACTGTCTTCCCCTGGTTAAATCTTATTCATTTCTTACCAGTTCAAATATCTCTTTCCAAGGAAAGTCTTTTCTGACTAGGTCACCTACACATTTTCTGATTGTATTAGTGTTCTATTGGTGTAAAACAAATCACCTCAAATTTAGCTACTTAAAAGAGAACACGTTTAGGGGCACCTTGGTGGCTCAGTCTGTTAAGCGTCTGCTTTTGGCTCAGGTAATGATCCCAGGGTCTTTGAGCAGGCTGCCTGCTCAGCGGGGAGCCTGCTTCTCCCTTTCCTCCCTGCTTATGCTCTCTTTCACGATCTTTGTCTCTCTCAAATAAATAAATAAACTTAAAAAAAAAAAAGAGCACCAGGTCATTATCTCATAGTTTTCTTGGTTAGAAGTATGCATATGGCTTAGGTGGATATTCTTGTTCCTGTCCAGTAAGGCTGCAATCAAGGTATTGCCTGGGCTGCTCTTCTTATTTGAGTAGTTGGTGGCCAGACTGGAAAAACGAAGTGAGAATTTAATTATGGCAATGAGAGTTCAAGCGTTAAGTGTCTAGCTCTTGGAGGAGTGATGAGATAATATTAGGACCTATTCCTAGAGGAGTTTACTACTCAAGCATAGTAATAGGTATGTAGGCATGTAGTGAGAAGGTACTGGATGTGGAGATGTAGTGAGACACAGACCCAGCATTAGAACTGCATCTTGCAAGGACCTTGGGCCACAAAATAATTCGGGAGGTGCATTACCAGGCTTGGCATCCAAAACGCAGCAAAATCAGGAGGAGGTTGACTTACTTCTGAGTTGTAGCCTAGTTTTCCACAAATTCTTTCTATTTGGAAGAGACTGAGACCTAGATGCTGAATTGGTCGTACCTCTATCAGTGGCAGTAGAGGGACTACAGCTGTGACAATGGACTTTAGCTGTGGCCAGGCACATTATATTCAGTCAATCAGGAGACACATTGTCCCACCATCTTGGATGCATTCTGGGGTGCCCAAGGATGATGGAGATACTTCCCTGTTTGTAAAAAGGTAGAATGCACAGCAGGAATGCCAGGGCCCAAGGGCTGCAAAGACTGGTGAAACATGCAGTTACAGTGATCAAAGTCTAGGGCCAAAAAGAGATTTTGGTCAACCTGGTTCAGTCACAGAGGAAGTGCTCCCATTGAACTTTCTAGGTTGCTTTTTGACTTCCCAGACCTTAGACCTACCCCATATTTCTTTCCCACACTCATTAGTTTCATTTACTTTTTCCTGATTCTGTAGAATGCCTTGTTTTCCAGCCACCCAGCTGGAAGTTCTATCTTTTTAGCAGATGATAAATGGCTTCTGAAAGTTGGAGAAGATAATTACAGTAAAAAAGTGACTTTTTAACAGCTTTAAATTTGAATAAACTCAAGCCTGTAGAAAAGTTAGAAGAATATAAAAAATACCTTGTTCTTTTGTCTAGATTTACTACTTATTAATATTTTCCCATGTTTGATGTCTGTTTATTTATATGTATATGTATCTGTATTTTGTTGAAAAATTTGAAAGCTAGTTGCAGATTTTTCACCCCTAAGTGCTATAGTCTATATCTTGTAGACCTACATTCTCCTACTTAACAATGGCACCATTATCATGCCCAGAAAATTTTATACTGATGCAATATTACCTAATATATAATCTATATTCAAATTCCTTTTGCCTCAATAATGTCTTTTATAGATTAAAAAAATTAATTGCAATATAGTTAACACAGTGTTATATTAGTGTCAGGTGTTCAATACAATGCTTCAGCAATTCTATATATTACTCAGTGCTCACCATGTAAGTGTACTCTTAATCCCCTTCACCTCTTTCACCCATCTCCCCACCCACCTCCCCTCTGGTAACCATCAGTTTGTTCTCTATAGTTAAGAGTCTGTTTTTGGGTTTATCTCTTTTTTCTTTGCTTATTTGTTTTGTTTCTTAAATTTCACATATGAGTGAAATCATTTAGTATTTGTCATTTAGCATTTGTCTGACTTATTTCACTTAGCATTATACCCTCTAGTTCCATCCATGTTGTTGCAAATGGCAAGATTTCATTTTTCATGGCTGAATAATATTCCATGTATGTATATAGTACTTCTTTATCCATTCACCTAATGATGGACACTTGGACTGTTTCTATAATTTGGCTATTGTAAATAATGCTATAATAAACACAGGGGTGCATATATCTTTTCAAATTAGTGTTTTTATATTCTTTGGGTAAATGCCTAGTAGTGGAATTACAGTATCATATGGTAATTCTATTAATTTTTTGAGGACCTCCATATTGTTTTCCACAGTGGCTGCATCAGTTTGCATTCCCACCAGCACTGCACAGTGGTTCCTTTTTTTCCACATCCTCACCAACTGTTATTATTTCTTGTATTTTTGATTTTAGCCATTCTGACAGGTGTGAGGGGATATCTTATTGTGGTTTTGATTTGTATTTCCTTGATGACTGATGTTAAGGATATTTTCATGTGTCTATTGGCCATCTGTAAGTCTTCTTTGGAGAAATGTCTATTCGTGTCCTCTGCCCATTTTTTTCTTAAATTGGATAATTTGTTTTTTTGGTGTTAAGCTGTGTAAGTTCTTATATATTTTGGATACTAATTTGATCAGATATGTCATTTGCAAATATATTCTCTCATTCAGTGGGCTGTCTTTTAGATTTGTTGTTTCCTTTGCTGTGAAGAAGCTTTTTTTTTTTTTTTTTTAATGTAGTCCCAATGGTTTATTTTTGCTTTTGTTTCCCTTGCCTCAGGAGACATATGTAGAAAAATGTTGTTATGGCCAATGCAGATAAATTACTGCCTGTGCTCTCTTCTTGGATTTTTATGGTTTCAGGTCTCACATTTAGGTCCTAAATGTGAGTTTATTTTTGTGTATGGTGTAAGAAAGTGGTCCAGTTTTATTCTTTTCCATGTACTTTTCCAATTTTCCCAACAGCATTTGTTGAAGAGACTATCTTTCTCATTCCACATTCTTTCCTATTTTGTTGAGGATTAATTAATTGTATAATACTGGGTTTATTTCTGGGCTCTCTATTCTGTTCTATTGACCTATGCATTTATTTTCATGCCATTACTGTACTGTTTTGATTACTAGAACTTTGTAATGTATCTTGAAGTCTGGGATAGTGATACTTACAGTTTTGTTTTTCTTTTTCAAGATTGCTTTTCTATTTGAGGTCTTTTGAAGTTCCATACAAATTTTGGATATATTTGTAATAGCTCTGTGAACAATGCTGTTGGTATTTTGATAAGAATTACATTAAATCTGTAGATTCCTTTGGGTAGTGTGGACATTTTAACTATGTTTATTCTCTCAGTCCATGATAAGGGAATATCTTTCCATTTGTTTACATCATCTTCAATTTCTTTCATCAGTGTTTTATAGTGTTCAAAGTACAGGTCTTTCACCTCCTTTGTTAAGTTTATTCATAAATATCTTACTCTTTTTGGTATAATTGTAAATGGGATTGTTACCTTAAATTATCTTTCTGCTACTTCATTATTAGTATGTAGAAATGCAACAGATTTCTGTATATTGATTTGTAACCTGTGATCTTACTAAATTCATTTATCTGTCCTAGTAGTTTTTTGATGGAGGCTTTAGGGTTTTCTATATATAGTATCATGTCATCCACAAATAGCGAAATTTTTACTTCTTCCTTACCAATTTGAATGCCTTTTATTTTTCTTGTCTTATTGCTGAGGCTAGGACTTCCATTAAAGTGGTGAGAGTGGGCTTCCTTGTCTCATTTCTGATGTTAGGGGAAAAGCTCTGTTTTTCACCATTGAGTATGATGTTAGCTGTGGGTTTTCAAAGATGATCTTTATTATGTTGGGGTATATTCCCTCTAGCCCTGCTTTGTTGAGGGTTTTATTTTTTTTCATCATGAATAGATATTGTACTTCATCAGATGCTTTTTCTGCATCTGTTGAAATGTTCATATGTTTTCTATCCTTTCTCATTGATATGATGTATCATGTTGATTGATTTGTGAATATTGAAGTACCCTTGCATCCTAGGAATAAATCCCACTTGATCAAGGTGAATGATTTTTTTAATGTATTGTTGGATTCAGTTTGCTAATATTTTGTTGAGGATTTTTGCATCAAGGTTAATCACAGTTGTGGGCCTGTAGTTCTCTCTCCCTCTCTCTCTCTCTCTTTTTTTTCTTTTTGTAGTGTCTCTGGTTTTGGTATCAGGGTAATGCTGGCCTCATAGAATGAATTTGGAAGCTTTCCTTCCTCTTTTATTTTTTGGAATGATTTGAGACCAATAGGAATTTAATGTTTGAGAAAATTCACCTTTGAAGCAATCTGGTCCTGGACTTTTGTTTTTGGGAGTTTTTTGATTATTGATTCAATTTCATTGCTGGCATTTGGTCTGTTCAAATCTTCTGTTTCTTCCTGATTCAGCTTTATGGGGTTATATGTTCCTAGGAGTTTATTCATTTCTTCTGGGTTGTTCAATTTGTTGGCGTATATTTTTTTTATAATATTCTCTTACAATCCTTTGTATTTTTATGGTGTTGGTTGTTATTTCTCCTCTTTCTTTCTGATTTTGAGTTCTCTCTCTCTCTCTCTCTTTATGAGTCTAAAGTTTTGTCAATTTTATTGATCTTTTCAATGAACCAGCTCCTGGTTTCAATGATCCATTCTATTGTCTTTGTAGTTTCTGTTTCGATTATTTCTGCTCTAATCTTTATTATTGCCTTCCTTCTACTGGGTTGGGGTTTTGTTTGTTCTTCTTGTTCTAACTCCTTAGGTGTAAGGTTAGGATATTTAATTGAGATTCTTTGTTCTTCTTGAGGTAGGCCTGTATTGCTATAAACTTCCCTCTTAGAACAGCTTTTGGTGCATCCCAAAGATTTTGGACCATTGTGTTTTCATTTTCATTTGTCTCCACATATTTTATGATTTCCTGTTTGATTTCTTGGTTCACACATTCATTGTTTAGTTGCATGTTATTTAAATCCATGTATTTGTGTTCTTTCCAGATTTTTTTCTTGTTCTTGATTTCTAGTTTTCAAGGATTGTGGTCAGAAAAGATGCATGGTAGGACTTCAGTCATTTTGAATTTCTTGAAACTTGTTTCATGGTCTAATATGTGATCTGTTCTGGAGCATGTTCCATGTGCACTTGAACAATGTGTATTGCACTGTTTTAGGATGAAATATTCTGAACATATTTGTTAGATCCATCTGGTCCTGTGTGTCATTCAAAACCGTTATTTTCTTGTTGCTTTTCTGTTTGGATGATCTATCCATTGATGTCAATGGGGTGTTAAAGTTCCCTACTATTTTTGTATTATTACCAATTACATCTTTATGTTTGTTATTAACTGCTTTGTGTGTTATTTGTAAGTTATATGTTTTTGTTGCATTGTTCCCTTTATGAATATACAGTGTCCTTCTTTGTCTCTTGTTATCTTCTGTGTTTTAAAGTCTATTTTCTCTGATAAAAGTATTGTTAACCTGACGTTCTTTTCACATCCATTTGCGTAAATTGATAAATGCTTTTCCATCCTTTCATGTTCAATCTGCATGTATGTTTAGGTCTGAAATGAATGTTTTTTTGTTTTTTTTTTTAATTTTAATGTTTTTTTATTATATTATGTTAGTCACCATAACAGTTTATTTCACTTAGCATTGTCTCCTCCAGTGCCATCCATGTTGCAGCAAATGTTGAGAAGTCATTCTTTCTGATAGCTGAGTAATATTCCATTGTATATATGGACCACAACTTCTTAATCCAGTCATCTGTTGAAGGGCATCTCGTTTCCTTCCACCATTTGGCTATTGTGGACAATGCCTCTATGAACATTGGGGTGCATATGGCCCTTCTCTTCACTACGTCTGTATCTTTGGGGTAAACACCCAGTAGTGCAATGGCTGGGTCATAGGGTAGCTCAATTTTTAACTTTTTAAGGGACCTCCACACTGTTTTCCAGAGTGGCTGTACCAACTTGCATTCCCACCAACAATGTAGGAGGGATCCCCTTTCTCCACATCCTCTCCAACAATTGTTGTTTCTTGCCTTGTCTATTTTTGCCATTCTAACTGGCGTAAGGTGGTATCTCAGTGTGGTTTTGATTTGAATTTCCGTGATGGCTAATGATTTTGAACATTTTTTCATGTGTCTGTTAGCCATTTGTATGTCATCATTGGAAAAGTGTCTGTTCATATCTTCTGCCCATTTTATGATTTGTTTATTTGTTTCTCGTGTATTGAGTTTGAGAAGTTCTTTGTAGATCTTGGATACCAGTCTTTTATCTGTAGTGTCATTTGCAAATATCTTCTCCCATTCCGTGGGCTGCCTCTTAGTTTTTTTGACTGTTTCCTTGGATGTGCAGAAACTTTTAATCTTGATGAAGTCCCATAAATTCATTTTATCTTTTGTTTCTCTTGCCTTTGGGGATGTGTCATGAAAAAGGTTGCTTTGGCCGATGTCGTAGAGGTTGCTGCCTATGTTCTCCTCTAGAATTTTGATGGATTCCTGCCTCACATCGAGGTCTTTCATCCATTTGGAGTTTATTTTTGTGTATGGTGTGAGAGAGTGGTCAAGTTTCATTCTTTTGCATGTAGCTGTCCAATTTTCCCAGCACCATTTATTGAAGAGACTGTCTTTTTCCCACCGGATGTTTTTTCCTGCTTTATCAAATATTAGTTACCCAAAGAGCCGAGGGTCCATTTCTGGGCTCTCTATTCTGTTCCATTGGTCTATGTGTCTGTTTTTGTGCCAGTACCATGCTGTCTTTGTGATCACAGCTTTGTAGTACAGCTCGAAATCCGGCATTGTGATGCCCCCAGCTTTGTTTTTCCTTTTCAACAGTTCCTTGGAGATTCGGGGCCTTTTCTGTTTCCATACAAATTTAAGGACTGTTTGTTCCAGTTCTTTGAAAAATGTCCTTGGTATTTTGATCGGGATAGCATTGAAAGTGTAGATTGCTCTGGGTAGCATGGACATTTTAACTATGTTAATTCTTCCGATCCATGAGCATGGAATATCTTTCCATCTTTTTATGTCTTCCTCAATGTCTTTCAAGAGTGATTTATAGTTTCTAGAATATAGGTCCTTTACGTCTCTGGTTAAGTTAATTCCAAGGTAGCGTATGGTTTTTGGTGCTATTGTAAATGGGATGGATTCCCTAATTTCTCTTTCTTCGGTCTCGTTATTCGTGTATAGAAATGCATCTGATTTCTGAGCATTGATTTTGTATCCCGCCACGTTACTGAATTGCTCTATAACTTCTAATAGTTTGGGAGTGGCTTCTTTTGGGTTTTCCATATAGAGTATCATGTCATCTGCAAAGAGAGACATTTTGACTTCTTCTTTGCCAATTTGAATACCTTTGATCCCTTTTTGTCGTCTGATTGCTGTTGCAAGGACTTCTAGTACTATGTTGAATAATAGTGGCGAGAGTGGGCATCCTTGTCGAGTTCCTGATCTTAAGGGAAAGGCTTCCAGCTTTTCCCCATTGAGAATAATATTTGCAGTAGGCTTTTCATAGATGGCTTTTATGAGATTGAGAAATGTACCTTCTATTCCTACACTCTGAAGGGTTTTAATCAGGAAAGGATGCTGTATTTTGTCAAATGCTTTTTCGGCATCGATTGAGAGGATCATATGGTTCCTGAGTCTTTTCTTGTTGATATGATGTATCACGCTGATTGATTTGCGAATATTGAACCACGCTTGCATCCCAGGTATGAATCCCACTTGATCGTGATGGATAATCCTTTTAATGTACTGTTGGATTCTATTAGCAAGTATCTTGTTGAGGATTTTGGCGTCCATATTCATTAGGGAAATCGGTCTGTAATTCTCCTTTTTGATGGGGTCTTTGCCTGGTTTGGGGATCAAGGTAATATTGGCCTCATAGAATGAGTTTGGTAGCTTTCCTTCTGTTTCTATTTTTTGAAATAGCTTTAGGAGAATAGGTATTATTTCTTCTTTGAATGTTTGGTAGAATTCCCCAGGAAAACCGTCCGGGCCTGGAGTTTTGTTATTTGGAAGGTTGTTTATCACTGACTCAATTTCTTCATAATTAATTGGCCTGTTTAAGGAATCAATTTCTTCCGGTTTCAATCTTGGTAGTTTATAGGTTTCCAGGAAGGATTCCATCTCTTCCAGATTGCTTAGTTTATTGGCATATAGCTGTTGATAAAAATTTCTAATAATCCTTCCAATTTCAATGGTGTTCGTCGTGACCTCTCCTTTTTCATTCATAATTTTAATAATCTGGGTCCTTTCTCTTTTCTTTTGGATAAGTCTTGCCAGTGGTCTGTCAATTTTATTGATTCTCTCAAAGAACCAGCTTCTAGTCCTGTTGATCTGCTCTACTGTACTTCTGGTTTCTGCTTGATTGATTTCAGCTCTAATTTTGGTCAACTGCTTCCTCGTGTGTGGATTAGGCCTGTCCCTCTGTTGCTGTTCCAGCTTCTTGAGGTGAGAATATAAAAACTGCATTTTAGATTTTTCTATTCTTTTGAGTGAGGCTTGGATGGCTATGTATTTCCCCCTTAGGACTGCCTTTGCAGTATCCCATAGGTTTTGGACTGTTGTATTTTCATTCTCATTGGTCTCCATAAATTGTTTTATTTGATTTTTGATTTCCTGGTTTATCGAGTCATTCCTGAGCAGGATGGTTCTTAGTCTCCAAGTGTTTGAGTTTCTTCCAAATTTTTCCTTGTGGTTGAGTTCCAATTTCAGAGCGTTGTGGTCTGAGAATATGCAGGGAATAATTTCAGTCTTTTGATATCGGTTGAGACCTGTTTTGTGACCCAGAACATGGTCTGTTCTTGAGAATGAGTATTCTTTGGTTCTGGGGTGTAGTGTTCTATATATATCTATGAGGTCCGACTCGTCGAGTATGGCATTCAAAGCTCTTGTTTCTATGTTGGTTTTCTGCTCCAGTGCTCTGTCTATTGCTGATAGTGGAGTGTTGAAGTCCCCTACTATTAGTGTATTTTTATCTATATGTCTCTTTATTGTGGTTAAGAGTTGGCTTGTGTATCTTGCTGCTCCCCTG
>NW_024423675.1:10167679-10280939 GCF_017311325.1 Ursus maritimus
GTTTAAAATCCAATCTGTCTGATATGAGAATTGCTAGCCCAGCTTTCTTTGGAGGTCCATTGGCGTGAAAGATGGTATTCCATCCCTTTACTTTCAGTCTGGATGTATCTTTAGGTTCAAAATGAGTCTCTTGTAGACAGCAAATGGATGGGTCATGTCTTTTTATCCAATCTGCAACCCTGTGGCATTTATGGGAGCATTTAGGCCATTTACATTGAGACTGATTATTGAGAGATATGATTTTAATGATGCCATGTTGCCAGTAAAGTCTTTGTTTCTATAGATTGTGACTTTCTGTTCTGTATCACTCTTGGGGCCTTTTTACCTTTGTAGAACCCCCCTTAATATCTCCTGTAGGGCTGGTTTCATGGTTACGAAATTGGTCAGTGACCTGCGATTCTGGAAGGTGTTTATCTCTCCATCAATTCTGAATGACAGCCATCCTGGATAGAGGATCTTTGGCTGCATGTTTTTCTTTGAAAGAGCTTTAAGGATGCCCCCCCCCCAACCCTTTCTCTCATTCCAGTTCTGTGTAGACAGGTCTGACGTAATTCTGATATCTTTGCCCTGGTACTTGAGATATTTCTTTGCCCTGGCCGCTTTCAATACTGTATCCTTGGATCTAATATTTGCGAATTGCACTGTGATGTGACGTGGTGTAGGTTTGTCATGGTTGAGCTTGGGAGGGTTCCTCTCTGCCTCTTGGACATGAATGTTTGTTTCCCTTGCTAGATTAGGGAAGTTTTCAACTACAATTTGTTCAAATATCTCTTCTAGACCTCTGTTTTTCTCCACCCCCTCGGGGATGCCGATGATTCTCACATTGGAATGTTTCACTGAGTCAGTATCTCCCATAACCGACATTCCTGAGTGTGAATTTTTTTGAGTCCAGATTCTCTTTTAGCTTTCTCTCTTATTAACCCATCCTCCAATTCACCAATTTGTTCTTCTGCCTCATTCACCCTGGCCATCAGAGCCTCTAGTTTTGCCTGCATTTGGCTCATAGAAATTTTAATTTCTGCCAAATTCACTCTCATTTCCGCCCTTAGAGATTCTATATTCTCATTAACATTTTCGTTCATACTTTTTTCACGTCTACACATCATCTTGACCATTGTTACTCTGAACTCCATTTCTGATAATTTGGTTATATCCATATCCATCAGTTCTGTGGCAGAGGCCACAGACTCATTGTCTTTTCTTTGCTGGGGGGGACTTCTCCTTCTCGTCATTCTGATGAGGAGAGGTTGCGGGGTTGTCCAGAGCCCAAATTATTGACCGGGACCCAGGCCGTGCGCCCTTGTTTTATAGGGATCTTAGGGATGTAGGCTTCTTGATTTTTCAGCCTGCCTTCTGGGGAAGGGGCCTGCCGCGCCGATACTCAGGCAACACTGTTTGGGTAGAGTCTCCATGTCCCCTGTGAAGGGGGATGGGGATGGGCACTCTCTGAGCCGGTATTTCCAGGCTTTTGTTCTCTGGCGGCTTTCCCTGGCGGTTTGCTGTGCCTCTTCTGAGAGTCAGAGCAGCAGTGGCCGAATGTCTGCCTCTGTCTCAGAAAGAGGGATCGCGGACCGTTCTCCACTGATGTTCTGGCCACTTTAACTCTGTTACTATTGGTGCTGTTCAACCCTGCAGCGTCCCAGGATGTGCGCCCCACACCCGGCGTCCCAGCCCTCACTTCCAGGGCCAGCGCATCTCTGTCCTTTGTGTTTCTAATACCATCAGCCACTAGCCGCCAGCTGCCCTGTGCGCTCTGAAGCTCCAGCCCTCAGTCTGGTCGTTGGCGTTCCCAGCTCATGGTCTCAGTCTGCTCTCTTGCAGGTGCTGGTCCGTGAGTCTGCCTGCTCCTCCATGCAGGTGGCTTCCGCTTCCTGGCGCCCGCTTTATACCTCAATACTCAGCGCTGGAGATGTTCATTTGTAGAGATCCAGATGTATCTTCCTGCGTCTCAGGCTGATTCCGTGGATATTCAGGCTGGTCTGGTACCTATCCAGCTCGAGTCAGGGGACCGGCTGAAAAAGAGGTCCCCTACTCCTCGCCATCTTAACTCTCTCCCCTGAAATGAATGTTTTGTAGGCAGCATTACATGGGTTTTGCTTTTTTATCTAATCCCTCACACTCTATCTTTAATTGGAATATTTAGTCCATTTACTTTCAAAGTAATTGTTAGTTATGTATTTATAGCCATTCTGTTGCTTGTTTTATGGTTGTTTTTGTAGTTTTTCTCTGTTCTGCTCTTCTCTTGCTCTCTTCTCTCAGTTTTCCGGCTTTCTTTAGTGACATACTTGGATTCCTTTCTCTTTATTTTTTGTATATCTATTACCAGTTGTTGATTTATGGTTACCATTAGGTTAATATGTAACATTGTATGCATATTGTAGTCTATATTAACTTGATGGTCTCTTAAGTTTGATCTCATTCTTTATTTCCCCTCACCCCACATTTTAGGAAATGGTGTCCTACTTTACATCCTTTTATTTTGTAAATCCTTTGACTAGTTTTTATAGATATACTTAATTTTATTGCTTTTGTGCTTTTTACTTTTCTTACTTCTACTTATGATCTCTGCTTTCCACTCAGAGTCCCCTTTAACATTTCTTGTAGGGCTAGGTTACTGGTGATGAATTTCTTTAACTTTTTCTTGTCTGGGAAACTCTTTATCTCTCTATTCTGAATGATAGCCTTGTCAGATAGTGTAGTATTGGCTGCAGGTTTTTTCCCTTCAGTGCTCTGAATATATCATGCCACTCTCTTCTAGCCTGTAAAGTTTCTGCTGAAAAATCAGCTGATAGCCTTATGGGGTTTTCCCTAGTATGCAACTGTTTTCTTTTCTCTCGCTGCTTTTAAAATTCTCTTTTTATCACTTTTTATCACCTTATCACTCTTTTTGCCATTTTAATTGTATGAGTCTTGGGTGGAGCTCCTTGGGGTAATTTTGTTGGTGGCTCTCTGTGCTTCCTGGATCTGGATTTCTGTTTCCTTCCCCAGATTCAGGAAGTTTTCAACTATTATTTCTTCAAATAAATTTTCTGCCCCCTTTTCTTTCTTTTCTCCTTCTGAGATCCCTATAATGTTCATGTCATTATGCTTGATGGTATCAATGAGTTTCCTAAGTCTATTTTCATTTTTTATTATTTTTTTCTCCTTCCTGTTCAACTTGATTGATTTCCATTGCTCTTTCATCCAGGTCACTGATTCATTCTTCTTCTTCCTCTGTTCTACAATTTATTCCATCTAATGTATTTTTAATTTCAGTTACTGAGTTCTTCATCTATGATTGGTCTTTTTATGTTTTTTATCTCTTTTTTAAGTGACTCATTGAAGTCTTCCAATCTTTTCTCAAGTCCTGTGTGTATTTTTGTGAACATTACTTTAAATTCTCCATGAGGCACATTATTTATATTTGTTTTGTTTAGCTTTGTTGCCGCGATTTTTTCTTTTCTTTCATTTTGGACATATTCCTCTTTCATTTTGTGTAACTCTCTGTGTCTATTTCTGTGTGTTGGGAAAGTCAGCTATGTCTCTTGTTCTTGAAAGTAATGGTCTTATGAAGAAGAAATCCTGTAGTGCCTTGTGGGGCAATGTCCCTTGATCACTACAATCTGGTACTTTAAAGATGTCTCTTGTGTGTGTTGTGTGCCCTACTGTTGAGACTGAGCCACTTTTGCCTTCAGTCCAGTCATCTGTAATGGTTCCCTTTGCCTGTTATGGGCAGAGTTTTGTCCCTGTGTTTTTAATGGGCCAATCTGGGGCTGTCTTTGTCTTGAGTTGAGTCAGCCCAAGCATTTGTCAGAGATGCAGTAGCACTGAACTGTAGGGCACTATCCCTGTGTTGTCCCCTGAGAAGCTTTTATTGGTGGGTGGGACCCGTGGTCATACCAGATGTCTTCCCCCAGCTCACTGCTGGGGCTGCAGCTGTACTTGTCTCTGCGGTTATCTTCTCCTCTCTCCAGGGCAGGAGTCACTTTGGAGTGGTGCTGGCCTCTGTAGGGGCAGTGTGAACACTGCCAGGCTTGTGTCACTGCTTTGGTTGGGTTCTGGCTAAGGGCGTATTGGAGAAGGCACATTTACAGAAGAATGTGGGGTGGGTAATGGGGGAAAAACTCATGCCTAGACTTGGATGGAAGGAGCATTTCCACAGTAGCATGCTGGGTTGGAGTGTGCTCTTAAAAAACTTGGTGGAGAGTGTTGTGCTATGCTGGTTCCTGCAGATGTCTGTGCGTCTAGTCTAGGGGTTGGGGGAAGGAAACGGTGCCTGCCAGTTTTTTTGTTTGTTTTGTTTTGTTGTTGTTGTTGTTGTTATTGTTCCTGGAGAAGTCTTGTAAAGATCCCTGTCCCTCCAGCACATGTACAGAGATTAGTAAATAAATCTTTCCATATACCCCAGGTATGTTTCAATCTGTTGCTGTATCTCCACAGGGCTGTTTGTTGTTCTGTCTCTTTAAGATCAGGGACTCAGTACCCTAGCCCTCCTGGTTCTCATAGAGCCCAGCTGGCTGATTTTTAAAGTTGCAGGTGTTAAGCCATGTTGATTTAAGAACTTAAAAAAATATGCGCCTCTGGTTTTCAAAGCCCAATGTTTATGGGGATTCATCTGCCCCGTGCAGTTTCCCCATACCTGGGGTGCTTGTATGAGGGTTTGTTTTTTACCTCTGTGTACCTGTGCGGTCCCTTCCTCCCTCAGACAGTCCCATCAGTCTTTTT
The DNA here is from genome assembly GCF_017311325.1 of Ursus maritimus. Classification (NCBI taxonomy): domain Eukaryota; kingdom Metazoa; phylum Chordata; class Mammalia; order Carnivora; family Ursidae; genus Ursus; species Ursus maritimus. Next base: position 10,172,384 of record NW_024423675.1, read on the forward strand.
AGCTCCTGACTGCATCTGTACCCCTCATACTCTCTTCAGTGTGGCCTCTTCTCTACATTTCACTGTGAGAGTCTGTTCTGCTGTTTTCAGGTCACTTTCTGGATTATTTACACTGATGTTATGTTATCTAGTTTTATCCATGGGACAAGTTGCGCTTTGAACCCTCCTACCCCACCATCAGACCCTCCTACCCCACCATTTTCCCCCAGAAGTCTGAGGTGGCTCAATTTTGTTCTCTATAGATGTTCTTTTATAGTAACTTTTTAAATATTCACTTTTGTGGAGCATTTAGAAATAAATCTAGGAATATAAGATTTCTAGTGTATCTTGCAGAAAAAATGTGTAGTGTGATATATTTTTGTGTTCTTTAAAAAATGTAATTGTTTTCATCTTTCTACCAATGGGAAAGCCCAACTATCAGTCAAGAATATGTGAGAAGATCTGGATACATAGTAATGGCTTTTACTTAATGGAGTTAGAGCAAATTTTCATCTTTAGTTAAAAGTGTGTCTTTGCTTATTGGATGCTAGCTTTCATATTTAAATTGCATTCATACTTGATCTTTTGGCCAAAGCAGCAAGAGGCAAGTTAAAAAAAATCTATTCCTCTTAATTTAAAGGCAGCGATTAAAGAAGATTTAGAGCTTTGAAACTGTTGTGAGTATTCTACTCAAGAAAATAAACACTAATTGAAAGGACTAATCAAAAGCTCATCATCCTGAAGGGCACTTGGATAGTTCACAAGTGTGCAGCTTAGGTAGACAAGGTGCTCTTATGAGGACCTTGTCATTCTAAGTACAGAGACCTTAAGCTATGCATTATCTGATTCCCCATAAAGAGTGCCTATTTATGATGTGAAATTATATCTTCCATTAACTTCCTTCATAATTTTGCAGAGAGTTTATAGAAATAATTCATCCTCAATCAGTAATAAAAATCTTACTTACGTATTATAACATTACCTTTAAGAAAGTCTTCCTTTTGCCAATCTGTAGTCAATGTGCATTTAACTCTATCACATAGTCTTTACAAATATTTGGGCAAATAAGTTATCATTGCCAATAAACTTGTGCTCTTTAAACATACATGAATAATTAAACATGGTCCCCTTTATTACACTCATGAGTTTTTCCTGTCCTAGTAGTGTAGCCTTCTTGGGTTAAACCCTTACCTATGGGCTTAACAAAAATATAGAGATGAAAAAGCCACTTGAAGATTTTTTTTTCAGATAGTTCTAGATGATTCAGACAATTTTCTAAGCAGTAAAACTACCTGTAAATGGAATTTTCCCCTTACCAGACTATAAATCAATACTTGTTGGCTCTAATGATGAATTGGTGATAAAGAAACTCTAACAACTGTTATCTGTTGAGAAGATCACTGTTGTGTTAATAATAGGGAATAGGGTTTACTGATTATCTGGGAAGCTTGCTGTTGAGACTGCTGCTGTCAAAGGAATTTTCTTGGTCATTACAAGTGCACCTGTGCAAAATTGGGTAAAGTGAGCAAGGAATGCAATTCAGCTACATAGTCCAACAATCTGATATGGGTGTTTAAAAAGTATCATGAAAAAAATTTATAATCAGTGTGCATGTAAGTGTTGTCAAATTTGGTAGCAGGAGGAATTTAGTTTCCTTCACTGGATGATCAATCATCCATTTATAGCTGCTTTTGTGTTGCCTTCTGATTTGACACTCATATTTGCCTTTTCACTATTGTCATATTGAATTCAATATAAGGATGCAACTTTCTCACTTCTCATTTAAATACACAAATATTTCAATTTCAAATTCTCAAATATGTAGGACATTAAATCTTTCAAAGGTGTTGCTACAGTCTGATGCTTGATAGAAAAGGATTCCAAAGAGTGGGAATTCATCTTCAAACCTCATATGGTAAACTTTTAAGAAGGTGTAATTAAATTCTTTCATTTTATCAAATTCTTCATGATGAATTCTAAGCTGGGTATAGAATTGCTGCCATCATGTATCTCGTGGAAATATATCTCATAAGGTTTTCTGACCATTATTTTCAGTTTTCCCCATCTATCTGTGGGGAGGTGGATACCTTCTAGGTCTCTGCCATTAGTTCATGATTTTCTCTTTATGCTCTCCTGTCCCCACACCTCTCAGTGAACACATTGCATGAAAATGGAATTTATTAGAAGATGTAGGATTTGGTTCTTTTCTGGGTGGCCATCTTCAGAAACCCAAATAAGACACCACACTTACTTAAGTAGAGCTTTAGAATGCCCTTCTAAGATTGCCATGAGGTTATTATAAAATCATCTATTAAGTTGGATTATATAAAGGTACTACTTTATAGATAAAAAGAAGACTTTATTATCCAATTGGCACACTTATGAGAATGAAAGAAGAAACTATTAATAATTAAGAAAACAAGTATAACTGATACTGTCCAGACAAAACAGAGTTTATGTTCACCCAGTAATAGTAGTATCTACCTTGTGGGGTTCTTGTGAAGATTCAGTAGCAAAGTGTATGCAAGACACTTAGCTGTCATATGGGAAACATTCAATACATGATAGCTGTTCATATTAGTGTTATTTTTCATGCCTCCTACTTTGGGTAACAAAGCAATGAACTCCTAGTGACTTGTTTATTATCTTTTTCTTTTAGTAGTTGATGGTAGGTATAGCAATGAGGTAATGAGAGTTTAATTATATAATCCTACAGAAGCCCTTTGAGAGGGAAAGGAATTTTTTATCTATTTAATTATGCCTGCTATAGTGATTCTCCACCAAAAGAAGGGAAATCTGTTTTTAAAATTTAAAAATACCAGACACCATATCCTGAGTTCTCTACATACCCAGCTCCCTAACTTCATAGTTATTTCCACAAAAAGCTACATCTACCAACCGAACTATGTTATAGCTCTTGGGTTTACTGGGGCAGAAAAAATTGGGGAGTAACTAATTTATTAGATCAATAGTTTCTTAAAAGCAGTGATTTTTCTATTACTTATTTCCTATGTTTATCACAGTACTCAGCACACAGTAGGAACTACTCATATCAATATCAACATCAGTGTATATTATATAATATCAGTAAGTATTTGTTTAAATAATGAAAGTATGAATAAGTGGATTTTAGCCGCTAAAAATCAGTATTATGCAGCAGTGAGCTATAGTGTTATTATATAACCAATACCCTACCATGATAGGGAACTTCCCTGAGCTCCAGCTAGAACTTATAGAGTCATAGAATCAAGGAATTTAGGGATTTCATAACTGCAGTTGGTGCCAAGTTTGGAGCTGTTGGCTAGTTAGATTGGTCTCCTGTTTTAACTGATTGTAAAAGGAAAAAAAGTCAATAAAGCTAATCTCCAATATTCTCAGTAGAGCTTCCTGTTATACACCCTACAAATTTCAAACTTGTAAGTTTCATGTATATGCTTAAGTACTATATGTGATATCAGTTGTTTATTGTTTATTAGGATTTAGCATCTTCGTTGATGTATTGAGAATTGTATACAGGTTTTTAATCTATAAAAATGGAAAATATCAATTTTATGTATCACTTCCATAGTACAGAATTCTAAAGGCCTCATATTAACCCAGTCATTTGGCATTTGCTATCCTCTTAGAGCTGGACTTGGGACACTATGCAGATACATTTCCCTTTTTTATCATCCCTCATGTTATTTATAGTTGGTGCAAGTTATTTAAAGTGGACTTTGCAGGTAGCCTTGGTTAATGGGATTAATGTTTTTAATGTCAGAGGAAATATGTGTTGCATCTTTTGCAAAACCTCTTCAGGGATTGTGTGTTGTTTTAATCTGTACAGATCAGTGCATAGTTGTTGCTGTTGTTTTTATTTCTGATTTCTGCTTCCAAATCTTAGGTTCAGCAATCCTATGCCTGAGGGTGGAGAAAGAGTTGGGAGGGAGTACCACTCTAACACTGATGTTCAGACCTGGAAGTCTCTTCCTCACCCCACCAATGGATAAACCTGCATCTTGTGTGAGGGTCTAAATTGTTGTCACTGAAATGTGGAGGTTGGTAGAGGCCTCTATCTGTGTGTGATGGATGGGCTTTAGAGCAGGTTGTTCAAAAGATTCATGGGTGGGCACCTGTGGCACCTGGGTCACCAAACTGTATGGCAGGGAAGATGTGGGGAATGATGAGTTTTTGGCCTTTCTCACTCCTAACCTCTGGTCAGATCGGAGACTAATAGAATATTGGTACTGCCTCCCTGAGCCAAAGAAACAAGTTCACGTTCTTTCCTTCCTTCCATACTTCCTTTCTTTTCCTCACATTGTCCTGTAAAACCTACCCTCCTTGTTTGTCCTTAGAGGAAAGAGAAACTGGAAATTCACTGGAAATAAATTTTTTTGTTGTTATATAAATAATGATAGATGTTAACATGATAGCATTTTCTACAACTTCAGCTTCTTGTGCCAAGAAACCAAGTTAACAAAATCAATTGAAAAAATGCTTCTATTATTTTAAAATTATGATAGTCATGTATATGCTGTGAAAATGGTGTATCATAGGAATACATAAGTGGTCAAAATGTCATAAGCATATCCATACGAAGGGCTACTGGGCATGAATAGAAACCAATAGTACTATGGAACTGATTAAATTTAGCAAGACTTAAGGTCAGTTAGTGAGTCTATGCTTAGTAAAAGCAATTCTTTTCTTGGGGTATGGTGGGTATCATAGATGAGTGATCAAGATTTGCATACTTCTTTCTTTCCCAAGTGCTGGGGAGTTCAGAGCTTTCTTGTACAGTTGGCATAAGATACCAAACTCATTTTACAGTGCAAAATTTTGCTTAGGCAGAACTGGGAATAGTATTACCTATCAAAGAATTAATCATCTGCAGTAGTTTATATTTTTAAAGGCAGTTTAGCATACAAGTCACCAGAGTTACAAAGCCTATACTATGTATTATATACTGTTATTAATCCCTCTGTTTGACTTAGGGACCCAAACAAAGAAATACCTCTAAGGCTGTGTGGGTTCTAATTTCTGCCTCAGCTCCTCGAGTTCTTTGACACTAGCCATTTTATTTCTCTCTATTTCATTGCCCACATCCCTAAGATTAAGAAACAATATTGGATAATTGCAAAGCAAGCATAAATAATTACACTCATGTTAAATCATCTTTTAGAAGTATGTGAACAAGATTAATACTAATTTAAACATTTGATCAATAAAAAACGATAGATGCTGTTTTCTATTGTTTTGTGTATTGTTACAAGTAATGGGCAATTGCATGCCAAGAATACTAGAAAAAATATGACCATGTTAGATATATTCCTGGCTTGAGCAGTGAGATTTCTTATTAAGGGATGATATTAGAATGCTTTATGAAGTTTATGAACTTGTAATTTGCTCCTGTAATTAGATGAAACTCTGTCAGACCCATCCTTCTACAATTTCATAATTGAGGGGCTTCTGCTTACAATGGTGTATTGAATCAGATATACATATGCTTAATGGACTAACTATTTTAAAGATTGGCCATGGCTCATGCAAAATAAGAACAATCCTTAGAACATTTTAAAGGCTTCCTGCCACAAATTGCTTTTGCAATTTTCATTTCATTTTTAACTATAAAGTTAAGGCATCTTTAGTTATTTTTATTTTAAATTGCTCCTGCTGTTGTTCTCCTTCTAGGAAGTAGCCACTATTCTTTTTCTTTTCTCCTGGCCATTGTAATCTTTCTTACATGAATAAAAACAAAGTGGTTTATTTTTTTTTAAAGACTTTTTAAATCCTCCCTTGCAGTTGCAAGGAAAATGCCTTACCATTATCAAATTGAAAAAGGGATAATGTAGTGCAGTTACAAGTGAGTTTTATCAGTGAGTGTTTTCCTTGGTGTTCTTGTTTTCCAGAAACTCTTTCTGTTGCATCCTTTAACATCTGTGGCTGCAAAAGTTAATTCTGAAAACAAAGTAGATGTGGAAAGGCAGGTGATTGATCAAGGCAAAAATTAAAATTGGGTACCAGTGGCACAATCTCTTACTTTTTGGCCCACAGGAGTCCTGATACAAATTAATTGTTTCTGTGATTCTTAGACCTTCATCAATCAGATGTAAATTACACCATGCATGATTGGCTGCCTTTCCATTCTCGAGTTCCCCATAGAGAGCTGTTGGCCGCCAACTGCTATAGAGACTCAGTGGAGCAGCAGCCTGTCCGTGGCCGCTCTGGGACCACAAACAGAGCACTGTAGCTGACTTGCAACCACAATAGCATGCCTGAGCATGCAGCCAGCACCCTTCCAGAGTAATTTTTGTTTAGGGCACGAGAGACATTTTTTCAAACCAGGTATAATGTTACTAAACCTTGTGTGGCCAAGGTTTGATTTTTAAAAATGGTTTCAGATCAGTCTAAAAAGGATGCTAGAGAACAGAGCACCTAGCAGACAGCAGGATTGAACATGAAATTAATCTCAAGATTGATTAGGGAAAAACAAATATAGACACTCTCAAAAACAGGTTTCCTAAGATACTTTATGTACCTTTAGAGGCAGCAGAAATAATAATAGCCAAAACTTAATTAAAGTAACATAAAAGACCCCAGCAAGGAGACCTTGTGACCACATTTGTAGCTGAGTACTGAATTTAGCCCCAAGAAATATGAGATCTACTTTTCATCTCACAGCAATTTACCATTTCAAAAAAACTCATATAAAGGACGTGATTAGAAGCTACAGAGTTGCCTTACTTCATATGCAAGGAAAGAAGGGCTTGAAAATGTAGAAGGGGACCTTTTCAAAGAAACGTCACTATTAAAATTTAAACAAATATTGGGAAATGAGAAAATTAGAATGACCTGAATACATGAAATGTAGATTTTTTTTTATCTTAGAGCATTCATCCAGATCTTGTTGGACTTGTCTTCACTGTAAATTATTTGTGTTTATGGATTGCATATTTAAAAAAATACTTGATAAATGCTATTTGAAGAAAGTAGATTGGCCCTTAGGGCTGGAGTCAAGGACTAAGATTGCCTGGATTCAAATCTTGGCTGAGCTACTATATGACTTTGATGAATTACTTAACTTGTCCAGTATTTGGTTTCCTTATCTATAAAGTGGACATAACAATAGTTCATATTTCCACAGACTTTGCAGCATAAATGAAGTAATTAATTTCCAACAGTGTCTGATGCTCAGCAAATGTTAAATACATGTTAATTATCATTATTATTTTATATGTATTATCTGTAACTCATTTAAACCATTATAAAAAGTGAAAATTTTCCTTTTAAGAAATCATTTCTTAATTGAAACATGAACAACTTCTTAGATGGGAAATCCTTATAGGTTTCTAGGGACACATATAACTATAAAATACAATTTCTGCTTCTGTAGCTTATATTGCCTTTATATTGAGGGGGCTCCTCTGTGATTATATTGTGAACTCTCATTACTGGGTAATAATGTTTATTTCACAGTGTTTAAGGGTTATAGAAATAAATAATTGAATGAGATAACATTTGTAAAAGTGCTAATAAGCAGGGTCTGGCTCACAGTAGGTTCTAAATAAATATTAGCCTTTTAGATACACACTTAACTTCTGTGTAGCAAAGGGAACCTACATTTAGTGTTCCAAACACTACATGGTTTTTCACCATACCACTGAAGCTTGAGATACTCCTATGAACCACACAACGTTTTTTTTTTTTTTATTTTTAAACTTTTCTTTTATCCCCATGGCATTTCTCTTCTATCCACTCTGGGACCATCACTTGAAGGTACCTGAGTGGTGGTATCTATTATAGTCTAAAGATACTGGGACCTTATAATGTCAGTGGAGACAACTGGACTCTAAGAAAGACACTGGAGCATATAAAGTGCCTCCTGAGTAGTTAGGAAATCTTGCTATTATTGGCTGGCTGTAGGTAAGCAAGCACTCATGTTGAGAAACCCCACTTGGCAAGGAGCTTCAGCTGGTCTCTTAGAGCTGATGGCAGCTGCCAGTTGACAGCCTGCAGAAAACTGAAACTCTCCCTCCTACAGCTGCAAGGAACTGAATGCTGCTAAAAACCATTTGATCAGGAAAGCAGGATCCTTCTCCAGTCAACATTCCAGAAGAGAACGCAGGCATGACCAACATCTTGAGAGACTGAGCAGAGGACTCAGTTAAGCCATTTCTAGTTTTCTGACGTACTGAAATTCTGAGATAATAAACGTGACTTTCCTTTTAGGCCACTGAATTTGTGGTAATTTGTTAGGCTGGAAAAGAAAACTAAACACAGTTTTTTTTTTTTTTCCTCATTTAATCTTAATGCGAGTCCTTGCTTCATAGGGAAGTAGCTTTTAATTTAGGCACCAATGACTTCTTGGATTGAAATTTAGCAAGGTGCACCAGACACATATACAGCTAAAAAGCCCTTACCTTCTGCTCCATTATCTTACCTAAAAAGATAAGTTTGAATCCTCCCATTGCCACTATTTGGTAGATATATTTTCTCCGAGCCTCAATTTCATCAGATGTAAAATGGAAATAATGCCACGTAATTTTTAGGATTATTCTAAGAATTTCCTGAGATAGCCAACAAAAAATGATGAACAGAATACAAAGTTAATAACACATGCTCAATAAATTATAACTATTTTTATTAATAAAATCTGGGGACTACCCTGTATTCTTAGGTTTTGTACAATGCCAATGCCTGTAGGAAATTAAGAGGTAGATATGAAACTATTAACCATTGAATATATTCTTAAAATAATTTTTGATCATGAAGACTTCCCTTTTTGTGAGGAAGAGATTTGATTCCTTGATGTTTAATAGAATGAGATACCATGTGATTGATTGAAAAGTTGTTTATTAAGAAAACACACAAAGAAAGTAATATTTGGTAAGGAAGCTTTACCATGTGAAAGTCAAAATCCTGAATTTGGAGGAGAAAAAAAGACAAGCCTTGTTTGCACCTATTTAAAATATCCATTTAAAACCTAACATTATTTGAAGAGCTCTTCTACTCTTTCCCTTCTATGCCAAAGACTGCTTCAGATCAGCATAGAAAGTATTACAAGGAATTCTCTTTTTCTTTCACAATTAATTCAGCATAACTTTTGTACATTGTATTTTATGAGATACCAAGGAATTTGATTTTCACTATAGCTCCAACATAAACATTTAAAAAATTTTTATATGTTGTTTTTCTTTGTATTGCCATACAACTAATTAAAAGACCTTTCTTTTAGAAAATAAGACAAAATAATATTTTAATCATGCCAGCCAATTAAATATCTTTCTCTTCATCTATTCAGTTCTTAGTCATTTACTCATCAATGTTATTGAGTATCTACCCCATGCCACATACTATCTCAGGTCCTAGGAATAGGGTGGTAAACTGTAAAATGCCCTGAACTACAACTTGTACCAGGTCCTAGGATGTAAGACTGATTTCAAACTTTGATTTCAACAGTAGTTCAGGCAAGATGAAGAGCCTTTGAGTGGCTTACAAAAAGCACTAAAATGTGGCATTCAGAATTACAATATAAGAAGCAAATTTGATTGTTGGTTTTATTTACTTCTTTTTCCTGAAAGTCAAAGATATGCAGGATAGTATAGTAAAATATAAACAAATGGTAGCGTACAAATAAGTACACACACAAATGTTTAATTGAGGGTAATGACTGGATTTTATTAATTCGAGGTTTTACTGGATAAACTCTTGGTTCTTCCGTATCCCCAAATACTTGGAAAATAAATAAATATTAGACATCCATGCATGAAGTCTGATAATTAGTCTTTTAAATTCTGCTTATTTTTGGCTCTTAGGCATATGAACCTAATAAGCTTACAATAAAAGTGTAATTTAATACCCATAAGATGTGCAGTTATTTACTACATATTGGTATGTAAGTATATATGAGTAGAAACATAGATGCATCACATATATTTTTGCACAACAGATGGTGACAGGGGTAATGCGATTCAAAGAGGACTAGAAGACATTGTGTAGATTGGGCATTCTAAAAATTATTTGTTGTCTTTTCCTCCCGGTCCCTCCCTGCTAGGGAATTATACTTTTCCACCCTGCTGATGTCAGGCTTGTCATGGGATTTGCTTTGGTTAGTGTAATGTGGTGAGAATGATGTGTACCACTTCCTAACTAAAGCTTTAAGAGCCATCATGTAGCTCCATATTATTCCTTTACCTCTGTAATAGACCACGAGTTTCACCTAGCAGTTGCTCCTTCACCATGGCTGTTTCATTGAAGAGGATATTGAGTTAGAGTGGTAGCTAATCCACAAATGATAAGTAATGTGAGCAAGAAATAAACATGTTTTTAAGTTATTGAAAATTTTTTGTTGCTTCAGTATAACTTAGCTTAAGTTGGAAGAAACAGACAATATAATAGCTAATATTGAGTAGTTTCTGTGGGCCAATCATGATGTTTGTTAATTTCACACTCATGTGATCTTCACAATAATTCCATGACTTAAAAATGATCACTTCCCCAATTCACAACTGAGAAAACTGTAGCTCATCAAATTTGTGTAGGGTTGACCAGCTAAAAAGACATATGAAATATAAATAGCACCATATGTCTATTTAATTTCTAAATTTCACCCACAGAGTCCTGCCTCATGGGACTTTAGAATTAGATATCATATAGTGCAATATGTTCTTTTTGCAAAAAAGTAATCTCAGGTCCTCAATTGTCATATGTTGTTCCATTAGCTAGATACAAAGCTGACACTTAAACCATTCATTTCCTGAGCTAGAATTCAAACCTGTAATCTCATGATCATGTGCACGTGGGCACATAGGTAAGATTATACTTTTGTAAATATGGAATATATAAGGCACATCATATCTTTATGTCTTTTTGATATTAGAACAATGAACTTTAAGAATTAGCTTATTGTAACATATATTTTACTAATATAATAGTGTAGTACCTAGACAAACAATGAAAATGTTTTTGAATTATTATTTTATATCCTATACTAACAGAGTCATTTTGATTTATATGTTATGGACTCTTGATTATTATATAGTGTCATTTATATAATTTTCTTATCCTTATAGTATAACAATATAGATAGGATTATCCTATTTCTTAAAGATGACTTGAAATTTGATATTATATTTCTTGCTTAACTGTTAAAATAAGAATTGTTTGCATATAATTAAAATGTAGTTATACATTATTTAGAGAAATACTTTAGCTTTATTAGATGAAATACACAAATCCATTTTTTCTTGTTAGAAATATCTGTTTAAAAAGAAAAGTTAAAAAATTCCTTTTATACAATCTTGCATTACTAAACCATGTAAACATATAAATGTGCCATAAAGCCTATTAATAGGCATTTTGTTTACATATTTTTATCTCAATTATCTATGCCCATAGGACTCATTCAATCAATTTTTCACTAAGTAGTTTTCAAAATATAATTACTCTTATGGGTAGGTCTATGAACAGCAGTGTCATTTACACTATAGTTCACTAATTGCACTTCGAAGCCATTATAATGAATTATACCAGTACATTCTTCAAGAAGATCAGTTAATGCTAATCATTTGTATCCCATATATCACTTAGAAGAGATCCATCCATAAAAGTCTTTCATTTACAGCCTCATTTCTTTTTAATTCTCTTGTAATGCAAGTTATAGCTGTAAATATATACAGTGAGTGCTTTTGTTACCTGTTAGCCTGGTGGACTTTGATTCTGAATTAAGTATTCAAATCTGAGACAAATAATATTCTATAGTAGGAGCAAAATTATTTACTTTGAAATCCTGTGTAATAATTATTCTTATTTAATTAAATTGTTATTATATATAATAATCTATATTTGGATCAGATTTTGAGAGCTTATGTAAAATCTCATTTCCCCTGTATATATTTTTTTATCATCCCCTCAGTGTCCCCAGCCCATATTTTTGTATTTCTCTTCATGCTCAGGACAACTGGTACTTAATGTCTCTTGCTTAAAATTAAGTGACAGGAAGGTTTATGTTTTTAAACCTATATATATAATGGGAGGATTTTAAAGATGATGAAAATATATAATAAATAATAGGCATATTGTTTTATGATAAAACAATCTTGTAGACCCAATATCATGACAGATGACATAAATGTATTGAGAAAAATATTGAAAAGTCTCCCTTAAAATATTACTTATTTATAAAATGTACCTATGAAGTGTTTGTGCCTACAATTGTTATAGAAATTGAGATTCTTATGAGAATCCTTTTTGTTATTGTCACATATATAGAAAGGCAACTGCAATTTGAACATTGTAGAAGCCGATTCATTGTGAAGTATTGATTTCTATTCAAAACAATATTTTTTTACAAATAATATATTTATTTCCTTAAGGAAAGAAAGTTTATGTTGTCTGTTATCATAATTAGAATTTCTGACCTCGTCTTATGAAACCAGGCATAGAAGGGAAAAGAAGATGGCTTTCGTGAGTCTTTATGAGATGCAGTGAAAGCTGGCAATTAATATATGACTGATTCTGTATAAAGTGCAGATTCTACACAATATCATATTTAATCCTTCCCTAAATAATGCTTTGGTCCCTATTTTCTAGATGGTAAAAGTGAGACTCAGAGAAGCAACTTGCCCAGTATTATACAGTTATGAGATAGCATTGGGCTTTAAAGCCATTAGTTCTACTCCAGAATTGAAACTTCTATTACACTGAATTTTGGTGTGTGATTGAATATCGAGATGTGGCTATAGCAGGTTATGGTATAAAGCACACTTGTAAAACTCCATTTTACTGTATAGGGCTGGACCAATGTGCAAAATTACATGTTTGTGTTTGCCTGTTATTTGTTACACTTATGCAGGGGAAAATAAACTAGTCCTCGTCATCCTTATAAACACCCAGAACTAAGAAAACATTTAGCTGTGTTCTCTCTAGATGTCTTATCTTGTCCTTGAAAGAAAAATGAACACCTTAAAGTTACTTTCCAATTGATATGCTTAATCATACAGTAAAATCTCATTTTAAAATATATTAAATATGGATTTAAACCAAATTAATTTTCCCAAAACACCTTCTAACAAAAGCCTAAGATTAGTAGTTCTATCTCCTAACACCAGCATCATATTTCACTCCCTTGCATTTATGCTGATGCTACCTTACTTTTTTTAAAAAAATGTTGGTATTTAAGATATTTGTTGAGTTATCTTGGTTCTCTGTTTTGGTTTGGTTTTGGTAGAAATTCAAAGAAGAGCTATTCTGTTCAGCATTCAAATGGAATGCTGGGCATGGAAGTTAGGATTTCAATTTCTAGAATGCTATGACAGGGACTAGATTTATCCTTTCACTTTAACTTAAAAACTGGGCAAATTATGAAACAATGGTTTTCAGAGTTTGAACAGGAATCTGTACAGGATATTGATTCTGGAGAGAAGAGGAACATCAAGGAGAACCCTATGATCACCATAACATATTGACTGGAAAGCATTTCCAGGATGCAGCCTAGGTAAGGCTAATCCAAACAGAGCCTGCTGGTCTTGCTGAGTTAAGGAGAAAGAAATTTAGGGGTGGGGAGTTCGAGACCATGAGAAATAGTGTGGAAAAATATGACAGAGGAGGGAGGCAGAGAGAGAGTGTTCTGGAGATGTACTGAGGGGTTCCCTTGAGTCTTTGGCTGAATAGTGATTTATGTAGGTAGGTGAGGGTACTACCTGAAGCCAAGGAAAGAACCAGTACAAAAGAGCAGGCAGAACAATCCTGGAAGCTCACATCGTGCTGAGAATAGTTTGTGTTCCTTCCAGCCAGAATGGAAAGAACTCCTAACATATGCGGCATTGTAGAGAGCTCAGAATAGTATTGCCTTAATAGTGGGTCCAGATTGGCCCTAAACTACTGGCTTCCTAGGACCCACGCTAACAAAGCTGAAAAGCAAGACTCAAACTGATTCTAAATAATTTAATTATGTCCTAGAACAACCTCAATTATATTTAATGCAATACAATAAAATCCAGCACCCAGAAAAGTAAAATTTAAAATGTCTACTTCCAGTGAAAAATATCAGACATACAAAGAAACAGGAAATGATGACTCATAACTGGAGAAGTTTAATCAACAAAAATATACCCAGAAATGGTAGAGATGATAGAATTAGTAGACAAGGATTTTAAGCAGCTATTATAAATAAAATTTATTATGTTCAAGAAGGTAGAGGACAGGATGATATAAAAAAGACCCAAATTTCTGGATGAAAAATATAACATCTGAAATGAAAAATATTCTGGTTAAAATTAATAGCAGATTAGGCACTACAGAAGAACCTGAAAATATAGCAATGGAAACCATCCAAAATGAAACACAGAGAAGAAAAAGACTGGAAAAAAAAAGCAGAGTAGTAATGATATATGGTACAATACCATGTAGTCTAATATGCATGTAATTAGACTCCCCAAAGGACAGAAATGAGAAGGCTCAAAAAAATTTAAAGAAATAATAAAAAAATTATAAAAATGGTAAACCCACAGTTCTGAGAAGCTAAATGAAGCCCAAACAGAAGAAACATCAAATGCACACCAGTAGTCATTGTAATAATTTCTAATCTCTTTATTCTAAAGAATTATTGAGATTATATTCCCATTCTGTAAGTGAGGGACCTGAACTCCAGAGTATTGGTTTGCCCATGGTCCATGGTTTGTCTGTTGGGTCTTGGTGGTCTGAGGGATTCCCTTCTTATCCTGAGCTCAGCCCCATGAGGTTTTAGGATGCTGGCTGGTGGACCATAGTTGCATTTCGATATGGTACTCACAGACTCCAGAGGTCAAGAATGTTTAGCTTCACATAGTCTGTGTAAATACCCCATGTGTTTTTCCACATGCTTTTTGGATGGTGAACTGATATTGTGCATACAAGATGCTGAGTGCTAATGAACAACTAGGAATTGGGGGAGAAAACTATTTGCAAGCAACGTTTGATTTTGGAGACTATTTTAACTTGTGGAGAGAATAATAGAATTTGTAGATGAGGAAGAAAACTGGGATGGTTGTTTATTATGAATGATAAAGAAGAAAGAACAATTTAAGAGAGATGATAGAGAAATGAATAATCAAAGAATAAGATTGAAAACAACAAAAGCAAAAGATAGCAGTATATAAAGATAAACTGGTAAATCAAAATCTTTGTAACTAGGATCCAAAAATTAAGAGATGGTGACTTTAGGCAGCTGTTTTCATAGAGGTGTTCCCCCCCCCCTTTTACTATTCAGTTTCCTAACATCTCCTGACTAAACTGCATAGCATTATCACTTCTTTATTCTAATCTCTCTCTTGCTGCTTAAAATTATCACTCTTTTATTTCAAAATGTGGCTTCTTATCCTTTGATCCACTAATTGGGTTTATTACCCTCTTCCCTTCTCTATGTGCTGCCTGATGATTTTTTTTTGAATCAATTTCCAATATTTCACAGTCCTCCCTCCCAGTTCTTGCCCTTTCCTCTGGATGTTTAGAGCCCTGGCACGCAAAGACTCTATGAGAAATTCCAGTTGTTTCAAGCACCGAAAATCCCATATTAAGTGTTGAATATATAAAGTGAATTTTGGAACATGGACGTTATGCCAAGAGCCATTAAGAGTTTGGGGGATATAGGAACCTTATTGTTTTGTGGGTCAGTTTCCTAGGAACTTAAATAAAACCTCCAGAATTTTTTCTTTCCCAAACACCTTATCACACTTCGTTATCACACTTTATCACACTATCCAACTTTTTTTAGAATCAGGATTTTTAAAATCTGGGGTCGCAAGAGGTATGTGGATACAATTCAGAGAGCAAAAATTACATCTTTATCCTCATTAACCTGTAATAAAACTTAATATTTCCTTCACTTATGAAAATGGGCAACAAACCTCAGTGGTGTTAGCAGTACTTGTGATTTTAGTACTAATAGAATTCATTGGTATTTTAATATTACACTACAATTATTATAGATAATTCAAAAATTATTTACCCTCATCACTATTTTAAGATAATATCATTAGAAATGTTGCTACATATTATTATTTAATGAAATCATAGAGAATAATAATTTGTCTTTTCATGGATAAACTTACAGCATTGATAGTGATGATAATTTCATGGATATATACTATCTCCAAACTTGAATAGCTATAGATTTTTGTGTGTCAGTCACACCCCAATAAAGCAGTTAAACAACTATTTTCATATTGAAATTTCAGTGTACTTGTCTTTTTATGTATGTGTGTGCTTTCATGAGATTAAAAACACTATCTGAGAAGGGGGTTGTAGCACAAAGACAATCTAGAACTTCTGTATTAGATAATGGTGCAATATGGTTATGAAGGGAGTCCTGTGTTGGTTTACCTGAGGCACTGAACAAGTAGTCAAGTGATTTTTCTTAATGTTTTAAGACGATTCCCTTTAGCACCTCCTGCAAAAGAGTATTCTCCGTTTGATATTGTTATTCACTAGAGGAAGACTGCAAAATCAGCTTTGTCTATCATGATTTAATGATAGAGATAATTAGTAAAAATGTTAATAACATGTGCTACCCATGGAGAGAGGTGCTGTCCCTTGGAGGACAGAGATCCAAATTGGGAGACAGAAGCCCAGGATGCAAGTTGGAATCAGACTCTTGGGTAGGTTCTCTCTCCCATCTGTAGAATAAAGGAATTGTAATTGGCAATATGTAAGATGCCTTTCTTTTTGATATTTTGTGGATCTTCCTATGAATATTACTGCTCATTGCTCCACCAAGCATTTAGAGTAACTCCTTCATAGTCAGAATGAGTCTGCCAAGATCGATCCATCCTGTCCAACTCCTCCTACCTCTTGACCGATATACCTATAGGTGTTCTGTAGGTCAGGAGGCAGTCACATAGTCAATGTGTGACTGTAGATTAAGTGGCTTTATTTGATCTGAGCTTTCAGTTTTCTCATTTGATGATAATACTAATTATAATAACCTCTGAGAACAGTGAACATTGAATAAAATATCGATGATATCAAAATATCTAGGTAGAATGGGATCTGGCATGCAAGCAGATGTTTAATCCGTCTTACACCTCAGTTCCTCATAGAACAAAGGGAAATTAAATATCCTACTGAAGACTATATCCCAATATTTTGAGACTTCAGTACTGTTCTCTTTGAGATTGAGTTAATTGGCCTTAGTAAGTGGACTATGTGTGGGTGTATGAAAATTTGTGCAGCCAGAGTGGGACTCATGGAGTCCCTGCCTAGAGTCTATCCCATAGTAATTTATTAAAAATAATCATTAACTTCTCTTCCTTTCCTCCCTTCTCTCTTCTTTTTGTTCTTTTTCTAGGTCTTCCGTTTGGGTTAAAAATGCTGTTACCATTTTTTTTTTTTTTGCAATGTCTTAAAATTTTTTTAAATGATAGCTCTTGATGGCTGTCATTCATTATGATGAATAAAAATGGTATGGTTATTATCTCAAAGAGAATTCTTTTTTCTTTGGTGGCAATGGAGTGTAGATGTGTGATATTTATATACATGTATACATAAATACATATATAAATACATTTATGAAACATTATACATATACACATGTATGTGTATGCATATATAGTCTAACAAAACCTTCTGCTTGCAATCAATAATAAAATAAGTTCATTTTATCAGAATATACACTAAAAACATTCATGGTAGTCTAACAATGTGAAAATGCATGCAGAGAATGTGAGTATATATTGAATTCCCTTACTTTACTGTTTCTCAAACTGTATCCTTACCAGAAGATGTAACCTAATTGTATCAACTGAGAAATATATAGGATTTTATTTTAATGTTAAAAGGTCATCAGTATCTTTGAAACTTAAAATCTTTCCTGTCTTTGCTATAAACTCATCATCAAAGGACTACAAGATATCTTTATTAAAAAGTAGAATTTTACAAACTTTAATTTACTTACTCATTTCCATATATAGTTAAGTTCTTTCGATGACTACTCCCTAAATATATAGCAAAGCAATTTGTACTTTATTGAATGAGAAGTGAAATTTACAGTAATATATTTGATATGGACATAAGATTTCTTTTGAGGCAATTTTTTGAACTCTTAACTATTATCGAAATGATATCTTATCACTTCCAACCTTATTCTAATATTTTATTGCTTTACTTCAATCTGAAAATGTTTCAAGTTCTTGAATAGTATTCTACTAACTTCAGAATGAAGCTGTTATTTTCTGACTCTGCTTGGATTTTTAGAACTCTGTTATCAGATGCATTTTAATTAAAATTGAAAAATTACCCATTATATTCATGGCTCTTTGCTGACCATTTAAGGGAAGATTTTTTTCCCCCAAAGTAATTCTTACAGTTATTTAGCTTAACTTGAGAATATAAATTTATTCCAATGGAATAAATACAACAACTTCAAAGTTGCACATCAATGAGTTTAAAATGAGTAAAAATGTGTAATTGATGCTATTAGGATTTGGAACCAAATGAGCATTTTAGTAATACGAAGGTTTTTCACTGAGAATTATAAAGAATCTCTCTTTTTTTTTTTTTTTTTTTTTTTGAAGTGGAGGAAAGGCTCAGAGGAGAATCAGGATGCTCAAAGGTCACTGAGTAGCTAATGCTTGAGTTGAGACTATAACTCAAATGTTTTGACTTCTAGTTCAATGTCAGGTTTCCTGGGAGTCTGTGTGAACTGGTCATATCTTTCAATGTTGGGTCAACCCATATAAGATTGCTTGTAATATGATCATATGAAAGTGGCCAAAGCACTTTTAGCTCTGAGCAGGAAGAAATTTGAAATTTCTTTAATATAGATAGGCTTATTTAGCACTTCTGTTATAGGAGAGATTCAACAATAATAATGCCACTATTATAATGCCATTTCTGTAATAATAGCACTTCTGTTATAAAACACCATTATTATAGAAATACTATTATAAGAAAAGCTCTGTTATTTAGAATTGCTTCTGCAATAAAAGTGCTAAAAAAGTCTTCTTATATTATAGAAAATTATTGCAAATTTTTCTTGCTTTGCAGTGAAATTTTCATTCCAAATCTTATTTGATTCTCCTGTAAAATGGCTCTCCGATTTTTTTCTGATGACTCTGAGGCCTGGGCCAGATTGCTGTTTAGGACAGGAAATTGCTTGACAGCCAAAGTCGCTTGGTCAAACAAGTTCACTTCCTAACTGTCAGTTTCTATGAGGTCAAGTGAATCTTTCTTCCTTGCTTTTTCATTCTCAAATACTATATTTTTTATTGTCTTTCTAAAAATACCATATGCTACTTTTTTATAAAGGGTTTGAATAATTTTGTTTCACTGAAGTTAGTTACAATCTTGCTTTCACATTAATTCCATGAAACTAAACAAACATATGGTGTAATTGATTAGAACAAAATAATTCAATTTTAAATCATACCTCATTTATACTTTACATAATGGACAGGCTGAATTTCGATAACCTACATGTAAATATGAAGTATGAACTGAGGGAAAGGCATGTTTGTAAATAGAGGTTTATTTAATATCTATATATATCTTAATGCAGTATTGAAACACTAGGTCATCGTTTAAGTTAGGGCTGTCCCTTTTTAGAAAATTATTTATAGGACATAGTAAAGACAAGTCAGAGTTTTCCTACCATCAATATTAAATCACATAAAATCATAGGTTTTAAAGAATTTTAGTGATTATGCTAGTAGTTTCTATGTACGCTTACATATCAGAAAATACGTTTTAAAATTGAAATTTTACTCAAAATCCCCAGCAATTAAACAGATAAAAATGACATTTTACTAGCCCAAAGTATTATATGTGTTCATGTTTATAGTATTTCTTTTTTTTTAAGATTTATTTATTTATTTACTTGAGAGAGAGAGCAAGAGAGCGAGAGAGAGAGCAAGCACACGGAGGGAGAGGGAGAAGCAGACTCCACACTGATCAGAGAACCCAATGCGCAGCTTGATCCCAGGACTCTCAGATGATGACCAGAGTGGAAGGCAGATGCTTAACTGACTGAGCCACCCAGGTGTCCCTATTGTATTTCTTACCATAACATCAATCAGTGAGTCCAGTACAACCTGGTGATCACAGCATTTGAAATTATAGGGTACATGTTGGTTGCTCTCTTCTGGCTGCTTCAATTATCATTTAGTTCTGTGTTTTTTCTTGATTGCACAGTATCAGATCATCCTGAGTCACACAGATAAGTAGTTGAAAATGATAACTATCTTATAAAAGAGTATCTTGCAGTGTTTTCATCATCTTTAACGAACAGATATAGAAGCTTGAAAGATAGTAGGAGGGAATTTTGGTTTCAAGATTGAATTGGTAACTATAACTAATAACAGATTACATTCCTTACCCAGTCAGAGAATCAGTACCAAAACTTAAACATTAAAATTATCTCTAGTACTGGGGCGCCTGAGTGGCACAGTCGTTAAGCGTCTGCCTTCAGCTCAGGGCGTGATCCCAACATTGTGGGATGGAGCCCCACATCAGGCTTCTCTGCTAGGATCCTGCTTCTTCCTCTCCCACTCCCCCTGCTTGTGTTCCCTCTCTCGCTGGCTGTCTCTCTCTCTGTCAAATAAATAAATAAAATCTTAAAAAAAATTATCTCTAGTACTATTCAGGACACACTTTACTATGTATTCATATGTTACCATACAATCAACTTTTGCCTGTTAGAGAGCATGTTGTATGCTTATACATCATGGCAATGTCTAGCAATTAGCTGAATATGGGACATACCTGTGCTGGAGAAAACACCTGCCAGAATGGGTACCCAAATGGAATAACTAGACATAGGAAAACACACTGGTAATAGTATTTATATTTAACACATTTCAGTGAGTTTTAAAAATTAAAGTTGTGAAAATAGAGCAAGTATTTTTATTTATACTTAATTAATTTAAATTCAACCCCCCCCTTACTGCCTCCCCTCTGGCAACCACCAGTTTGTTCTATTTAATAAGCATCTGGGTTTTTTGTTGTTGTTGTTTGTTTGTCTTTTTTTTCTTTGTTTATTTGTTTTGTGTCTTAAATTCCTCATGTTAATGAAATCATATGGTATTTGTCTTTCTCTGACTTATTTCACTTAGCTTCTAGGCCCATCCATTGTTGCAAATGTTGAGGTTTTATTTATTTTTATGGCTGAGTTATATTCCAGTGTGTGTGTGTGTTTGTGTGTGTGTGTGTGTGTGTGTGTGTGCGCACATCTTCTTTATCCATTCATCTTTTGATGGACACTTGGGTTATTTCCATATCTTGGCTGTTGTAAATAGTTATGCGTTAAACATAGGGGTGCATGTATTTATTTGAATTTGTTTTGTTTTGTTTTTGGATGAATACCCGGTAGTGGAATTACTGGAATATGCGGCATTTCTATTTTTAATTTTTTGAGGAACCACCATATTGTTTTCCACAGCGGATGCACCAATTTGTGTTTTTACCAACAGTGTACAAAGGTTCCTTTTTCTGCATGTCATTGCCAACTTTGTTTTTTCTTGTGTTTCTGATTTTAGCCATTTTGGTATAAAGTGATGTCTCATTTGATTTTAATTTACATTTCCCTGATGATTAGTGATCTCGAAGTATTTTTATGTATTTGTTGCCCATCTGCATGTCTTCTTTGGAAAAATGTCTATTCAGGTCCTCTGCCCACTTTTAATTAGGTTATTTGGGGGTTTTGTGCTGTTGAGTTGTGTAAGTGCTTTGTATATTTTGGATATTAGCCCTTTGTCAGATATATCATTTGCAACTATCTTCTCCCATTCAGTAGGTTGGCTTTTTGTTTTGTTGATGGTTTTCTTTGCTTTGCACAAGCTTTTTTGGTGTAGTCCCGATAGTATATTTTGCTTTTGTTTCCCTTGCCAGAGGAAACGTAACTAGAAAAATTTTTCCATGGCTAAATCTATGTTTTCTTCTAGGAATTGTGAGGTTTCAGGTCTCACGTTCAGGTCTTTAGTGCATTTTTAATTTGTTTTTGTGTATGGTGTAAGAAAATTAGTCTTTTAAAGATTAAATTTGAATCATATATACAAGGAAATCCTTAAAACACTAAGTTTTTCAGACAGGTATTTAAAATCATTAGCCAAATCCAATGAACCATTCAATTTTTGAAACCCAAATGGTGATAGTTCCCCTAAGTAGTTATTCAGTACCCACATAAATATCCCTGCATCCTGGGACAGTCCATTTTGTCCTTTGGCATCTCTGATCCTGAGAAAATCCTTTAAAGTGAGCTGTAATGTTTTTCTGAATGTTTTCCTGAAATTTGTATCATGTTCTAAGTCTACTCCTGGGGTTCAGACTGAACAAATCTTTTGACATTATGGTGACTCTTCAGATATGAGAAAATGATTCTTTTTTTTTTTTAAGTTTTGATTTAAATTCCAGTTAGTTAACATCCAGTATAATATTAGCTTCAGGTATACAATATAGTGGTTCAACACTTCTATACATTACCCAGAACTCATCACAACAACTACACTCTTTAATCCCCATCACTTATTTCACACACTCCCTTTCCTTCTGGTAACCATCAGTTCTCTATAGTTAAGAATCTGTTTATTGGTTTGCCCCCCCTCTTTTTCCCTTTGCTCATTCGTTTTGTTTCTTAAATTCCACATATGAGTGAAATCATATGGTATTAGTGTTTCTTTGACTGACTTATTTCACTTAACATAATCTGGCCTAGCTCCATGCATGTCATTGCAAATGGCAAGACTTCATTCCTTTTTAATGGCTGAGTAATATTCCATTACATATATATACCATCTCTTCTTTATCCCTTCATCAGTTGATGTATACTTAGGCTGTTTTCATAATTTGGCTACTGTAGATAATGCTGCTATAAACATCAAGGTGCATGTATCCCTTTGAATTAGTATTTTTGTAACCTTTGGGTAAATATCTAGTAGTGCAATTGCTGGATCATAGGGTAATTCTATTTTTTAACTTTTTGAGAAAGTTCCATACTTTTTTCCACAGTGGCTGTACCAGAGAATGTTTCTTATATCTTACTAGATTTTCTCCATATGAAGGCACAATATCCTTAGTTCTTTCAACTCTTTTTTTTCCTACATAACTTGTTTCAATTGCCTTTCATTATGTCCTCTTTTCCAGTTGAGTTTCATAAACCTATATGCCTATTAAGAAATGGTACCTGGACCTGAATATAGACCTGAATGTGGGTTTGACTTCAGAGAGGATCATCGCTAATTACTATCCTTCTCCTATGTATGAAGAAAACTTAAGTTCATTGAACTAAGCTTCCATTAATTATGCTGTTTACTCAATTTGATATTATTGCCAAAAAGTTCAGTTTTTTTCTCCCTGAATGTGTATATTTTGATGATATAAATCTACTTTAGACATTTGGTTTTAGGAACTGGAATGAAAGATTTTAAATTTAATTTAGATAAATATTATTTGGACTCATTTCATTCTATCATTTTGATTTCTTTTTTTTTTAATATTTTTTTTTAAAGATTTTATTTATTTATTCAACAGAGATAGAGACAGCCAGCGAGGGAGGGAACACAAGCAGGGGGAGTGGGAGAGGAAGAAGAAGGCTCATAGCAGAAGAGCCTGATGTGGGGCTCGATCCCAGATCGCCGGGATCACGCCCTGAGCCGAAGGCAGACTCTTAACCGCTGTGCCACCCAGGCGCCCCTATCATTTTGATTTCTGATTATATTTCCATTATATTTCTTTATGTAGCCTTGTGATCCAAAAATGTGATAAAAATTCTCTGTGTTTATCCAAGTAAGGAGTGAAGGAGAATTGTTAAAATCATTAGCGAGAACTGTTTGGGTGTCCGTATTTCTAAAGTTTACGTACATTGTGTCTACCACATTTGCAGAATATTCCAGTTCAATAACCTTACTATTAATTTTAAAAATTATGTTTACTGAATCCATGGCATTTCTGTAATGTACTTACAAACTATCATTCCATCCTGGAATTTTGCTCAGGATTGATGTTAAACTCACCATTCTATTTGATGGTGAAAATCGTCCAAACTTTATTTCCCCTCTTGTTGGATAATTGTAACAGTTTAGTTTTTTGGTACTAATAAAGTAAAAAAATTGGTGGGTGAATTTTGGTAGTTCTAGGAAAAAGCTTACTGGTGTCCACCAATACAACTCAGAAAGTAGAATTTACTTCAGTGAATTTGCCAAAATTCAAGCTGTTTTTCACTTTTGAGCATGCTGTGAATGGATTTGCTTCTCTCTCTCTCTCTTTTTTTTTTGGATTTGCTTCTCAAGAAGAAACTTCCATTACCCAAACTCATTGGAGACATATGTACAAACAAAACTATTATTCTATCAATTTGTAATGAGACACAACTCTCATGGAGACCATAGAATTCTGTATATTGATTTACATAACACTGAAATTTTACTGAGAGGATTAGCTTGGTAGTCATTAAATTGAATCAACTATTCAATGGAATAAGGTGTCTGCAGTAGTCTCCTCAAGTTAGATACCTTAGGTTAGGAATGAACTGTTCAAATCTGTGAGCTAGAACACCTATTTTCTTCTGTTCTAGCCATAGCAGTCTCTTTCAGATTGACAGATCTTTTTTGAGGGGCATATTCATTCATTCATTCATTCATTCATTCATTCATTCATTCATTCATTCAAGACTTGGCTGCCTGAAAGTCTTTCTTTTTCGTTAGATTGCTTTTATATCTCAGATTCATCCTGCTTTATGTCAATTTTATAATTCTGAAGGAAATCTTACTTTTCTTATTTCCAAGTGGAAAAAATAGCAAACATCTATAAATTGGTGGTTGACATCTGAATCCAGCATAGGCAGAATTTTTTCATCTGATTTTTTATTTCTTTTGTGTTTAACCTGTAAATACTTTTTTTTTTCAATTTGATGGTAATATTTAACATTAAAATCTGGATTTTTGAGTACTCTTGAAAAATTATAGGGCCTGCCAACTAAAGCACATATGCCCTCATACCAACAACTGGTTGGAACTGAGTAGTGCTGCTCCTTCTAGACAGAGCCTATGCTCCCCATTTCACTATGTGCCCCCACTAGTCTATCTCACTCATTTATACTACTGGTCTGCCCCGTAGAGGCATTTGAATTTGACAAACTTGAATATTGTCTGTAGTTCCATTTTCTTCCCACTGCCCCCTAAGAATACCCTCTAGCTTCCAATCATTTCCTTAAATACTGTCAGCTGTGGTTCAGTAATTTGCCTGCAAGTTCTCTTAATACCCTGGGATATAATATGTCAGGATAAAGACATTTGTCCTCATTGGGGATGGCTAGATACATTTTGAGAGTCTCTTTAATTATGTTTTCCTTCCTTTCCATTTCCTATCCACTTAACAATGTATCTCCGGTATTGAGCAGTGTGTTATTCCTCATTTAATTATTTTACTTATGTTAGTCTTCCATAACAATAGTGAAATGTTTATCTCAAT
This sequence comes from Ursus maritimus, assembly GCF_017311325.1. Taxonomy (NCBI): domain Eukaryota; kingdom Metazoa; phylum Chordata; class Mammalia; order Carnivora; family Ursidae; genus Ursus; species Ursus maritimus. The sequence goes on from NW_024423675.1 coordinate 10,197,773, forward strand.
TCAAAAATTTGCTTTTATGAGTAATATTTTGTAATCATTTTACATAGCATTCTCTGTGAACTTGTTAATAAATAAATATATTGCTTTATATGCATAACAAAAATACAAGGAGAAATATGACAATATTGCTAGAAATCTTATGCTACAGGCAATATAAACAAAGCTAGATTAAAAAACAACTGCTCTGACCAAAGGAGAAAAAGGAATGAAATAGACAGAGCAGGTCTACTTTGGAGTTTTTTGCTGTGATTTTGCAAAGCCCGAGAGACCAATAATGGAGAGATGCATTACAGGCTAGTATAAAGATGGGTTTGGCTCTCAATGAGCTGATTTTAAATGCTAACTACTTTAACCATGAATACTTGGGCAAGACTCTTATGAATTAAGCCTCAGTTTTCTCAACTATAGAAATAAAATTAAGAAAGAGTTCTGTTCTTATTTTTGAAACTTCCTGTTTTTCAGTATATTTTGGGTTTTAGAGAAAATGGAAAATGAGAATTCAGCTTTGTAATCTCTTTGCATCCCAGCAGTGTTTGCCCTTAATTTTCAAGGCATCCTGCTTAATACTTACACTTATTTATTATGGATTTGCTTGCGGATTTAGGATAGTTTCTCTTGCTTGTTTCTTACTGCTAACACATCTTATGAAATCTCAAAATAACTTGTTTGCAGGGTATCACAAATTATAAGCACAGAGATATAGGTACTACATATTTTCTTTCAATTTTGATCGACTTAGTGTTAGGAAGTTGAGGGAATAAAGGATTCCAATACTGTTTGGTCCTGAAAAACTTAATTTGCGGAATGGTTATATATACCCTAGCAGGGAAATTCTGGTGACAGTATTAAATATGATAGAATTTTATTGGAGGCTTAAATATAGAATGGTTAAATGTACAAAAACATTACACTTAAGAATATTAAATTAATGTGATATTTCTTCAGTAGTATAGTTTGACTGAATTTGCTCTACAAAGACTGTAACTGGATTTACTTTGAGCATTATAGGCAATGTATGGCTTTCTTGTCTGCTGGTGACTTACTCTACCTTTAGCCTCTAATCTCAAATACCTTATAATTTCTTCCTCAAGGCTATAATATAACTTTTAATTTTGAAAATGCAAGGTACTTTTGGTTATATAAACCTGGGTTCAGAACCTGAAAATGGTACTTATTAACTCCTCAGTGTTGGATAATTTATTTAAAACTCTCAGCCTTGGGGCACCTGAGTGACTCAGTCAGTTAAGCGTCCAACTCTTGATTTCGGCTCAGGTCATGATCACAGGATTGTGAGATCCAGACCCTCGAGGGTCAGACTCCACACTCAAGGAGGGAATCTGCTGGAGATTCTCTCTCCCCCTCTTCCTCTGCCCCTCTCCCACCTTGTGCTCACTTTCTCTCTCTCTAAAATAAATAAATAAATCTTAAAAAAAAAACCCTCTTGGCCTTAAGTTTCCTCACCTGTAAAATAAGGAAAATGATATTTACTCTAGAGTATGTTGTCAGAATTACTTGAAGTTATAAATATTGTCATTTAGAATATATTCTGTAGATGTTAGTATTCTCTCTCTCTCTCTCCCTCCCTTCCTTCTTTCCCTTCCTTTCTTTCATTTATAGGATATGTATTTCATTCTTACATAATATGTACTTATACTATATCATATGCATTTAAAAATTCATCCCATTATCTGTTAGGCACCTCCTCTGGGCTAAGGCACTTTGATAAGTACTGGGATTCAGAGATGAAGGCAATGTGTTCCTGTTTTCAAAGTGATAAAAACTGTAATATAAATAAACCAACAATTACAATACAGTGTGACATGCTCCATTTTTAGCAGGAACTGCGAAAATACCCACAAGCACCCAGGTCAGCCTGGAAGGTCAGGAAAGCCATCTATATAGGAAAATGCACTTTAGCTGTCAGTTAGCAAGGAGGAGGAATGATCTAGGTGGAGGAGGAAGAGAATCAGGCTGAGGCCTAAAAGGACCTGGCATGTTTAGGAACCCACAAGTTAACTGATGAGACTAACACATGGGATGCAGAGGCCCATGAAGGAAGCAACAAATGTGAGAGCAGAAACAGAGACAAGATAATAAGGGGCTTTGTGTGCCATTTTTAGAGGTTATACCATCTTCTACCTGGTTTTCTTCATAGTTATAATTTTGAATGGCTGCATAATACACATTATTCATGGGTTCCATTGCTTGTCCCATTTTCTCTCTAGACAATAATCCAACCTTGGTTATACATTAGAATTACCTGTGGGGGGTGCTTAAAGAAAATGAAGTCTTAGCCCACCCCTAGAGATTCTGATTAAATTGTTGTGATATTCTGGGTGGGGGGATGTGATATCTTTGAGAGACTGTTGCGTCAAGCAATTTCATTTTTTCTATTTGGACAGTTGAGCATTTGTTCTTATTGGTGTTTTCTCATTCATTCTTTCCTTTATGTCTGCTTTAGTCTGTAAGTTACTTGAGGATCTTCTCACAAAATCATCTCATATGCAACAAAATTCAAACAAAATTGGGACCCAGAGCAATGAACATAAGATCAGGAAGTCAAGACTAAGGGAGAGCATCAAGTGTTCTGATATACAAAAGTTGAAATGAGATAAAGTGAATAAAAATAATTCTTAATATAAATTTCTGAGGAAACAGCTTTTCTTATCATTTAAGCGTAAGTGAAATTTCTCATCTGGGAACAGCTTTAGACAAGGAATGCTGTGGTTGATGTCTACATTCATAAATCTTTTCATGCTTTTTGGGGTAGTATTTCCAGCAGAATTACTAGGTGGAAACACTTATAACCCTTTCTAAAACATTGTACTGATTTACAACATCACCAACAATGAAAGAATACCCGCCAGAAAATTCTAATAGTGAAGAAACATGCTAATTGTGAATTTTCTCATTGTCTCAGAGTTTTGGCTGAAAACAAAACAATATAATGCACAAGAGATTAGTTATACAAATTGGTTATCTTGGCCTTAAAATAGAAGAGGACAGAGATCAGATACCTAGAATTTCTTTGGAGAGAGAGTTGCTTGTGTTCTGTGGCATTTCTCTCACTCCCCAAGGAGGAGGAGACGTGATATTTCTACAGCTCAAGTGAAGTTACATGAGCTCTAAGGTAACTGTTTAGAGAGAGCGCCCTGTGTCTCCTGACACTGAAGTTACACAGAGGCTGGTATTCGATCCATGTCCCATGTCTGAGAAGTTCAAAAGTGACAGCCTGGCTATCTAGGCCCTGCTAATAGAGAGGATCCAGTTGCATTACTCCCAGATGGGATGAAGATGTTCAGATTTTTCCTTGTCCAAATGGATGGAGTAGGGGAAGGGAACTCAGCTGAATCATCTTGAAAGGGACTCTGCCCTGGAGAGTCCAGGAGTCATCTTCCAGGACAAGCAAGTCTTCTGGGTATGGGAAGACGTTTCCAATAGACGAAGCCTCAGAAACTACTGACTGAGGGAAGTTGTCTTAAAAGTCAACATAAGAGGGCATCCCCTACTTTGAAGGAACTGAGAATTTCTCTGAAATGCTTCAGGAGAAAACAAGCAGGCCCTGATGTCAAACACAGCCCCTTTCCCATAATCCCCCTTTCCCAAACCCAACTCTAGAGAGATTAAATAGCAGCTAGAGAATAATTACGAAGAAGTGGAGAAAAGAAAAAGTAAAGAAGGTTCTTATATTCCTTCTCATTCTCCAGATTTATGAGTCTAGGGTCAGCCAAAACTGGAGAATAGAAGAATTTCATTAGTTTATGGTTTGGAGTTTTGAGATTAGACTGGACTGAACTTACACTTTCTGTAATTGACTACAAGTAGCTTTGAGATCTGATCAGTCAGGGACAATGGTAAGGAAGATAAGTTGGTTATTGCCTGTCTATGACTGGTCCAGTAAACTTTAGTAACCTCAATGATTATATCTTGTGGACATTTTCATTGATTGGAAATTCTAAGTGATTGCATTTTAAAATCTGTTCTCATCTTTTCCATTCTTATTTCTTCTTTGCTTCAAAGCTGAAAAAGTTATTCTTTCATAGATCTAATATTCCATACTCTTTTCTTGTCATTTTCTAGCTTTAAAAATTGCTTTAAAAATACTTAGGTATTTCATCTCTTTGTGGTTTACTTTGGTATGTAGTAAAATGTTCATTAAATAATAATAATAATATATTATTTTTACTGCATTATTTCAAACCTCTAATTGCTCTAGGCAGTTTATAACATCCTAAAAGACCTCTCTTCTATGGTACCCTATTTATGTATGTATGTATGTATGTATGTATGTATGTATGTATGTATGTATATATTTATGTATTTATTTAGCCTATTTGCCTACAGATTTCTTAATCTGTATATGGAGAAGGTTATATTAGATAATCCTTTATAAAGGACCTTTCCTTTATAAAATTCTTTGCTTCTATTATTTTGTAGTTATTTGATCAGGTATTGATTTGGTAACTTAATATTTTATCATATCTGTTTAATTATTTTATTGAGTATGTATTTGTGCGTTTCCATATGCATCCCACATACATTATATGATCTAATTCATTGATTTAAAAACTTTCTTTTTTTAAACCATTTTATTGGTTCTGTAACCAAAATAATGTAGTTCTTATTTTTTAATTGGCAGGATATGTGCTCTTTGATTAAAGTTACATTGATTGACTTCATTTCCTATAAATTAACATTTGTAGACCTATTTTATTCTCTAGGCTAGAGTATCTCTTTTCTTCCTTTCCTTCCCTTTTCCCTTTTCTTTTCCCTTCCTTTTCTTTCCCTTCCCTTCCTTTCCCTTCCCTCCCTTTCCCTTCCCTTTCTCTTTTCTTTTTGTTTTTGATGCTATTTTTCAATTGGTTCTTACCACTATCTCCATTGAATAGCATCTGTTGTTTTGCACCAACAATAATCTCTATTGAAAAATAAAGATTTCTGGCTTAAATTGTTGTTGCAATAAGTAACTATATGATAAATTGAACTTTGCAACTTTGCAATTTTGCTAACTTCCTTCTCTCTGTTATATTTTCCTTGGTTAGGTGATACACTTTAAAATATTTTGTATGAGTCTTAAAATTGACTCTTAATAAAATCATTATACACTGACTATAATTGATTTCATAAATTTATCTTTATTTTTTTTAATGATTTTTTAATTTTATTATGTTAGTCACCATACAGTACATCCCCGGTTTCCGATGTAAGGCTCGATGATTCATTAGTTGTGTATAACACCCAGTGCACCATGCAATACGTGCCCTCCTTACTACCCATCACCGGTCTATCCCATTCCCCCACCCCCCTCCCCTCTGAAGTCCTCAGTTTGTTTCTCATAGTCCATAGTCTCTCATGTTTCATTCCCCCTTCTGATTACCCCCCCCTTTCTTTATCCCTTTCTTCCCCTACTGATCATCCTAGTTCTCATGTTCCATAGATGAGAGAAATCATATGATAGTTGTCTTTCTCTGCTTGACTTATTTCACTTAGCATTATCTCCTCCAGTGCTGTCCATGTTGTAGCAAATGTTGAGAACTCGTTCTTTCTGATAGCTGAGTAATATTCCATTGTATATATGGACCACAACTTCTTAATCCAGTCATCTGTTGAAGGGCATCTCGGCTCCTTCCACGATTTAGCTATTGTGGACATTGCTGCTATGAACATTGGGGTGCATATGGCCCTTCTCTTCACTACGTCTGTATCTTTGGGGTAAATACCCAGTAGTGCAATGGCTGGATCATAGGGTAGCTCAATTTTTAACTTTTTAAGGGACCTCCACACTGTTTTCCAGAGTGGCTGTACCAACTTGCATTCCCACCAACAATGTAGGAGGGATCCCCTTTCTCCACATCCTCTCCAACAATTGTTGTTTCTTGCCTTGTCTATTTTTGCCATTCTAACTGGCGTAAGGTGGTATCTCAGTGTGGTTTTGATTTGAATTTCCTTGATGGCTAATGATTTTGAACATTTTTTCATGTGTCTGTTAGCCATTTGTATGTCTTCATTGGAAAAGTGTCTGTTCATATCTTCTGCCCATTTTTTGATTTGTTTATTTGTTTCTCGTGTATTGAGTTTGAGAAGTTCTTTGTAGATCTTGGATACCAGTCCTTTATCTGTAGTGTCATTTGCAAATATATTCTCCCATTCCGTGGGCTGCCTCTTAGTTTTTCTGACTGTTTCCTTGGCTGTGCAGAAACTTTTAATCTTGATGAAGTCCCATAAATTCATTTTATCTTTTGTTTCTCTTGCCTTTGGGGATGTGTCATGAAAAAGGTTGCTTTGGCCGATGTCGTAGAGGTTGCTGCCTATGTTCTCCTCTAGAATTTTGATGGATTCCTGTCTCACATCGAGGTCTTTCATCCATTTGGAGTTTATTTTTGTGTATGGTGTGAGAGAGTGGTCAAGTTTCATTCTTTTGCATGTAGCTGTCCAATTTTCCCAGCACCATTTATTGAAGAGACTGTCTTTTTCCCACCGGATGTTTTTTCCTGCTTTATCAAATATTAGTTGCCCAAAGAGCCGAGGGTCCATTTCTGGGCTCTCTATTCTGTTCCATTGGTCTATGTGTCTGTTTTTGTGCCAGTACCATGCTGTCTTTGTGATCACAGCTTTGTAGTACAGCTCGAAATCCGGCATTGTGATGCCCCCAGCTTTGTTTTTCCTTTTCAACAGTTCCTTGGAGATTCGGGGCCTTTTCTGTTTCCATACAAATTTAAGGACTATTTGTTCCAGTTCTTTGAAAAATGTCCTCGGTATTTTGATCGGGATAGCATTGAAAGTGTAGATTGCTCTGGGTAGCATGGACATTTTAACTATGTTAATTCTTCCAATCCATGAGCATGGAATATCTTTCCATCTTTTTATGTCTTCCTCAATGTCTTTCAAGAGTGATTTATAGTTTCTAGAATATAGGTCCTTTACGTCTCTGGTTAAGTTAATTCCAAGGTAACGTATGGTTTTTGGTGCTATTGTAAATGGGATGGATTCCCTAATTTCTCTTTCTTCGGTCTCGTTATTCGTGTATAGAAATGCAACTGATTTCTGAGCATTGATTTTGTATCCCGCCACGTTACTGAATTGCTCTATAACTTCTAATAGTTTGGGAGTGGCTTCTTTTGGGTTTTCCATATAGAGTATCATGTCATCTGCAAAGAGAGACATTTTGACTTCTTCTTTGCCAATTTGAATACCTTTGATCCCTTTTTGTCGTCTGATTGCTGTTGCAAGGACTTCTAGTACTATGTTGAATAATAGTGGCGAGAGTGGGCATCCTTGTCGAGTTCCTGATCTTAAGGGAAAGGCTTCCAGCTTTTCCCCATTGAGAATAATATTTGCAGTAGGCTTTTCATAGATGGCTTTTATGAGATTGAGAAATGTACCTTCTATTCCTACACTCTGAAGGGTTTTAATCAGGAAAGGATGCTGTATTTTGTCAAATGCTTTTTCGGCATCGATTGAGAGGATCATATGGTTCCTGAGTCTTTTCTTGTTGATATGATGTATCACGCTGATTGATTTGCGAATATTGAACCACGCTTGCATCCCAGGTATGAATCCCACTTGATCGTGATGGATAATCCTTTTAATGTACTGTTGGATTCTATTAGCAAGTATCTTGTTGAGGATTTTGGCGTCCATATTCATTAGGGAAATCGGTCTGTAATTCTCCTTTTTGAGGGGGTCTTTGCCTGGTTTGGGGATCAAGGTAATATTGGCCTCATAGAATGAGTTTGGTAGCTTTCCTTCTGTTTCTATTTTTTGAAATAGCTTTAGGAGAATAGGTATTATTTCTTCTTTGAATGTTTGGTAGAATTCCCCAGGAAAACCGTCCGGGCCTGGAGTTTTGTTATTTGGAAGGTTGTTTATCACTGACTCAATTTCTTCATAATTAATTGGCCTGTTTAAGGAATCAATTTCTTCCGGTTTCAATCTTGGTAGTTTATAGGTTTCCAGGAAGGATTCCATCTCTTCCAGATTGCTTAGTTTATTGGCATATAGCTGTTGATAAAAATTTCTAATAATCCTTCCAATTTCAATGGTGTTCGTCGTGACCTCTCCTTTTTCATTCATAATTTTAATAATCTGGGTCCTTTCTCTTTTCTTTTGGATAAGTCTTGCCAGTGGTCTGTCAATTTTATTGATTCTCTCAAAGAACCAGCTTCTAGTCCTGTTGATCTGCTCTACTGTACTTCTGGTTTCTGCTTGATTGATTTCAGCTCTAATTTTGGTCAACTGCTTCCTCGTGCGTGGATTAGGCCTGTCCCTCTGTTGCTGTTCCAGCTTCTTGAGGTGAGAATATAAAAACTGCATTTTAGATTTTTCTATTCTTTTGAGTGAGGCTTGGATGGCTATGTATTTCCCCCTTAGGACTGCCTTTGCAGTATCCCATAGGTTTTGGACTGTTGTATTTTCATTCTCATTGGTCTCCATAAATTGTTTAATTTGATTTTTGATTTCCTGGTTTATCGAGTCATTCCTGAGCAGGATGGTTCTTAGTCTCCAAGTGTTTGAGTTTCTTCCAAATTTTTCCTTGTGGTTGAGTTCCAATTTCAGAGCGTTGTGGTCTGAGAATATGCAGGGGATAATTTCAATCTTTTGGTATCGGTTGAGACCTGTTTTGTGTCCCAGAACATGGTCTATTCTTGAGAATGTTCCATGGGCATTAGAATAGAATGAGTATTCTTTGGTTCTGGGGTGTAGTGTTCTATATATATCTATGAGGTCCAACTCGTCGAGTATGGCATTCAAAGCCTTTGATTCTTTGCTTAGTTTTTGCCAGGGTGTTCTGTCTATTTCTGAGAGTGGAGTGTTGAGGTCCCCTACTATTAATGTATTTTTATTTATATGTCTCTTTATTCTGGTTAAGAGTTGGCTTGTGTATCTTGCTGCTCCCCTGTTGGGGGCATATATATTTATAATTGTCATATCCACTTGTTGAATACTTCCCTTAAGAATAATATAGTGCCCTTCTGCATCTCTAACTATAGTCTGTAGTTTAAAATCCAATTTATCTGATATGAGAATTGCTACCCCAGCTTTCTTTTGAGGTCCATTTGCGTGAAAGATGGTACTCCATCCCCTTACTCTCAGTCTGAATGCATCTTTGGGTTCGAAATGAGTCTCTTGTAGACAGCAAATGGATGGGTCATTTCTTTTTATCCAATCTGCAACCCTGTGGCGTTTTATGGGATGGTTCAAACCATTTACATTAAGACTGATTACTGAGAGATATGATTTTAATGTTGCCATGTTGCCAGTAAAGTCTTTGTTTGTATTGGCTGTGACTTTCTGTTCTGTATCACTCTTGGGGCCTTTTTACTTTTATAGAACCCCCCGTAATATCTCCTGTAGGGCTGGTTTCGTGGTTACAAAATTGGTTAGTGACTGGCGATTCTGAAATGTCTTTATTTCTCCATCAATTCTGAATGACAGCCTTGCTGGATAAAGGATCCTTGGCTGCATGTTTTTCTCTGAAAGAGCTTTAAATATGCTCCCCCAACCCTTTCTCTCATTCCAGGTCTGTGTAGACAGGTCTGACGTAATTCTGATGCTTTTGCCTTGGTACGTGAGAAATTTCTTTGCCCTGGCCGCTTTCAATACTGTATCCTTGCATCTAATATTTGCGAATTGCACTATGACGTGACGTGGCGTAGGTTTGTCGTGGTTGAGCTTGGGAGGGGTCCTCTCTGCCTCTTGGACACGAATGTTTGTTTCCCTTGCTAGATTAGGGAAGTTTTCAGCTACAATTTGTTCAAATATCTCTTCTAGACCTCTGTTTTTCTCCACCCCCTCGGGGATGCCGATGATTCTAACATTGGATCGTTTCATTGAGTCAGTAATCTCCCGTAACCTACATTCGTGGGCGTGGATTTTTTTAAGACCATCTTCTATTTTCATTTTTTCCTCTATTAACCCATCCTCCAATTCACTAACCCGTTCCTCTGCTTCTGCGACCCTGGCCGTCAGAGCCTCTAGTTTTGCCTGCATTTGGCTCATAGAATTTTTAATTTCTGTCAGATTCGCTCTCATTTCTGTCCTTAGGGATTCTATATTCTCAGTAACCTTTTCGTTAATAGTTTTTTCAATTCTACTCATCATTTTGACCATCGTTACTCTGAATTCCATTTCTGATAATTTGGTTACATCCATATCCATTATTTCTGTGGCAGAGGCCACAGAATCACTGTCTTTTCTTTGCTGGGGGGGGCTTCTCCTTCTTGTCATTCTGATGAAGAGAGGTTGCGGGGTTTCCAGAGCCCAAATTATTGACTGGGTCCCAGGCCGTGCCCCTTGTTTTATAGGGATCTTAGGGATGTGGGCTTCTTCTTTAAAGATTTTATTTATTTATTTATGTGGCAGCCAACCAGCGAGAGAGGGAACAGAAGCAGGGGAGTGGGAGAGGAAGAAGCAGGCTCCCAGCGGAGGAGCCCGATGAGGGACTCCTTTCCGGAACGCCGGGATCACGCCCTAAGCCGAAGGCAGGCGCTCAATGACTGTGCCACCCAGGCGCCCGGGTTGTGGGCTTCTTGATTTTTCAGCCTGCCTTCTGTGTTCTGGGGGAGGGGCCTGCCGCGCCAATACTCAGGCAACCCTGTTTGGGTAGAGTCTCCGTGTCCCCTGCGAGGGAGGATGGGGATGGGCACTCTCTGAGCCGGTATTTCCAGGCTTTTGTTCTCTGGCGGCTTTCCCTGGCGGTTTGCTGTGCCTCTTCTGAGAGTCAGAGCAGCAGCGGCCAAATTTCAGCCTCTGTCACGGAACAGAGGGATTGCGGCCCGTTCTCTACTAATGTTCTGGCCACTTTAACTCTGTTTCTGTTGGTGCTGCTCAACCCTGCAGCGTCCCGGGATGTGCGCCCCACACCCGGCGTCCCAGCCCTCACTTCCAGGGCCGGGCGCCGCTTCTGTCCTTTGTGTTTCTACGCCGCCAGCCGCCAGCCGCCCCGCGCCCGCTCCCGGATCTCCCGGTCTCAGTCTGGATCCAGTGAGCGCACCAGGATTCCGGGTTCCGAGATGCCTGGTGGCCGCGCACGCTCACGGTCTCAGTCTGTTTTGGGTGCCGACCACGAGCCACGCTCCTTCATGCAAGTGGCTGCCGCTTCCCGGGCGCCCGAACGCGGCGGTCCTCTCCCCTCTGCTGTATCTTTCCTCCATATCGGTGCGAACTTAGCCATGGCTCCCCGCTTCGTACCTCAATACTCAGCGCTGGAGATGTTCATTTGTAGAGATCCAGATGCGTCTTCCTGCGTCTCAGGCTGGTTCCGTGGTTGTTTAGGCTGGTCTGGTACCTATCCCACTCGACTCGGAGGACCGGCTGAAAACGGTGTCTCCTACTCCTCCGCCATCTTAACTCCTCCCCCATAAATTTATCTTTAATTCAATAATATTTATTGTTTAGTACACATCAGACAATAATGTTAACAGGTATTTACTATTCATACTGGCATCAGCTCATGGGGATATCATTTTAATTACATTTTAAAAATATTTTCACCAGTTTCATTAAGTCCAAATCATTGGGATAACTTATGTGACTGTAGTCATTTCTGTATTTAAATTTCAATATTCTTATGATTCTTTTTTTTTTCCCAACTAGGGGCACCTACAAACTGATCTTCCTTTGTACATATAGGTTTTCAGTTTATAATTCTAAGTTAACAGTACTTGCTGAGTCTTGACAATGTTTTCCACACTGAGCCATAAAAGTCATAGTCCTTCCATCTTGGAGGCCAATTGGGGAAGAAGACAACACTCTAGTAAACAAATAAATGTGTAATTACAAATTGTGTTAAATAGTTTCAGAAAAGAATATGTATTGAGAGAGAATAATAAGAATGAATTTGTTTGGTTGACCTAGGTCAATATAGTCAATTCAACCTTTTGCCTGAGTTGCGGATACACATTTTTTTTTATTGTCTGTTATGTATTTCCATTGTGTATGAACTTATGGTACCTCAAACATAACATCCCTCCCGTCTTTCCTTTTCTTCCTCCTCTTTTTTTTTTTTTTTCATTTCTCATTATCGAATGCTTATTTTCTACCATGAAATGTGGTGGGAACTTTATAAATGGTGACTCTATAAATTTTAATTGCAGGATAACTTAATATTATTATGCTTGTTTTATTGAGAAGAGAATTGAGTGTCATAAAGTGTGAAGTAACTTTCTTTTGGTCACTCATTAGCAAATGTTTAGGAAGGGATGCTAATTTATGATTCCAAAGTTCATGTTCTTTCTTCTCTGGATGTCATCTGCCCAGCGTTTATTATGTGCCCATTCTGTACTAAGATTACATGCATTTCTTCAAGTAATCATTACAACACTACAAAGTAGATACTATTATCATCTTACATGTGAGAGTCAGAAATGTTAAATAACTGTCCCAGTTGGTTAATATACTGTTGGTTTCAGGAGTAGAATTTGGTGATTCATCACTTAACTATAACACCCAGTGCTCATCATAGCAAGTACCCTCCTTAATACTCATCACTCATTTAGCCCATCCCCCACAAACCACCCTCCATCAACTCTGTTTGTTCTCTATTATTAACAGTCTCTTATGGTTTGCTACCCTCTATCTCTTTTTTTCTGTTCCCATGTGTTCATCTATTTTGTTTCCTAAATTCCACATATGAGTGAAATCATATGGTATTTGTCTTTCTCTGACTGACTTATTTTGCTTAGCATAGTGCACTTTAGCTCCATCCACGTTGTTGCAAATGGCAAGATTTCATTCTTTTTGATGGCTGAGTAATATTCCATTATATATATAATGGACACCATTAGTTGGACACCATTATACATATTGATGGACACTTGGGCTCTTTCCGTAGTTTAGTTATTGTTGATAATGCTTATATAAACATCAGGGTGCATGTACCCCTTTGAATCTCTGTTTTTGTATCGTTTGGGTAAATAGCTAGTGGTGCAATTACTAGATCGTAGGATAGTTCTATTTTTAACTTTTTGAGGAACCTCCATACTGTTTTCCAGGGTGGTTCCAACATTTTGCCTTCCCACCAACAGTGTTAAGAGGGTTCCCCTTTCTCCGCACCCTCCCTAACATCTGTTGTTCCCTGTGTTGTTAATTTTAGCCACTCTGACAGGTGTGAGGTGGTATCTCATTATGGTTTTGATTTGTATTTCCCTGATTATGAATGATGTTGACTATCTTGTCATCTGAATGTCTTCTTTTGAGAAATGTCTATTCATGTCTTTTGCCAATTTTTTAAGTGGATTATTTGTTTTTTGGGTGTTGAGCTTGAGAAGGTCTTTATAGATTTTAGATACTAACTCTTTATTAGATTTGTCATTTGCAAATATCTTTTCCTATTATGTAGGCTGCATTTCAGTTTTGTTGATTGTTTCATTTGCTGTGCAGAAGCTTTTTATCTTGATGAAGTCCCAGTAGTTCATTTTTACTTTTGTTTCCCTTGCCTCCCGCAATGTGTCTAGCAAGAAGTTGCTATAGCCAACGTCAAAGAGGTTCTGTATTCTCCTCTAGGATTTTGATGGTTGCCTGTCTCATGTTTAGTCTTTCGTTGATTTTGAGTCTATTTTTGTGTCTGGAGCAAGAAAGTGGTCCAGTTTCATTCTTCTGTATGTTGCTATCTGGTTTTCCCAACACCGTTTGTTGAAGAGACTCTTATCTGTTGGATATTTTTTCCTGCTTTGTTGAAGATTAGTTGACCATATTGTTGTGGGTCCATTTGTGGGTTTTCTATTCTGTTCTATTGATCCATGTGTCTGCTTTTTAGCCAGTACCATACTGTCTTGATGACTACAGCTTTGTGGTATAGCTCGAAGCCTACAGTGTCGTGATGCCTCCAGCTTTGCCTTTCTTTTTCAGGATTGCTTTGGCTATTTGAAGTCTTTTGTGATTCCATACAAATTTTAGGATTGTTTGCTCTAGCTCTGTGAAAAATGCTGGTGGTATTTTGATAGGGATTCCATTAAATGTGTAGATTGCTTTGGGTAATATAGATATTTTAACAATGTTTGTTCTTCCAATCCGTGAACATGGAATTTTTTCCTATTTCTTTGTGTCCTCTTCAATTTCTTTCATAAGTGTTCTATAGTTTTCAGAGTACAGATCTTTTTGCCTCTTTGGTTAGTTTTATTCCTAGGTGTCTTATTGTTTTGGGCACAATTGTAAATGGGATCGATTCCTCGATTTCTTTTTCTGCTCCTTCATTATTGGTGTATAGATATGTAACAGATTTCTGTACATTGATTTTATATTCTGTGACTTTGCTGAATTTATGTATTAGTTCTAGCAATTTTTTGATGAAAGCTTATTGATTTTCTACATAGAGTATCATATAGTCTGTAGTAGTGATAGTTTGACCTCTTCCTTGACGATTTGAATGCCTTTTATTTCTTTTTGTTGTCTGATTGCTGAGACTAAGACTTCCAGTACTATGTTAAGTAGTAATGGTGAGAATGGACATCCTGGTCTTATTCCTGACCATAGAGGAAAAGCTCTCAATTTTTCACCATTGAAGGTAATATTAGCTGTGCATCTTTCACATATGGCTTTTATGATGTTGAGGTATGTTTCCTCTATATCTACTTTGTTAAGGGTTTTTATCAAGAACGGATGCTGTATTTTGTCAAATGCTTTTTCTGCATCTATTGAGAGGATCATATGGTTCTTATCCTTCTTTTATTAATGTGGTATATCATGTTGGCTGATTTGTGGATATTGAACTACCCCTGCATAGGCTCATTTCTTTGCAGTTCCTCTTTCTCCAGGATCTCAGACCATTAAGTCCTGGCTGCTTTGGTAGTCCCACACTCCAATTTTTGTTTTTTCAGATCCCTTAGACTGAAGAAATCTCTAGAGCATCAGAATGTCACTGTCTGCATCTTTTCAGCACCTCTGTGGCCTATGCTGCAAATTATAGATGTCCTAAAGGAAGCATGAGTCAAAAATATCTGGTTCACCCAAATATCTTCATGTCCTAGCTGCTGTGATTGCTTTTTTATGCTTTTAAAGCCTTTTTTTTTTTTTTTTTTTTTGGTAATTCCTCCAAAGAAGCATTAATTAGACTGGCATCTGACTTCTCAACAGAAATACCAGAAGCCAGAAGCACATGCCACAATATCTTCTACCTTAATACCAAACATTGATAAATACATTATTATAAGTGTAACCACATTATTATTTATCCTAAAGGAAATATTATAAATTTCATCCTGCAATATATAAAAAGGATGACATATCAGGGCTAAGCAGGGTTTATTCCAGGAACACAGGGTTGATTTGACATCTGAAAATTAATTAATATAATTTACTACATTAAAAAAGAAAAATTGCATGGCTACCTCGGTAAAGTAAGAACAAACATTCAACATCTATTCATGATATGCAATCTTAGCAAACTTGGAGGAAAAGAAAATTTCCTTAATCTGATTTTCAAAATATCTACAGGAAAATCATCCCTAGTGGTGAAATGTTAAAATTCTTTTGTCTGAAATCAATAGTGAAACAAGAATGCTATTTAGTGTTGAAATGTTTTACTTTTAATAAGGAATTAAAAAGAAAAGTAAGGAAAAAGGAAATAAGGCTTTAAAGAAAGAAATAAAAGTTCTATTAAATATGATATGGTTGGATACATATCAAATAAAAAAACTGTGGAAATATTTTTAGGATTAATAGGCAAATTTAATAAGGTGGCTGGATATAAGAGTAATATAAAAATCAATTGTAGTTCTATATACCAATAACAATGAAGTAAAATGCAATTTATAACACATCTTTCAATAACATAAAAAATTAATTAGACACATAGCTAACAAAAATGTAGAAGACCTATGCAGAAAACTATAAAATGTTATTGGGAGATGCTAAAGAAGGCCTAAATAAATGGAGAACTATAGCATAATTGAAATATTCAATATTGTAAAGATATTAATTCTCCCCAAATTTATTCACAGATTGAATGCAATTCAGTTCAAAAGCCCAAAAGGTAATTTTTGAGACTTGAAAGAAAAGCAAATTTTAAAAATCTACATAAAGATACAGATTGTCAAAATAGACAAGACAATCCTTTTTTTTTTTAATGATTTTTTATTATATTATGTTTGTCACCATACAGTACATCCCCGGTTTCCGATGTAAGGCTCAATGATTCATTAGTTGTGTATAACACCCAGTGCACCATGCAATACGTGCCCTCCTTACTACCAATCACCGGTCTATCCCATTCCCCCACCCCCCTCCCCTCTGAGGCCCTCAGTTTGTTTCTCATAGTCCATAGTCTCTCATGTTTCATTCCCCCTTCTGATTACCCCCCCCTTTCTTTATCCCTTTCTTCTCATACCGATCTTCCCAGTTCTTATGTTCCATAGATAAGAGAAATCATATGATAGTTGTCTTTCTCTGCTTGACTTATTTCACTTAGCATTGTCTCCTCCAGTGCCGCCCATGTTGTAGCAAATGTTGAGAACTCGTTCTTTCTGATAGCTGAGTAATATTCCATTGTATATATGGACCACAACTTCTTAATCCAGTCATCTGTTGAAGGGCATCTTGGCTCCTTCCACGATTTAGCTATTGTGGACATTGCTGCTATGAACATTGGGGTGCATATGGCCCTTCTCTTCACTACGTCTGTATCTTTGGGGTAAATACCCAGTAGTGCAATGGCTGGATCATAGGGTAGCTCAATTTTTAACTTTTTAAGGGACCTCCACACTGTTTTCCAGAGTGGCTGTACCAACTTGCATTCCCACCAACAATGTAGGAGGGATCCCCTTTCTCCACATCCTCTCCAACAATTGTTGTTTCTTGCCTTGTCTATTTTTGCCATTCTAACTGGCGTAAGGTGGTATCTCAGTGTGGTTTTGATTTGAATTTCCTTGATGGCTAATGATTTTGAACATTTTTTCATGTGTCTGTTAGCCATTTGTATGTCTTCATTGGAAAAGTGTCTGTTCATATCTTCTGCCCATTTTTTGATTTGTTTATTTGTTTCTCGTGTATTGAGTTTGAGAAGTTCTTTGTAGATCTTGGATACCAGTCCTTTATCTGTAGTGTCATTTGCAAATATATTCTCCCATTCCATGGGCTGCCTCTTAGTTTTTCTGACTGTTTCCTTGGCTGTGCAGAAACTTTTAATCTTGATGAAGTCCCATAAATTCATTTTATCTTTTGTTTCTCTTGCCTTTGGGGATGTGTCATGAAAAAGGTTGCTTTGGCCGATGTCGTAGAGGTTGCTGCCTATGTTCTCCTCTAGAATTTTGATGGATTCCTGTCTCACATCGAGGTCTTTCATCCATTTGGAGTTTATTTTTGTGTATGGTGTGAGAGAGTGGTCAAGTTTCATTCTTTTGCATGTAGCTGTCCAATTTTCCCAGCACCATTTATTGAAGAGACTGTCTTTTTCCCACCGGATGTTTTTTCCTGCTTTATCAAATATTAGTTGCCCAAAGAGCCGAGGGTCCATTTCTGGGCTCTCTATTCTGTTCCATTGGTCTATGTGTCTGTTTTTGTGCCAGTACCATGCTGTCTTTGTGATCACAGCTTTGTAGTACAGCTCGAAATCCGGCATTGTGATGCCCCCAGCTTTGTTTTTCCTTTTCAACAGTTCCTTGGAGATTCGGGGCCTTTTCTGTTTCCATACAAATTTAAGGACTATTTGTTCCAGTTCTTTGAAAAATGTCCTCGGTATTTTGATCGGGATAGCATTGAAAGTGTAGATTGCTCTGGGTAGCATGGACATTTTAACTATGTTAATTCTTCCAATCCATGAGCATGGAATATCTTTCCATCTTTTTATGTCTTCCTCAATGTCTTTCAAGAGTGATTTATAGTTTCTAGAATATAGATCCTTTACGTCTCTGGTTAAGTTAATTCCAAGGTAACGTATGGTTTTTGGTGCTATTGTAAATGGGATGGATTCCCTAATTTCTCTTTCTTCGGTCTCGTTATTCGTGTATAGAAATGCAACTGATTTCTGAGCATTGATTTTGTATCCCGCCACGTTACTGAATTGCTCTATAACTTCTAATAGTTTGGGAGTGGCTTCTTTTGGGTTTTCCATATAGAGTATCATGTCATCTGCAAAGAGAGACATTTTGACTTCTTCTTTGCCAATTTGAATACCTTTGATCCCTTTTTGTCGTCTGATTGCTGTTGCAAGGACTTCTAGTACTATGTTGAATAATAGTGGCGAGAGTGGGCATCCTTGTCGAGTTCCTGATCTTAAGGGAAAGGCTTCCAGCTTTTCCCCATTGAGAATAATATTTGCAGTAGGCTTTTCATAGATGGCTTTTATGAGATTGAGAAATGTACCTTCTATTCCTACACTCTGAAGGGTTTTAATCAGGAAAGGATGCTGTATTTTGTCAAATGCTTTTTCGGCATCGATTGAGAGGATCATATGGTTCCTGAGTCTTTTCTTGTTGTTATGATGTATCACGCTGATTGATTTGCGAATATTGAACCACGCTTGCATCCCAGGTATGAATCCCACTTGATCGTGATGGATAATCCTTTTAATGTACTGTTGGATTCTATTAGCAAGTATCTTGTTGAGGATTTTGGCGTCCATATTCATTAGGGAAATCGGTCTATAATTCTCCTTTTTGAGGGGGTCTTTGCCTGGTTTGGGGATCAAGGTAATATTGGCCTCATAGAATGAGTTTGGTAGCTTTCCTTCTGTTTCTACTTTTTGAAATAGCTTTAGGAGAATAGGTATTATTTCTTCTTTGAATGTTTGGTAGAATTCCCCAGGAAAACCGTCTGGGCCTGGAGTTTTGTTATTTGGAAGGTTGTTTATCACTGACTCAATCTCTTCATAATTAATTGGCCTGTTTAAGAAATCAATTTCTTCCGGTTTCAATCTTGGTAGTTTATAGGTTTCCAGGAAGGATTCCATCTCTTCCAGATTGCTTAGTTTACTGGCATTTGGCTGTTGATAAAAATTTCTAATAATCCTTCCAATTTCAATGGTGTTCGTCATGACCTCTCCTTTTTCATTCATAATTTTAATAATCTGGGTCCTTTCTCTTTTCTTTTGGATAAGTCTTGCCAGTGGTCTGTCAATTTTATTGATTCTCTCAAAGACTATCTTCTAGACCTGTTGATCTACTCTACTGTACTGGTTTCTGCTTGATTGATTTCAGCTCTAATTCTGGTCAGCTGCTTCCTCGTGCGTGGATTAGGCCTGTCCCTCTGTTACTGTTCCAGCTTCTTGAGGTGAGAATAGAAAAACTGCATTTTAGATTTTTCTATTCTTTTGAGTGAGGCTTGGATGGCTATGTATTTCCCCCTTAGGACTGCCTTTGCAGTATCCCATAGGTTTTGGACTGTTGTATTTTCATTCTCATTGGTCTCCATAAATTGTTTAATTTGATTTTTGATTTCCTGGTTTATCAAGTCATTCCTGAGCAGGATGGTTCTTAGTCTCCAAGTGTTTGAGTTTCTTCCAAATTTTTCCTTGTGGTTGAGTTCCAATTTCAGAGCGTTGTGGTCTGAGAATATGCAGGGGATAATTTCAATCTTTTGGTATCGGTTGAGACCTGTTTTGTGTCCCAGAACATGGTCTATTCTTGAGAATGTTCCATGGGCATTAGAATAGAATGAGTATTCTTTGGTTCTGGGGTGTAGTGTTCTATATATATCTATGAGGTCCAACGTGTAGTATGGCATTCAAATCCCTTGTTTCTTTGTTGGTTTTTTGCATGGGTGTTCTATTTCTGATAGTGCAGTGTTGAGGTCCGCTACTATTAATGTATTTTTATCTATATGTCTCTTTATTCTGGTTAAGAGTTGGCTTGTGTATCTTGCTGCTCCCCTGTTGGGGGCATATATATTTATAATTGTCATATCCACTTGTTGAATACTTCCCTTAAGAATAATATAGTGCCCTTCTGCGTCTCTAACTATAGTCTGTAGTTTAAAATCCAATTTATCTGATATGAGAATTGCTACCCCAGCTTTCTTTTGAGGTCCATTTGCATGAAATATGGTACTCCATCCCCTTACCCGCAGTCTGAATGCATCTTTGGGTTCAAAATGAGTCTCTTGTAGACAGCAAATGGATGGGTCATTTCTTTTTATCCAATCTGTAACCCTGTGGTGTTTTATGGGGAGGTTCAAACCATTCACATCAAGACTGAGTACTGAGAGATATGATTTTAATGATGCCATGTTGCCAGTAAAGTCTTTGTTTGTATTGGCTGTGACTTTCTGTTCTGTATCACTCTTGGGGCCTTTTTACTTTTATAGAACTCCCCTTAATATCTCCTGTAGGGCTGGTTTCGTGGTTACAAAATTGGTCAATGACTGGCCATTCTGGAAGGTCTTTATTTCTCCATCAATTCTGAACGACAGCCTTGCTGGATAAAGGATGCGTGGCTGCATGTTTTTCTCTGAAAGAGCTTTAAAAATGCCCCCCAAACCCTTTTTCTCATTCCACGTCTATGTAGACAGGTCTGACATAATTCTGATACCTTTGCCTTGGTACGTGAGAAATTTCTTTGCCCTGGCCGCTTTCAATACTGTATCCTTGGATCTAATATTTGCGAAATGCACTATGACGTGATGTGGCGTAGGTTTGTCGTGGTTGAGCTTGGGAGGGGTCCTCTCTGCCTCTTGGACACGAATGTTTGTTTCCCTCGCTAGATTAGGGAAGTTTTCAGCTACAATTTGTTCAAGACCTCTGTTTTTCTCCACCCCCTCGGGGATGCCGATGTTTCTAACATTGGATCGTTTCATTGAGTCAGTAATCTCCTGAAACCTACATTCGTGGGCTTGGATTTTTTTAAGAGCAGCTTCTATTTTGGTTTTTTCCTCTATTAACCCATCCTCCATTTCACTAACCCGTTCCTCTGCTTCTGTGACCCTGGCCATCAGAGCCTCTAGTTTTGCCTGCATTTGGCTCATAGAATTTTTAATTTCTGTCAGATTCGCTCTCATTTCTGTCCATAGGGATTCTATATTCTCAGTAACGTTTTTGTTAATAGTTTTTTCAATTCTACTCATCATTTTGACCGTTACTCTGAATTCCATTTCTGATAATTTGATTACATCCATATCCATCATTTCTGTGGCAGAGGCCACAGACTCACTGTCTTTTCTTTGCTGGGGGGGGGGCTTCTCCTTCTTGTCATTCTGATGAGGAGAGGTTGCGGGGTTGTCCAGAGCCCAAATTATTGACTGGGTCCCAGGCTGTGCCCCTTGTTTTATAGGGATCTTAGGGATGTGGGCTTCTTCTTTAAAGATTTTATTTATTTATTTATCTGAGAGAGAGAGACAGACGGTCAGCAAGAACGGGAACAGAAGCAGGGGAGTGGGAGAGGAAGAAGCAGGCTCCCAGCGGAGGAGCCCAATGAGGGACTCCTTTCCGGAACACCGGGATCACGCCCTAAGCCGGGGACAGACGCTCAATGACTGCCCCACCCAGGCGCCCCGGGTTGTGGGCTTCTTGATTTTTCAGCCTGCCTTCTGTGTTCTGGGGGAGGGGCCTGCCGCGCCAATACTCAGGCAACCCTGTTTGGGTAGAGTCTCCATGTCCCCTGCGAGGGGTGATGGGGATGGGCACGCTGTGAGCCGGTATTTCCAGGCTTTTGTTCTCTGGCAGCTTTCCCTGGCGGTCTGCTATGCCTCTTCTGAGAGTCAGAGCAGCAGAGGCTGAATTGTCACAGAATAGAGGGATTGTGGCCCGTTCTCCACTGATATTCTGGCCACTTTAACTCTGTTACTGTTGGTGCTGCTCAACCCTGCAGCGTCCCGGGATGTGCGCCCCACACCCGGCGTCCCTGCCCTCACTTCCAGGGCCGGTGTGTCTCTGTCCTTTGTGTTTCTAACGCCGCCAGCCGCCCCGCACGCTCCCGGAGCTCCCGGTCTCAGTCTATGCCCGGTGAGCACACCGGGATTTCGGAGTTCCGTGAGAAGCCTGGTGGCGCGCGCACCCGGTTCAGGGTCTCAGTCTGCTGTTTTGCAGGTGCCGACCGCGAGTCCGCCCGCTCCCCCGTGCAGGTGGCCTGCCAGCCGCCAGCCGCGCCGCGCGTGCGCTCAGGGAGCTCCCGGTCTCAGTCTGGATCCCATGAGCACACCGGGATTCCGGAGTTCCGCGAGATGCCCGGTGGCACGCGCTCCCGGCTCACCGGTCTCAGTCTGCTGTCTCTTGGGGGTGCCGTCCATGAGTCCGCCCGCTCCCCTGTGCAGGTGGCTGCCGCTTCCCGGCGCCCGAATGCGGCGGCTCCCTCCCCCTTCCGTTTATCTTCCGATATCTGTGCACGGTTTCACGGCTCCCCTCTTCGTACCTCAATACTCAGCACTGGAGATGTTCATTTGTAGAGATCCAGATGTATCTTCCTGTGTCTCAGGCTGATTCCGTGGTTATTTAGGCTGGTCTGGTACCTATCCAGCTCGACTCAGGGGACCGGCTGAAAAAGGGGTCCCCTACTCCTCCGCCATCTTAACTCTACCCCCGACAAGACAATCTTAATGACGAAGAACAGGGTAGGAAGAATTGCTCTACCAGATTAAGTATGAAGCCATAGGAATTAAGATTGCATGGCTAGAATAGACAGATGGACCAATGGAGCAGAATAGAGGTCCCAGAAGTCTATTGTTTTCATTACCTATTGCTGTGTAACAAATTGTCCCAAAACTTAGTGGCTTAAACATCAACAACCATTTATTTTCTCTCATGTTTCTATGGATGCAGCAGAATGGTTCTTTACCTCAAAATAATGTCAGCTGGAGCTGCAGTCTTCAGGAATCTCAACAAGGACAGAATTTCCTAGATGGCTTATTCATATGTCTAGCAGTGCTGGCTGTTGCCTGAGAGATCACTAGGTCTGTTGATCATAGCATCTCAAGTCTCCATTCTGCCTTTCCACAAGGTTTGGCCTTCTCACAAGATTCTAAGGAGTTCTAAGAAGGAGTGTTCCAACTGTATAAAAGCAGAAACTACCCATATCTACGGTTTACTTTGGGAATTCACACAGCATCACTTTTGCCACATTCTAATGGTCAAAGCAGGTTACAGGGTCAGCCCAGATTCAAAGGGATGGGAAGGGGCAGGAAATATTTTCTACCTCTCAATGGGAGGAGTGACAAAGAATTTACAGTCACCTTTAGTCTATCACAGAGCCACATATATCTGTCTACTTGACTAGTGCAAAGGTAATATTATGGGTAAAGATTTGACTTTTCAATATATGATACAGAAAGAATTGGATGGAAAAAAGTGAAACTTGACTGTACATCATACCCTAATCAAAAATAAATTTCAGTAAGGTTGTATACTTAAATGTCATGGCAAAAAAGATATATTTTAAATAATGCTATAGAAAAATATCATTGTGACCTTGGGTTAGGGATTTTTTGTTAAACTGCACACATGCTTTAATCACAGAGAAAATATTAAATTGGACTACATTTTAACAGTTGTCATAGATGCTCATGTCATATTCCCTTGACCCGTCTCTAATTTTAGCCATAGCTAGTGGAAGGATAGTTCCATGATGACTCATACTCACCTCTCTGACAGTATTTCATAGTTTCTGTCCCAGCGCCTTTTGTAGTACCAAGGATTCTCTTAGCCAATGTGCAAACACAACCTGAATGTATGGGATTAATGACTGTAGCACAGTCCTAAAACAGTAGGACAAGATCTGGGATAAATGCTTCAGCTCCTGTCTTTCAGACAGACAATTCTGGAAAGGATTCTGTACAGTTCTCAGGGGGTTGTAGCAGAATTACGCCCTGATTCCTAGAGTGGTGTTGTAAAAAATACACCTTTATATTAGCTTTCCTTTCCTCCCTAAATCTTCCTAGTCCTTCACCTCTAATACCTAGGATCATTTCCTAATTAAACTACTAAGTGCAAATGCCTGTCTTGGGTCTATTTTTGGAGGAATTCAAACTAAAACAACATTAAAATTAAGAATCACTGCTTACCAATGATGTTAATAAAGAGTAAGTAGAAGCCCACAGAATAGGAGTAGATATTTTCACAAAATGTAATCACATAAAGCTTATATCCTGAACATTAAAAAAAAGAAAACCTATAAATAAAAAAGAGAGATAATATTTTGGAAAAATAGACTTGTTTTGTATATAAGCCATTAACGTAGGGAAGAAGTACTCAACTACAAATCCAAATTGAAGCACATTAAGATGCCACTACATATCCACCAGAATAGCTAAAATTCAGATAAGGACAATAGCAAATGTTAAACAATACAAATTTTTCCGTGCAGTGCTATGGTCTGAAGTTTGTGTCCCCCTAAAATTCACATATTGAAATCCTAACCCCCAATGTTGATAGTACTAGAAGTTGGAGGTTTGGGGAACTGTTGAGGTAATGGAGTCCTCATGAATGGGATTAGTGCCTTATAAAAGAGGTCTTAGAGAGATCCTCATCTCCTTCTCTTTTAGAGGAACTCAAACTAAAACATCAAAATTAAGGATCACTCTTTACCAATGGCATCATTCTGTCTTTCTGTGAGGATACAAAAAGAAGGTACTTGCTGTGAACCACGAAGAGGGCCCTCACCTGATTGTGCTGACACCCTGATTTCAGACTTCAAGCCTGTAGAACTATGAGAATTAAATTTCTGTTGATTATAAGCTGTCCAGTCTGTAGTATTTTGATAGCAGCCCAAACAAACTAAGATACCTAGCTACTAAGGATATGAATTGAACAATCAATTTGAAAAACTGGCATCATCAACCAAAACTAAAGATATGCATACCCTTTGACATGTTAATTCTATTCCAAGGTACACATTTAATAAGAATATATGAGCATGTCCCCATAATACATTGTAATAGCCAAAAACTGGAAAAGATCCAAATGTCCAATCATCCTAGAGTGGATAAATATATATGTTGTAGTCATACAGTGAAATACAATATAGCAAGGAAAATTAATATCCTAGAGCAGTGCATAAGATTATATTATATATGTAATATAGATTTAAGGGGCACCTGGGTGGCTCAGTCGTTAAGCGTCTGCCTTCGGCTCAGGGCGAGATCCCAGAGTCCTGGAATCGAGCCCCACATCAGGCTCCTCTGCTGGGAGCCTGCTTCTTCCTCTCCCACTCCCCCTGCCTGTGTTCCCTCTCTCACTGGCTGTCTCTCTCTCTGTTAAATAAATAAATAAATAAATAAATAAATAAATAAATAAATAAAATCTTTTAAAAAATGCATAAATTATGAATTTATGAACTCTCTTCTTTCATCTTTATTATCCCATTATGCCTACCTACAACATGGATCTTTTTGAGCAGATCTTATATATTGTATGTCTTCAAATGTAGAAGCATTTTTATGTACCTTAAAGATATGTTATTAAAAAACATATAATACCATTATCACACTAAGAAATTTAGTTTCTTAACATCATCAGTTATCCAATCAGTATTCAAATTTTCCAGATATTCTCAATTGTTTAACAGTTCATTTGTTCAAATCAGGACCCCAAAATGGCCAACCTCTTTTATATGACTGCTATGCCTCTTGAGTGGTGTGACTGTACATTCTAGATTCTCCAGAGTCCTATTTCAATGGTATCCCTTTTAGCTCTTTAAAATATCCTGTTTTGGATGAAATAGTACATGGTTATTCTATAATGAATTCCTTTTTGTCTTTTTGGCTCTCATTCTCTCTTTTTCTTTTCTTACATCTTTTGTTGTTGTTGTTTGAAGAAACTAGGTTATTTGCCCTATAGACTTTTCTAGTCTTGATATTTGTTAATTGCCTCTCCCTGTTGTTTTAATGTTCCTCTGTCTCCTGTATTTGCTATAAACTGAAAGTTAGAATTAGAGGTTTGATTTAGTTTAGGCTCCATGAGAGTAAGGGGGTAGAATACAGGTGGTGTTGTTTACTTCTGTTAGAATGAATGTAGAATCTGCTTGTCTTTCTTTCAGTAAGGTTAGCAGTCATTGGTGATCATTGCCTAGATGCATTATTTGAAAAGGAGCTTTCCAAATGGTGATATTAATGTTCTGTTTCTTGATCTAGGAGGTAATTATGTTGGGCTTTGCCTTATAATAATTCACTCAGCCATTTATAAACTTCTCTATATATGTATTATATTTCATGAAAAATTTTAAAAATACATATATATGTAATTAAAAATGTATATGGCTATGGGAGAATAAACAAATGAAATTGGTGAGAAAAATTGTTAAATTACAATTATGAAGTTAATATGTTTTACATATTAGGCAGAAATTAATTACAAAAAGCAAATTTCCTCAGTATTCTCAGTACTAAAAACAAAATTTAAATAACATTGATGAAAGAAAGATTATTCCAATGTGTCCATTTATTTAGGAGAACTCCTGAGCTAGCTTTCTATGTTAGACTCATGTGAAAAATGTGGTAAAAATAGAAGGTGGTGATGGTGAACAGAAAGAAGGTTGGATGTGGCTTCATGAGGGTTAATTAGAAGAGGCTTAAATCATTTTTAGTAAAATTTATTAATAAAGATTACAGTGTTTAATGAGTAATTGATATATACACATTTAAAAATGATAACTTGATTGGGCTTTTGACAAAAAAATATCACAAATGTTTATTCAATTTGATGATTACAAAGTGATTTATGTGTTTATTACTCTACATTGCAATTGATTCTAGATACCTTGTCCCAGGATAGATTGACCAAAGAGATAGTGCTAGATTTAAAAATATGCCAAAGTAATAAAGCCCCTACCAACTTGTTGACAGAGATGGAAAACGGAGAATCTTTTCTATTTGATAATAGAGGTGAAATTAAGAGTCTACAACTTTCTTGCTAAGGTGGGATTACTATTGGAGAGCAAATTCCCATGAAACTGCATTTCGAATAATATTTCCCAGGGGTATGAGGTCACTGAATTTAATTACTTCTAGGGAGTAAAAAAGAAAAAAAAAATAACCTCACTGGCTCCTGGGAAAATATGCCATTGTTCTCTGGGGTGCTCTGATTTATATTCAGGCTGTATTGGTTACTAGTGGCCAACAAACTCCAAAAGCCATCTGCATATTAACTGATATTTATTGGGGATCTTGTAATTTTGGTTCACAGTCTTCTTCTAGCCACCCTACTGATGACCCATCTATTTCCCTAGCCTTATCGTATTTTGGTTTCCATTACTCTAAGGACCTCTTTCATTGGAAGCTACAGAGCATGGAAATTGAAGGATTTGGGAATACAGACTGGCTTGAATCACTTCTAGCTATGTGACCTTGGGCAATTTCCTTAATCTCTTTGTGCCGTATTTCCTTCACCTGTAGAATGATAATTATAGTATGCCCTATCTATCTGTTGTAATGATAATACATGTGACACCTCTGGCACTTAAAAAGTCCACTGCAAATTGTAGAGATCTTCACTGTGTTTCAGCAGCTTGTTTACTTAGTTTCATACTAAAAGGTGTACCACTGCCAAACTGCTTTACTATTCAGATCTTGAACCATGAAGATATCTACTCTGTTTATAACATTCTTGCTTTGTAAATGCTATTTCTCTCATTCCCTCATGACCAAGACTGCCCTTTTACTACAGTTTCTTGACCTGTTTTTACACCCTGATTCCAGTGCTTTCCAAATTTCTATACTTCGTGGCCAGAAAATAATTGGGAGACCAATATAGAATTATTAAGTTTTGCTAAGTAAGGATGTTGAAATAACCAACAACATCACATGTTGAAATTATGAAATTATTTGTATAATTTAAAAAGTATCTGTCTTTCCCTGATAAACTATGTATTCTTATGAGGTGGAAACTCATCAAATATCTGCCTTGATCATCCTGAATATACAGGATTTAGTGCTTATCATGTTATACTAGATTCGATAAATACTTTTTTTGGGAATGAATAAAATATCTCTATTATTTAATGAAACAAAGATATTTTAGTAAAAATTAAAAGTTCTAATTCTTAAATCAAATATATATGTGAAAAATAGTGCCAAAAATAATAGCATTAGAAGATTTATTTTTATTTGGTTTATACAAATAGTGAATTTATTGATTTGTATTCAGTAGTGAAATACAAATTGAGGCTCACGTATCTAACCTTTTCTGATACATTCTTCTTTAAATTACAATTAGTACCAAAATTCTAGATTCAGATAAGTGTGTTGATTAAACTGTAGACTACACTCTTGAGGCAATTTCTCTCAGTTTAGAAAATTTTTTTCAGAGCCTACCTGAGTCATGTCAATGTGTTAAAGAGGCTACTAATTTTAAACACATTTCAATATTTGTTTGACAACTATATACTAGGATTTTTTTTTTTTGGTGCTGAATTTCTTTTACTGAAATTTGAATGACTCTTCATTTAATATCTTTATTAGTTATCTTGTCCTCTTCTTTGAATTTCCTCAAAATAAAATGCCACCTACACATGACCTTTAGTGAATAAAACAGAATTTAGAAAAATCAAAATAGAGGGCATTTTTATACAATGCATATCTTCTAACTCAAATGTCATCTTAATGGAAGTTCCAAATTCCTCTCTTCAACCTTACAGGTACTAGGATCTTTTCTCCCTGGTCTTCTTTAGCCTTCTTGGCCTCTTCTAGTAAAATTGTATTTGATTACTTTTTAAGTCTTTCCTTTTCTTCCCCTACTTTATCTTTTCCTAATCCAGAGTAAACAAAGGGGTGCAGTCTGACTCCTTTAAGTAGGTAAAATAAATATAGTTTTAAAATAAAAACTCCTGAGGTAGGCCTCCTAAACAATTGCCTCAAAGTTTTAGGGGAAATATAGAGGGTGGGTGGGAAGAAGTAAGAGAAGCTATAAAGTCCCACAAATAGTCACCATTTGTTATAGTTCCTGTTAGCTCAGAGAGCACTGGTAGAGCCATTAATCTTATAAATATTTACTGTGTTTATTTTATAGAGGAATTCTGTAATGTGCTGGTGTTAGACTGTGTAGAGACTGGTAGAAGGTGACAGTAGGTAAGCAGAAAATCTCTGGAATTCAAACCCTACCAATTATATTTATATTACTACCATTGTCATACTGAGCAAATAATTGCTCTGAACTATAAATTCTTCACCTGTAAGATGGAAATAAAATAACACCCACTTCCATGGTTGTTAGGGTAGTACTCACGTCATTGCCTGACACATCATAGTTCTTCTACTGAGCACATTTCTCCTTTCCTACCACCTCTAATCTCCATAACCCTCCATAACTAAGATAAAGGGGAACCAATAAATTTAAAACCTACAGTAAATCAATAAACAATCCAACATGTTCATATTGGTTACCTACTTTGTCTAGAACTATGTTGGACTGTAGGGATTGTCTTAGTCTATTTGGGTAGCTATAACAAAAATACCATAGACTGGGTGGCTTATATACAACAGAAATTTGTTTTTCACAGTTCTGGAGTCTGGGAGGTCCAAGATCAAGGCACTGGCAGATTTGGTGTCATATAAGGGCCCACTTTCTGATTCATAGTTGGCCATCTTCTTGTTGTGTCTTTACATGATGGAAGGGGGAAGAGAGCTCTCTGGGGTTCCTTTTATAATGGCACTAATCCTATACAAGAGGGTTCCACCCTCATGACCTAATCACTTCCCAAAGGCCCTACCGCCTCACACCATAGCATTTGGGATCAGGTTCTCAGCATATGAATTTTAGGGGAACACAAATATTCAGTCCATAATAGTGATACAAACAGGAATGAGCTATAGTCTCTGTTGGAGGTATCTCTAGCTTAGAGTCACAGATTCTCAAGATCAAGGGGAATCTTAAATGCTATCTAGTAAAACTACTTCTTCAGAAAGTAAGACCTGAAATGAGTAGATTATTAGGTGCTTAAGAGATGTAAAGTATACAATAGGGTGGATATTTCAAGAGGAACTTTGGATGGCCAACGTGATGCTCTCCATTCAGTATTACCTTGTCCAGTTGACCATGGTCCACATTGTCATCATGCAGCCAGTGGCTCAGTCTTTGTGCAAAAGTACACATTTAACAAATTTCATAGTTATTAATGAATACCCTAGAATGTCAATGTATTAGGGTAAATGAACAAGATACTGTCATATGTACTGGAATAGCAATCTATCCATGAATAGCCTTTTCCTATGGACATATCTATATAGGAATCCAAATTAAAATCAGAAGGCAGATAAGGCAGCAAAGAATTAATAAATGAAATAGATGATCTTAAGAAGCATACACTAAAGTAGCTTCAAGTACATTTTTTCTCATAATAGGGATAATCTTACCAATGAATGGCAATGCTTATGTGGTAAGTAAATATGGGATAAGATAAGGAGAAATGACTAGTGTTAGAAATAATGGGAAATACATTTTTTATAGGGTGATGACTTTCTAGTAGGAGGTTAACTACATACCTATTAGAAATGGAAAGAACGCCTGTTGTTTATTTTAATTTTCTATGTGAAATAATAGAGGACATTTTTAGGAGTACTCTCTCAGTACCTATTCCTGAAGATTTCTGACATTTTCTTTCTACCCATGGCCCAGGAAAATATCTCAGAATTAGAAGGAAAGTCAAAAATAACAATAGAATATACACATTTTTCTTTTTTTCCTAAATAGCCTTTAATTTTCTTTTTTCTGAGCTTTTGGAAAAACATATGAAGTGAAAGCCACATGATTGCTTAATAGTTTGTTTAGTTATCTACTTAATGCATGACACAAAAGTAGGCTTATGAGGGGAAAAAGTACATAATGTAGCCCTGACTTCAAGCAGCTTGAAATCTTATTGGAAAGACAAAAAAAAAAAAAAAGTTTGAAACAAAAACTTTATTAAATAGTAATAAGTCTGTTATTAAGAATGGATTTAACAAACATTTATAAATATATATTCTCGGTACAATTCTGGACTAGGTGTCAGGGATTCCAAAAATAGTGATTCCTGCCTTTGAGGCACTCAGAGGGAAATCCAACACATGACAAATAGTTGTCTCACTCTAATAAAGTATGTGTAGATGCCAAGGGATGCAGAGAAGTGATCAAAGGATAGGAGTGTTACCTGGATAATATTTCCTATGCAGACAATTTGAGAGTTGGGTCTGGAAAGACATAAATTGGCAAAAACAGTGTAGGACAGTCCAGGAGCTAGGACAGGGGTTGGAGGTGGGGTTGATAGTGGTGTCATGGTGGGGGGTGGTGTAGAATTACATAAGCAATAATGTGGGTTTAGATAAGAACAATTCTGGGGCACCTGGGTGGCTCAGTTGTTAAGCGTCTGCCTTTGGCCCAGGGCGTGATCCCAGAGTCCTGGGATCACGTCCCGTATCGGGCTCCTCTGCTGGGAGCCTGCTTCTTCCTCTCCCACTCCCCCTGCTTGTGTTTCCTCTCTCGCTGGCTGTCTCTCTCTCTGTCAAATAAATAAATAAAATCTTTAAAAAAAAAAAAAAAGAACAATTCTGCTTCAAAGAAGTAGTGCTAGCTTTCAACTTACTTTTCCTTTGACCAATCCATTATGTCTTCTTTCCACTCTCAGTTCTTCTCCGTCTTACTTCCTTACAGACAAGCATAACATGATACAGGTTTCCCTGCTATGTGAAAGTAGTGTCCCTATGAAAACTTTCATAAGCCAAAATGATGTAAAGTAAAGAAATAATTACCATTAATTTATATGAAAAATTTTTGAGCATTCCCAGACCCAAAAATAACCTCTCAGGCTTTTCTGATAACCTTAGGACACATCTTGCTAATGGATGCACAAAATAAATTGAGACAAAGCACAGATGCTCACAGACATAGTTCAAGCTATAGTGGCTTGATGCTAAGATGTTGAGTTTAGTTTCTAGGGAAGGAGCTTGGTGGGGGGCCACTCTTGCTGCTTCGGGTGCACACTACCTCTATAACTGCTTAATGCAACACAAACACAGTTTTTCATTTTTACACAAGTGAAAATCCCCTTTGGATTTCTTTTGATTAGCAAAAACAGGTACTTAGATGTAGGTATTTCATAAAAGCAAAGTGGTATAATGTGAACTTTCAAAAAGTGGGGATACCCGTATTGGTTATTCAGCTTTTGGGAATTTGGTTGCTAGACTTTTGAAGTGACCAAGGACTGAAGGGGAAATTCTTTGTTCTTAGTCCACGATGAAAGTACAGAAAGTTTTGTATCATATAGTCTTTCAAGGATTCAGGAGCTTCCTCTGTTGTAATAATGCTACTATCTTCAACTTGTAGGTACAAGCTCACCTTGCTGTCCCACAGGCAGTAGAGAGAAAAAAAGAGGGTAGTGCCTTGTGCAGCCTGCTCTAGGAGCCAGAGATTAAGGTGGCATACATACACCATTTCCATTCACATTCCACTGGCCATAACTCAGTTACATGGCCCCCTATAACTGCAAGAAAGACTGGGAAATGTAGACTCCCTTTGTGTTATTCACAGAGCCCCTGAGCAATAAGAAAAATCTAGGTACTAAATAGGAGTAGGAATCCTGTTTTGGGTGGGCAAAGGTGTTATCAGGGAGGTCAGAAGTGGCTGATCAGACAAAGTTAGGCACTAGTTGCCCTCTTTCCACACTGGGTTAGAGCTAAAGCAAATT
This sequence comes from Ursus maritimus, assembly GCF_017311325.1. Classification (NCBI taxonomy): domain Eukaryota; kingdom Metazoa; phylum Chordata; class Mammalia; order Carnivora; family Ursidae; genus Ursus; species Ursus maritimus. The sequence goes on from NW_024423675.1 coordinate 10,230,280, forward strand.
TGGATGGCAGCAGTATAGTGTGTCTCTGAGATCAAAGATCCAGAATTATGAGTAGAGATGAAATATGTGACTTATTGTGTATCTCAGTGAAGCTGATGAAAATATAGGAGTTATTATTATTAGTTTAGTAGGTATCACTGTATACTGAGGACTAGTGGGTCACTACTAAATCCTCAGCACCTCCCTAATCACTCCTTATGCTTGTTCATCTCTGCCTTTTTGGTGTACATATATGCCCCTAAAGATTAATGCATTAAGACTCATTACACGTGGAGTCAGACATCTCTCCCATTCGCCTCTGTTTCCTCCCCAAATCTGGCTGTGGGTTTAGTTAATACATGGTGAAATCTAAAGGAATGAATTTATGTTTATGTGAGGTGTCAAATATATCTGCATATACAGTTACATTCATCTATTTCAATTCTGTGAGTTTGTTTTCCCTTATAGCTCCAAGGCCTATTAAAAGAGTATAATTTTTCTCCTATTATTTTTTCAGAGTTCTGGTATACAATGCACCCATAATAGATGGATAGTTCCTCAGTAATGATGATTCTACAGTTGCACATACTATACCTGTAGTAAGAAATTTTAAATGCATGTTACCCATTTTAGCCTTGTACTCACTTGCTGCAGAGTCAAACACACAATGTGTTTCTTTTATGGTTTGGCTTTACTCTAAGTGTGAAGCATAGATTTGTTCTTAATGTCTGATGCCTTGTATTTTCAGAGTGTTTTTTTTTTTTTCAGACTGTCAGTTTTCTTAAACAGAATAATCATTGAATAAAACGAGGACATTACTGATAAAGTGTGTTTGTGTATGTGTGTTTGTGTTTAGTGTTGGTATTGTATGGGTGAATGTTCAGTAGCTCTTAATTTAAAATAAACACAAAATATTCCTTGGTGTCAGTATTTTTTTCTAAGTGGTATCTTTCTTGAATGTGAATAAACAACAGCACAAAAGTAATTGCACTGTGGTTTATAGCTCAATAAATTAGTCTTAGTGTGTGGGAGATTTATTGTGCCTTAATCAATGAATAATTATTCCTTTCTGATCTCAGTAAGATACCACAAAAAGGGGTCACACATGTAGACTTTTTCCTTTTGAGGCTGGAAACAAAACTGTAAAATTATTAAGCTCAGTTTAATTGCCTTTTGTAGCTGTATTGAGAAGAATATCTATATAGTATATATATGTGATTATCTCTTATATCAAGGAAAGGAGCAGGGGATAAAACATGCCTCCTGTTTAACATGAATAAGTTGTGCTTCAAACAGTGGAAAACGGGTTCATATTACATGTTTTGATTAGCAGATTAAGGGAGTTTTTAAGAAATGACACATAATTAATTTATTTCATGGATTCAAATTTTAAAAAGTTAACTGTTCCTTAATCTTAAACTTGATATAACTGCTTTTCTTTCTTTCTTTTTTCTTTTTTTTTTCTTAAAAGTAGCAGCCACATTGGTAGAGTATGGTAGAATAGAAACAATACAGGATTTATAGTCACATGGTATATAGAGCCAAATACTAGTATAGTCCTCTATGTGCTCTGTGCATTTAGGAAGTTATTTTGAATCCCCAGTTTTCTATTTTATAAAGCAAACACAATAATACCTTCAATCGAGGTTGCTGAGAAAATTATAAATTATAAATTGCCTGGGTAATATATACACATATAGTATTCAGCACCTACACAAGTTATACATAACTTACACACACACACACACACACACACACACACACACACACACTAACTCACTCTCATAAATTTTCCTCCTTTACCTGCCACCATAGAGGGAGAGGCATAAATGTGTTTCTCTCTTGTAATAAACTATTTGGGTAGATAAAAACAGTCACTCAATGGGAGCCTAGGGACTCTTCCAGCAGGTATCCAAGCATCAAGGGTGTTTGATGTCTTGTGAGAAGATTGACAACTGACTGCTGGTCTCTATAGAATCGTGGCTTCTGGGAATTGAGGAAGTTAGTTCTTATTTTGCATTCTTGAAAAAGTTAGAGTTGACCTTTGTATTAGGCCTAGTCTTACTTTTATTTTTAAATGTACAATGAGATGGAAGTTTCAGGATCATAAGTAGAGAGCAATCAAAGATTTATTTTATTATCCTTTCCCTCTCATCCAAGGCAATATTACCGAAAGTTTAAATGTGACCTGCACGACACTTAGTCTTGCTAAAGTCTGGTTGCAGGCATGGGCACAGAGGAGTTTTACAACCTACAGCCAAGTTTTATCTGTGAATAAAAATAATTTTGTTCCTTTTTTTCTAATTTGGACAGATTTGTTTTTCATGCCTAATAACTATGGCTAGAGCATCCAGTGCAGTGTTGAATACAAGTGGTGAAAGTGAGCATCATCATCTTGTTCACCTTCAGGGAAAAATTTTAGGTCTTTCATTATTGAGTGTAATTTTGGCCATGAGGTGTTCATAAATGCCCTTTATCATGTTTATTTACCATGAAATTTTCTTCTGTTTGTTGAATGTATTTATCACGAAAGGGTATTAGATTTTATGAAACCATTTTTCTGCATCAATTGAGATGATCATTTTTTCTGTTATACTCCTTCAAAAATTTTTTTTTATTTGAGTATAGTTAACATACGATGTTACATTAGTTTCAGGTGTACAACTTAGAGATTTGACAAGTTTGTGCATTATGCTATGTTCACCACAAGTATAGCTAACGTATAACCCATTAAATCGCTTTTACAATATTGACTGTATTTCTTATGCTCTGCTTTTTATTCCCATGACTTAGTTATTCCATAACTGGAGAGCTGTATCTCCCATTACCCTTCACATATCTTGCCCAATGCCCCATCGCCCTTCCCTTTGACAAGCATCAATTTGCTCTTTCTCTTTATAGTTCTGATTTTGCTTTTTGTTTATTCTTTTTTTTAGAATCCGTTTATGAGTGGAAGTATATGGTTTTGTCTTTCTCAGTCTGACCTATATCATATGTTAATACCTTCTAGATCCATCGATGTCATCTCAAATGGCACAATCTCATCCTTTTTTCTGGCTATATAATATTCGTGTGTGTGTGTGTGTGTGTGTGTGTGTGTGTATACCAATATATACCATATTTTCCTTATCACATTGACCTATGTGTCAGTTTTTGTGTCCGTACCACACTGTTTTGATTACTACAGCTTTGTAGTATTCTTGATATTGGATTGTGATACCTTCAGCTGTATTCTTTCTTGAGATTTTTTTGGCTATTTGGGGTCTTTTTTGGTACCATATAATTTCAGTATTGTTCTAGTTTTATGAAAAATGCCATTTGTATTTTGATAGGGATTGCACTGAATCTGTAGATTACTTTGGGTAATATGGACATTTTGACAATATTAATTCTTCCAATCAATGAACATGGAATATCTTTCCACATGTTTGTGTTGTCTTCAATTTCTTTCACTAATGTTTCCACGTTTTCAGATCTTTCATCTCCTTGGTTAAGTTTATCCCTAGGTATTTTATTGTTTTTTGTGCGATTGTAAATGGATTACTTCCTAAATGTCTCTTTCTACAACTTTGTTGTTATTATATAGAAAAACTACTGATTTCTGGATATTAATTTTGTATTCTGTTACTTTACTGAATTTGTTTATTACTTCTAGTAGTTTTTTGGTAGACTCTTCAGGATTTTCTGTGTGTGGTATCATGTCATCTGCAAATAATGAGAGTTTAACTTTTTTACCAATATGGTGCCTCTTACTTCCTTTTCTTGTCTGATTGTTGTGGTTAGGACTTCTAGTACTGTGTTGAATAAAAGTGGTAAGAATGGACATCCCTGTCTTGTTCCTGACCTTCTAGGGGAATCTCTTAGTTTTTCACCATTAAGGATGATTTGCTGTGGGTTTTTCAAATTTGAGGTGAGTCAGTATATAGATGGGTCTTAGCTTTTTTTTTTCCTCCATTCTTCTACTCTGTGTCTTTTGATTAAAGCATTTAGACCATTTACATTTAATGTTATTATGGATAGGTATATAGTTATTGTCATTTAAAAATTTTGTTTTCTGGTTGTTTTTTAGATCCTTTCTGTTTCTTTCTTCTTTTGCTTTCTTTGTTTGTGATTAATGAGTGTCTATAGTGTTGTGTTTGGATTTCTTTCTTTTTATTTTTTGTTCATCCATTATAGGTTTTGGGCTTGTGGTTACTGTGAGATTCATATGTAACATTGTAAGTAAATAGCAGTTCATATTAATTTGACAGTCCTTTAAGTTCAAACATATTCTTAAAAAAACAAACAAGAAACAACAAGAAAAAAAACCCATAAATAAAAATAAAAGGGTTTTTTCTTTTTCTCCTTCTCTTCTTTTTATATTCCCTTCTCCACATTTTATGTATATGTTCTCATAGTTTACATCTTTTTATTCATATTTTCATGTATTCATATATTCATTTCTTTTCCACTTGAAGTCCCTTTAACATTTCTTGTAATTATGGTTTAGTGGTGATAAACTCCTTTATCTTTTGTTTGTCTGGGAAACTTTATATCTCCTTCAAATCTGAATTATATCTCCTTCAAATCTTCTTGGTTGTAGGTTTTTTTCCTTTCATCACATTGAATATATTATGCTACTCCCTTCCCTCTCTAGGTTAGGAATTTTCAGTTATTATATCTCCAAATAAGTTTTCTATACTTTTTATCTCTCTTCTTCTTCTAGGACCCCTTTAATGTGAACGTTTGTTCACCTAATGTTCAAAAGATCTCTTAATCAATCCTCATTTTTTAAAATTCTTTTTTTTTTTTAAGATTTTATTTATTTATTTGACAGAGAGAGACAGCCAGCGAGAGAGGGAACACAAGCAGGGTGAGTGGGAGAGGAAGAAGCAGGCTCCTAGCAGAGAAGCCAGAACGCCGGGATCACGCCCTGAGCCGAAGGCAGACGCTTAACGACTACGCCACCCAGGCGCCCCTCATTTTTAAAAATTCTTTTCTCTTTGCTGTTCATCTTGTGTACTTTCCATTACCCAGTCTTCCAGATCATTGATATGTTCTTCTGCATCCTCTATTCTACTATTGATTCTCTCTAGTGTGTTTTTTTATTTCAGCTATTGTATTCTTCAACTCTGATTGGTTCTAATATTTTCTATCTCTTTATTGAAGGTCCCACTGAGTTTTTCCATTCTTTCTTTAGTGAGTATCTTTACAATCATTACTTTAAATTCTTTATCAGACATATTGTTTCTCTTTGTTTAATTTAGTTCTTTTTCTGAGTTTTTCTCTTGTTCTTTCATTTGGAGCATATTCCTTTGTTTCTCCATTTTGCTTGACTTTCTGTGTTTTTTCCTATGAATTAGGCAAAATGGCTACTTCTGAAGTTGGAGGAGGGGTCTTGTGTATAGTGTCCCCTATGCAGACTATGTATTTGCTGACTTTTGCAGGCTCACTGGAGCTGTGGCTGTATATGCTAGTTACTTTTTTCACCATGGCTTTTTACAGAAAAATAATGAAAAACAACAACAATAATAATAATAAAATAAAATAATAAATTAAGAGAAAAATTTAAAAAAAGAAAACATAAGAAAAGAAAGAAAAAATGAAGAAGAAACAAACAAAAAAAGAAAGTAAAAGAAAAGGATAAAACCAAAGAGGAAAACAAAACAAAACAAACTAAGAGGCAGCCCATGGAATGGGAGAAGATATTTGCAAATGACACTACAGATAAAAGATTAGTATCCAAGATATACAAAGAACTTCTCAAACTCAATGCATGTGAAACAAATAATCAAATAAAAAAATGGGCAGAAGATATGAACAGACCCTTTTCTAATGAAGACGTATAAATGGCTAACAGACACATGAAAAAATGTTCAAAATCATTAGCCATCAGGGAAATTCAAATCAAAACCACCTTGAGATACCACCTTACTCCAGTTAGAATGGCAAAAATTGACAAGGCAGGAAACAACAATTGTTGGAGAGGATGTGGAGAAAGGGGAACCCTCTTACACAGTTGGTGGGAATGCAAGTTGGTACAGCCACTCTGGAAAACAGTGTGGAGGTCCCTCAAAAAGTTAAAAATTGAGCTATCCTATGATCCAGCCATTGCACTACTGGGTATTTACCCCAAAAATACAGACGTAATGAAGGGAAGGGTCATATGCACCCCAATGTTCATAGCAGCATTGTCCACAATAGCCAAATCGTGGAAGGAAACGAGATGCCCTTCAACAGATGACTGGATTAAGAAGTTGTGGTCCATATATACAATGGAATATTACTCAGCCATCAGAAAGAACTATTTCACAACATTTGCAGCAACATGGACGGGACTGGAGGAGATAATGCTAAGTGAAATAAGTCAAGCAGAGAAAGACAATTATATGGTTTCACTCATTTATGGAACATAAGAAGTAGGAAGATCGGCAGGAGAAGAAAGGGAAGAAGGAAGGGGAAGGTAAAAAGAAGGGGGAATGAACCATGAGAGACTATGGACTCTGGGAAGCAAACTGAGGGCTTTAGATGGGAGGGGGGTGGGGGATTGGGATAGGCTGGTGATGGGTATTAAGGATGGCACGTATTGCATGGTGCACTGGGTGTTATACGCAAGTAATGAATCATGGAACTTTACATGGGATGTACTGTATGCTGACTAACATAACATAATAAAAAATTTTTATAAAAAAACCCCACCCCCCAAAACCCCAAAATAAACCAAGACAAATTTAAAAAGTAAAACAATACGAAAAACCCCCAAACCCCCATAAAACTGTAGCTTATTTTCTGTGTCCCAGCACACAGGGCAGCTCATGTGTGCTTGTGGACCCTAGGCTCTCTGAAGTGACAAACTCACTGAGGGGACTGGACCACCTGCCACATTGTCCAGACTCTGATCTGGTCAAGGCTTTTAAAGTAAGGTGGGAACATAAACTTGTTGTTTTCCAGTTCCTCTGATCTGGAGAGCTTTCTTGCAGCTCCTTTGCCACTTGGTGGAGTTGTAGGGTTGTTTCTTTTAAATGCTAGTTGCTCTTTTAAGCCAGGGCTTTTTTTTTTTTTTTTTCTGTGCCTAAAGATAAAGAAATCTGTTCCTGGTCCCTTAGAACTACCCTTCCCCACTGCAGTTGGCAGACTAGGGGTGGGAGTTCCCTTTGTTACAGTGTCTCGGTCTCTTGCTGTTTTCTAGATCTTTGGTTTTTTAGTAGCTGTTCAGTCAGCCCTCAATTCTTTAGAAGGAATTATTATATTAATAGTTGTAATTTGGTGTGTTCTGTGGAGGGGTGAGTTCAGAGTCTTTCTATGTCACCATCTTAAACCAGAACTTGTTTTCCCCCCCTTAATCCTTTTAATGTGATGTATTACACGGATTGATTTTTATATGTTCAACTCTAGTACAATATTTTAAATTCTCAATACGTTTTCAACTGTGACTGTTGCCATCAGTTGCATTCAGGCTTTGGTTTATTTCATGTAGATACAAATTAATAATGCCTCACTCACACATGGTATGAGACCTCCTGTAGGAACCTGTTTGGTAATCATACATGAGCAACTTGGAATTACAATGTAGGTGGCAACATTCAGAGTGCCCTTTGGGCCTCTGTGGAATGGGAGCCTGTGGATTAATGTTTCTCCTTTTCTTCCTTTGGGGACATGATCCTAAAGTCAGTTTCATAAGGCTTCTTAGAAGGTCTTCCTAGGTTAAGCAACCAGTGGCTTAAATTGGCACTGACTTGATTATATATCCTTGTATTTATTTGTTCTCCTTCTTGTTTTACTTGCTTATCCCTTGATCCTACTTACTGGGATTGCATTCAAATAAACTACTCACTTATAAACATTTTCTTTGATTCTGATTTTGGAGAAACCCAGGACAATACAGAACTAAGGAGTCTGTTCTACCCGTCTAGTGACACTGTGTGAGATAGAGGGAACTGCCAGGACATAGTGCAGGTCCTAGCACTTGTTCTCCTTGCTTATATTAGATGTTACAAAGTGTTATACAGTTGTTTGGTTTTTATTTCTGAGGACTCTGCTACTGATTTTTAATGTTGATTTTGAGTTTTGAGGTAGTCCCTAAGCTCATTGAAAGTTCTTTTTTTTCTATTAAATCTTTCTGCTTTTCTCCTTTTGACTATGAGACAATATTCTACAATAAATGCCTTCATTAATTAAAAAAGGATAACTACCTGCAAAGAGAATAAGAAGGGTGCTTCTTAAGTATATGTGCATTTTGAGTGAATGGGGACCAATAATTAAAATGATAAATCTCATATTTTTAAGCATCATATGTCAGATACTATGCTTAAGTACTTTCTCATGAAGTAGATGCTAGTATTATTCCATTTTTATCTGTAAGAAACTTGACTCCAACTGATACCAGCTCGTCAAAGCTTAGACATTTTAAGATGTTCTTTCTGTGAATGAGTTAAAGTTTTAATTATAACATTCAAGAAATGTTTGTATAAACCTTCATGAAAAGCCAGCATCCTATGTGAAATTCTATCTCTCTTGAAATTAAAACTGAGGAGTAAGTTTTTGACATAGATGATCTGGTTTCAGAGTATGATGCTATTTTTGATGAAATCTTGGAACATAACAGAGCATAACAAAAAGATGGACTTGATTCTCTTGATGGTACACGCAGAGTTTAAAAATCTCAGAGCTGCTCCTGTATCTGCACAGACAGAAACTGGAGATGTTAATTTTTTGTCATTTGGCTTTTAGATGTCCTTGGCGTGTGCACCCCTGTGGAATCCAGTACATCTCTAATCTGTCAGGAAGCATCAGAGGTGGTTTTGACTCCTTATGTCCTGAGCCTGTGCACAAAATGTGTGAGTACACTGAGATAATGAGGCCAATTTTACTGTTGTCAAGGGTCTTCTAAAATGATTTTGTAATGGTTCTTCTATTGGAATTAACTTACCCTGTAGTTTCAGGCTGAGGAGGGAAGGTTAAGATTAGAAAATATCTAATCTTGGTTAAGATTAGAAAATATCTTTCTTGGAATTGTCTTACGTGTACAGGCTCATTTTTTGCCCCAGAAAGGCTTTGATGAACATGACTCTGAGTTAAATCCAAGAGGTTTACCTCAGTGAGAAACAGACAAAATTCCATATGTTATCAAGTAGTTTAAATATTAACAAATGATAGATCATAAACTATATGAATATATATAGGAAACTTTCTCCTTGCATACTAACATCCCTTTCATCCAGTTTTTAAGAAGGTAACATATTAGGAATTCCTTCGCTCTGCTCTTGAGGCAAGGTAGTATCTTCTCAAAAGAACCTGGAGCTTTGAAACATTTTCTAGTTAAGCTCATGGTTGCATCAACAATTTAAACTTTCAATGCTTCTGGAAATTAATTTTGGAATTGTATATATCTGTACCATGTGAACATTGTGCAAATGGTTAACTTTTTGCTTTGGGATGGGTTATTTTGGGTATATAAAATAATTATTCTTGCTGAGGAAAAGATTAGGTTTTATGTTTTTTATTTGTAGGAATTCAGACAATGATTTCAGATATAGGTTTGTGAATTTTGAGCCAAGTATTGAGTTTTTGTTGCATCGTGATGAGCATTTGCTTAGTTTGCTGGAAAAGGGCTGTTTATTTAGTCAAATTTATTTAATTTGGGAAAATAGCATAATTTGACTAATTCTGTGTAAAGTTAAAGAGATTGATTTTTGAAAATAAGGGGCTGCTTATTGTTTTTACTAAATAAATCTATTTCATTTCTTAGCTGGACACTGAACCTTTTGTGCATTCCTGGCCCACAATGTAACTTTGTCTTTCTCCATTTGATCTACCCAAAGCAGAAGGCTAGTTTCCCATAGCAGTCAGGCTTCCTGATGAGGTATGAATTTATGAGCTAATGTTTGAAGCTTTTTGGGAAGATTTAGTTGAAGCTATACTGAGGTGAAGAAGAAAGCATTTCTTTTTATCCTTGCAGACTCTTCCTGTAGGAATAAAAAAGTAATCAAGGGCTTTTAATTAAAGAACAATCACTAAGTAGCTAAGTAGGGAAGTTTCCTGTGAAATCTTGTCCTTTTTATATTGCTTATGTTTTATTGCACATACCCAATTAGGGATTATTGCAAGGAATAGGTAGCCATTCAAACAAGCCCAAGTTGAAGTTTTATTGTCAGACTTTTGAGAGATTTGGGGAACCTAGCAGTTATAGCTAAAATTTTAATTTCTAGCCAGTTTTTGTTTTAGGAGGAAGGTTAAACATAACAGTTCCTTCTCTTATTTTGCTTCACAATTTTAAAGACAGAAGTACATCTATGACATTTATTTCAATAATGAGAATCAGGTACAAATGACACCTTCAACAAGCAACAATCCTTTCTACATAATCTAGCTGTCATTGGAGAAGTATGTATTTCAAGAGCTTTTCAAATCAATTAGCAAAACTTTGTCAATAGAGTTGATTTTAAATATTTCCTTTCAGAGTTTTCTGCAACCATGCTTTAAACATTAAAAAGTGATGGATTTTTTTCTTTTAGATCAGTGAATGAACACACTGAATCACTTCTTTGAATTTCCATATCTTCTCCCTTTAATAATCTATGTGTTTATTCTTCAACTATTATCCCTTTCCATCAGATACATCAAAAATTTGAAAATTTTCCTTAATTATCCTTCAGTTTTTCATATTTCTTTCCAGAAACCTGACCCCATTCAGATTCCAGAATCTATGTTTTTGTTTTTCTCTTTCATGTTTCTCCACATGTTTGGTGATCCTTGGCTATCTCTCTATATTTAAGAGTAAAGGTCTCATACTTATTTGGAAAGCCTATTTATAATAGAAATATATTAACTGGTAAGGTTTACTACCATATGATAAGGTGGTAACATAGCTTTCTAATTGAGAGACCCTAAATCTCATATTTTACATGTTTTCTCTGGGCCTTCCAGTTTGTCTAGAGAGGACTTCTCTAATTTTATGCTTGGAGGGTAAAAGCCTAGTGGCCCATGTTCTGGAAACTGAGGCAGAAAATGACCCACAGTTCTCACCATTCAATACAGGGTTTTGTACTTCATCCCCTGTTACTCAATAGAACATCTCATCCTGTCGTTTGCTATACAAACCCCTACAGTATAAACCTCTGATCTTCTATTGGGGTAAGGGAAGGGATCTGGTGTCTATTTTTTTAGGTAAACATCTAAGTAATCCTCTTGTTTTATTCATACAAACTTTCCCTGCTATATTAACATCTCACCTTCAGTGATATCTGGTATTTTTATATCTTGAGTTTCTGGGCTTTTTGGTAGAATTTCCAGCTTCCTATTGGCCTCCTGCAATTTAGGATGAGGTTTCAGCTTTATCTGGTTTGTTAAGCAGTCACTATTCATTCATCTGTCTTCCAACATTTCAGAAATGTTTTTGTTATTACTTATCTGATATCTTTTCCTCTCCTATTTTTTCATCTTTATGGGTTTATAAGTTTTAAAATTCTTTCACATTGAGTTTAGTGTGGTTTTGTAAGGATGATGAATAAATAAATGCATGTATCCACTGTGATGCTTAATCAGGAGTTCATAAGATATCTTAAAGCTGTACATGCAAAATATAGTGATACCTCCATAGTGTGACATTAATACTATTTAAAATATTATCAATTTATCACAATAATATCTGCAAGCTAAAGAAGGCATAAATACTATGAAAGCAGAAAGGCCTGCTTTTTCTAGGTTTCATGCTGTTTTCTCAGTAGAAGAGCTAATTCACCTGAAACCTTTACAAAGCCTCCTGCCTGAGTTCTCCAGTTTTACTTTGTAGATCTTTCTGTTGTAATACTTACTACATTTTCCTCTATCTGTTTATTTATCTCTTTTTCTCACTAAGCTCCAGCTACTTGAAGGCAAATATTAAATCTTATTCATCTTGTACTCCCTGGGCTTAGCACAGTGCTTGCTTTGCATGTAGTAGGTCCTCCATACATGTTTACTGAAAAACGTTGAATGAATGTGTTAATAATGTGTCCACATTTTCAAGGAACTCTTAATATGTCATATCTAAAGTAATTACTCTTCAGGCCTTTCCCCTTCTCCCCTTCCTACCTCCCTCACTCCCAGAAGCAAGATATACTTGTACTCATCACTTGAATTAAGTAAATATGGATATATTTCCATATATTTCTATTGCCTACTTAATTTTTATGATTTAACTGAAGCTATTTAATCACTTGAGGTGTTTTACTTATCAAAACAATTTTCTCCAGAATGAGGCAACAGTTTTTTATATGTTGGCCATTTATTGGCATTTTTGCCTGTTAGGATAAAGATAGTATAAGGTAGTGGCCAAGCTTAGACACAATTGTTAATTTAATTGAAGAGTTATTTACTGCTCTTTTATGGCTAATATCCCACTATAAATGTGTGTGTGTGTGTGCACCACAAATTCTTTATACATTCATCAGTCAATGGACATTTGGGCTCTTTCCATAATTTGGCTCTTGTTGATAATGCTGCAATAAACATCAGGGTGCATATGTCCCTTCAAATCAGTATTTTTGTATCCTTTGGGTAAATACCTAGTAGTGCAATTGCTGGCAGGGAGATGGGTTAGATGGTGACAGGTATAAAGGAGGGCACTTGTTATGATGAGAACTGGACGTTGTATGTAAATGATGAATCACTAAATTCTACTCCTGATATTAATAGTGTACTGTATGTTAATTAACTGGAATTTAAATAAAAATTTGAAAGAAAAAGAGTTATTTACTGCTCAGGTGTAATTTCAAGACATTGTACTTAGCACTGTTTAAAAATCAAATGAAAATAAAAATAAAATTGAGTAAGAAAAAATCCTGCCATTAAGAAGCTTACCCTATAATAAGTGAAAAAAAAAATAGGATGGTACCGTATAAAAAAGGTAAAAAATAGTGAGTACTGTAGAATTCAGAAGAGGGAGAGCACACAAATATATGGAATCATGAAGGGTGTTTTGGGAAAGTAACATTTCAAATTATGCTTTGATGAATAGTGGAAAGCAGAGAGAATCCAATGGAAGAGATGAGCAAGTAGAGTTAAGAGGCAGGAGAAAAATAACGAGATGTGTTTCATAATAGAAATTAACTAGTTCATTTAGCTGGAGAGTAGAATAGAGGGTATATAAGGATTTATGGAAGAAAGAACTAGAAAACATACGCTGAGCCATTTTCTAGAGGACTATGAATGTCAGGCTAAGGTATTTTTGTTCAGTGAAATAGTTAAAAGGGAGATGCTGAGGGTCTGAAGCTTGTAATATTTGAATTAGAAGAACACTAGTGAAGCAGATGTATCCGAAGAGGAGAAATAGGAGGATAGACCCATTACAAAGCTACTTTTGTAGCCTGGTAAGAAAAACTGACTTTTTGAAAAGAATAAAGGCAGTAAGAATAGAATATAGTTTTTTAATATCCCATTAACATCTATTTAAAGTACTATTCAATTTTTTACTTATCCATTGTCTGTCCTCTCCCTACTAGGATGTAATCTCCTTGAGAGCAAGGGTTTTGTCTCTCCTCTTCAGGTCTCATCTACAATGCCTGGAATAATGCTTGCAATATTGTAGTTGCTTAGGAAATGCTTCTGGATGGAATTAAGGAGATACAGAAATAAAAAAGAAAGAGAAGGAAAATCAAATAGGTCAGTCTCAGGTGCATGAATTAAGTGAAATAAATTCAAATAGGTCAGTAATCCCAATTAATGAAAACAGAGTGAACTCAGCAATTAAAAGACAGAAATGGTCAGACTGGATTTTAAAAATCCCAGTTGTATGCTATCTAAAGATTCATACTTAAAACATAAAGACACAGGAAAGATGAAAGTAAAAGGATGGAAAAATTATCCCAAACAAGTGGTAATCAGAAGAAATCTGTAACTGTGCCATTATTATACAAAACAGATTTTAAACTAATATAAAGTGGAACATATAAATATATATGTTTATATATTTAAAAATTACATATACCTAATAATATTATTAAAAATATATAAAGCATAGGGGGCCCAGGTGGCTCAGTTGGTCAAGCATCTGACTCTTGGTTTTGCCTTAGGTCATTGTCTTGGGGTTCTGGGATTGAGCCCTGCGTCAGGCTCTGCCCTCAGCATGGAGTCTGCTTGTTCCTCTCCCTTCCCCTCTGTTTCCCCTCTGATCCTCCTCTGTACTTCCTCATGTTCTCTCTCTCTCTCAAATAAATAAAGTCTTTAAAAATATATATACATAAAGCATAAATGGATAGAACTATATGAAAGATCAATAAACCCACAATCCAAAGAGATTTTAACACTTGTGTCTCAGTAACTGACACAACCTTCACCTAATAGTTCTATATAGAGTTTACATTTAGTTTCTTTTCAAGCACTAAACAAATATTTAGGCTGAGTGGAAAAAAAGGATGGCATTGCAAACTGGAAATATAGTGCAAGCTAAAGAATGATAAGCAAAGATGGAGAAGAAAATGGCAACACAGAAGGCATGGGTAATGAGTGAGTGGGCATTGATCGAGGATGAGAGTGGGGAGACACAGGCATACAGCGTCCTGGTTGAGGAGCAGCTGACATGAGATTGAAGGTTTCAAGTTGGGGAGTAGCACAATGAGATTGTTTAGGAAGGTCATTTAATGAGAATGTGGAGGAGTAGAGAGTGGAATATGGAAGGTGAAGAGTGAGTAGGAAAGCCTGGATCAAGGAGAGTAGTTGGGAGTTTAGGCGTGAGCCAATGAAGCCCTGAATTAAGGTAGTATGGGAGAGATTGAGGGGGAAGATTCAGCTTTTGTCAGTTATGGAAATAGAATTGTTAGTGCAAGTGACTTATTGAAGGGGAAAATATCAGTATGGTCCTCAAATTTCTGGCATGGGTGGGTCTATAACAGGAGGGCTGGTTTCAGGGAATATACCTGTGACACTTCTGGTTTAGAGTAAATTTTTATTTAAAATTAATTTTGTAATTTAAAAATACCTGTGATAGTACAACAATGGAAAATGTCATACTCTCTGAGTTTTTAATCCCCTCATATAACCAGGTAACATGACATCTCTGAATTAAGAGTATAAATATCAGCTGAGAGACCTTTACCTCCAATTGGCAGACCTGAGCTTAAGTCCCAACTCTGCCATTGCCATGTAACCTTGTTTATATCTTATGAGCTAGTGCATGTGATTATGTCTTTTTGTTAAATAACAATTTAGATAACTTCCTGGATAATAGATTTCACAATTCATGCCTTAACACCATCATCTCTAAAAACCATTCCAATTAATTTCCCTCAAATATGCATGATCTGAACCAGTGAGTGTGTGTTACCTCTGTTGAGTTCAATGCAATTCCAGCAGCATTTGATGACATATTTCAAAATCACTTACCTCATATTTCATGTTCTTTCTCTATTTTAAAAACTAACCTTTAAAACATAAAAAAAAAAAAAACAACCTTGACAGTAATCATAGTGACGGTGATGATGATGATGATGATAAAAGAAGAGAACTTCTTATGGCTCAAGTTAAACATTTGAACGTAATTCTTAAAATGACATCCCATTGCATGTGTTATTAGCCCTGTTTTATATTTGAGGAAATGAGAATCTGAGAAGGTAATGTAACTTTCTAGAGGTTGCATCTAGCAAGCAAAGGGTAAGGCTGGAATATAATTCCAGATCTCTGATTCCAATATTTGCATTCCTAATAATTGTACAAAATGCTGTGTGAGATTGGACTTGGATTTGATGAATCAAAAAAATGTTATTTATAAAGCACCTTTCTGTATTGAAAGCATGTCTGTTGCCTTGGGTTTCTCAGACAACACGCTGTATTTCTTACAAATCAGGCAATATTCTTGCAGCTCGTGCAGAGAAAAGAGTTGTGTCTGTTGTGGGAGGTAAAAATGGTCAGCGCAAATGTGTTTATAATATTTATCCCCTTTCACAAATATAAATTTTCTTTGTCTTTTCATCAATATAATCACTTAAAAAGATTTAGTAATTATGTTAGTAATTAGACTATTAAGATTTGGTAATTTTGTTTCAAAGTGGTAAACTGTGGCACTATAGCATGGCTTGAAAGTTTCTTACTGAGAGATAAATTCTATGTTAATTCTCAGAACTGAATCAAACTGACTTTAGTGATGTCTGTTTTAAAGTGTTCGATCATGTATTGTCCTTAAAAAAAGTCAACAATGACTACACATTTTCTAAGGTGCTTGAAGAATTTGATATAATTATCACTAAATGTAAGGTTTTTCTAATAATGACCTTAGTGGGTGTCATAGCTGTGTTGGGGTCTGTGCCAAACGAGGGTCAGCTTCTGAGAGTCCAATGGCACATTTATTTCATTTTGTAAAATTAAAAATCATCTAACAATTGTCCTTATCCCTTGCCATATTCTGGGAAAGGCTCCAAAAGTTCTGTCAGATCATGTGGTATATTTTTGCTTAATATCAGTATTAGTAGCAATAATAATAAAACTTTACACTAGCTATGTACCATGTGCCAGGAATTGTGCTAAGTAGTTTCCATGTTCTCCTTACCTTAACAAGCATTTGGTGCTAGATACAATTATTATCCCTATTTTAGAAATGAAAACCACAAGACTCAGGAAAGTTAAATAACTTGCCCAAGGTCACATAGACAGTATGTATGAGAACTTGGATTAGATCACCTATTCAGCTAAAATGTGTTCAAAGACTCTGTAAATGGAATTTGCAGTTTCTGAAAGCAGTGGAAGCAAACAGAACGCCTGTTTGTTTCTGTGGCCTGACACCTGGGTCATCATTCATGACAGCTCGACGCACACTTACTGATTCCGAGTGTCAGTTGAGAATGGTTGATGCAATGGCCCCATAGCATTCACATTTGTTGGAAAATTCCATGTTGATCTTTATTAAAAACAAGAACAAAAACAAAAACAAAAAAAAACAGTTGCCTAAGCTTCCAAGGTTGGCTTTTTCGGTCAAGGTGCATAATCTGAGTGTTGGGGAGTTGGCATGCCTGAGGTGTGAAGATGATGATGTACTTCCTGTAGGCACAAAGGCGCTCAGAAATAAAGCAAGGCCATCGAACTGTCATTTGTTGTTCTTCCTATTCATGCTTTTAAAAAAGAAACTAAGGTCAATTAACTGGGAAGCTTAACCTCTCTTAGCTTGTCTTTCTTTGCATAGGGTTCTTGCCTTTTAAATAAATCATTTTTCTCTTCTCTCCCTCCCCACCCCCTATCCATTTTGAACACGTTCTTGGATTTCTCATGCTGGGCCTAAGGAGCAGACTGCTTATATTCAAGAATGATTTGGAGGGGATAAAGTGTGCAAGATTTTGAATTCTTGCCATAAGTCCCTGGCAGACAGCCAGGCAGCCTCAGAGGAATAAGGCTAATGAAGGGAGGGTAAAGAAGATCCGGGAGTGCGGCTGGTAATGCAGTATTCATTTAATTGGGAGCAGGTACCGGTGCAAACTTCTCCATTTTAATTGGAAAAAGGGAAGGGGATTGTTAAGGAAGAAGGAAAAAAGAATGCATAAAGTTTTCAAGCTGAGGAGCCAAAGGCAGCCCTGTCTATGCCAGAGAAAGAACTCAATTTAGGGCAATTTGCTCTGCAAGCTGGGCTGCAGCCTCCCCTGGGAATAGGGATGAGGAAGAAAATGAAACCAAAAGAGAACTTGATAAAATCACCTAGCACAGACAATCTCAGTAGAATAGGTTTTACTGAGTTAAATCTGCCCCAATCAATATGATTCTTTTCATATAAGTTACAAATAAAAAGCCACAAGATTACAATAAAAATCGAGACTCCAGCGATGCTGATGTTGCACCTGGGAGTCTTAAGAACTTGTTATGGAATATATGTTTTTGCAACTATAATGTTTGTTTTTCTTTTCACCCTGGTCACACGAATCGACTCTTTGCTTTCCCTCCTCATCTGTCCAGTTTTCTATATTGTTTTTTAAAACCATCGGAGGCAACTCTTTCTGCTTAGTTTCTCTTGCACTGGAGATTGGAGATCGGTGGTTTCTTTTTGTCTTGAAGTGTATTGAATAGAACACGAGGCTGAGAGACTTTTTCCTATTGTACATTTTATGACATAAGTATTTATAATGTTAATGTATTAGTAAAACAATAAAAGAAGGAGGGTTTTATACAAGAAGAGAAAGCAATACTATTTGATGCATATGAGAGACTATTAAAATACAGATCCTGTAATTTCATGTTTAATAACCATCAGTTCTTAATAATCTTTGACTATTTAAATGGGAGTTTTAAGCAGCTGCTGGTTTTAATGCGATAACTATAATTTTGATTCTTCGTGAGTAAGGAGGCGGAAGACCAAGCAAAACATTTTGGTCTTTCTGCCAGTGCGGTTGAGTTGACTAATCAATGAACATGGAGAGAGGAGTCTTTATTTTAGTACATAAAGGTACAGCTTATTTAGAGCTTAAGTTTCCTGGCAATTCTGTGTTATTAAATCTCTTTAAAGTTATTCATAATGGATAGTAAAAAGAAGATGATGCTTTGTTTAGAGAGATTCTACCTTACATCTATTACAAATATTCAGTGTTGGTAAACCTGATGAAGAAGTGACCAAAATTTGATAATTTTGCCTGTGGGGTGGAGAATTTTTGCTGTTAAATGCTAGTGGACTGTGGCCTGCTTACTTGACTTTACCTCAATGACTAGAAACATAAGATTAGAAATGACGAGATTTCTGGACAGAATAGAGTAACATCTCAAAATGTGGTGCAGTTGTTACCCCAGATATTCGTGTGTTTTTTTTCTAACTACCATGCTGGATAAACGAATTAATCTATGCACCAAAAATATTTATAGAAGCCCTCTCTATGCTAAGCACTGTGGAAGATGCAAGGATGAAAACAAAGCAGACTGTCATCAGGAAACTAACTTTCTAAATGAGAAAGCCAGACTAAAATAAAGTACAAAGGCCAAATATAAAATAAGCAACAGAAGAAAAGATGTTCCCAAACAATATATAGTCCATGAAGTCTCAACAATTTTTTTTTTTCAGTTTGCAATGCATAATATCCAAATACAGACAATTGATGCCATAGTTTTGGAGAAGCAGTAGATCCACTGCTTGATTTGTTGAAGGCTGTGAAGGGTTTATGGAACTGATGGTACTTGACCTGGTTTCTATTTAGAAGGGCAGGAGAGAATGTGTGAGGCTATATATCAAGTTCAGGAAATGATATACTTTAATCAAAGTTAAGGAACTGGGAGGAAAGAGAGTAGCAAACATAGTTGGGGAGCACAGATTATAGCAGAGTGTTATAGAAAATTAATGGGAATTAGTTGAGGCCACATTTTGGAAGGTTGTAATTAGAATGTTTTCTTTATCTTATAGGATAGAAATATCTATAAAACCCATTTTTTAAAAAAAGAATGGAGGGGTTCTTTGAGGAAGACTGACCCAATGGCAGCATGTGGTATAGATTAATGGCATGGAAGCCTCACATGTACTCACAGTCCCATGTTTTCCCAC
Organism: Ursus maritimus; assembly: GCF_017311325.1. NCBI lineage: Eukaryota > Metazoa > Chordata > Mammalia > Carnivora > Ursidae > Ursus > Ursus maritimus. Next base: position 10,249,715 of record NW_024423675.1, read on the forward strand.
ATGACCAAATCTTCTTTCTCTCCCATGTTGTTCTCCATTCTGGGGGAACTGCTTCACAGAGTTACACCTCCTGCCTACGCTGACAGTCGCCCTCCCATCTTCCTCAGGTGCAGCTGCCCACAAAGCTGCCAGCCCTGAGTGGAGGGAAGCACCAGAGAGAAAGACTTTTTCCCAACTTTTTCCCAAGAGTTACACAAAGACTCTCATGAAGGCATTCCAGCTGCTTCTGTCTTGTAAGCCCTCTAAGAATCACTGTAAATCTCTCATAAGACAATTCTGTCACCTTCTGACCTTTCCTTCTGGAACCTCTAGAATCAGGTACTCACACTTGGATGGGTCAGGCGGGAAATTGATGCTATCCCCTCCATTATTCTTGTCTTCCCCAAGTTAGTAGCTTACGACCCCATATAAACGTTTCTCTTCTTCCTCAATTATAAAACAGCATTTCCGCACAAATCATGGATTACATACTGAGACTGGTGTGTAATTTAATATGAGTAGGTTGGTGGGAGAAGGGGTCTTTTCTGCAGCTCAGCCACTCAAGGTGCTCTGATTGGCTCTGTAATCTACTATTTATGTGACATGGTGTAGCCTCTGGAAAAACAGTGAATTAGAGGATCTGCCTTCTTCTCATGCGCACTGCTGTTTTTATACACCTATTCCCACTGGGAGCAAATTTTAAGAAGATGCAAACAATTAAAATGTTTTTGTAGGTGGGAGGGACTTTTCAACTGCTGATCTTTTTTTGTAGCATTATCCACCGTAGCACCTTTTTGTTATCTTTAGTTGAAAGGGACTGGGGATCTTTCTGCCATGACATTTCTCAAAATATGCTGCATATATTACCACCAGCTTCATTCATGTGTTAGAGAATTATATTCTGATAATTTGGGCATATTTCTGGAAAAAAGGGGAACTACAATAGGTAAATTTATAAGAGGTAAAATTATTTTTAGCTATATTTATATATTGGGAATAACAATAGTTTGTAATGTTTTAATTTCAGTAGTACCAAAGTCACAGCTGAATAGCTATTAGAGAAATGCATTAATTGAAAAACCTGTTTGTGGATCAATTATGGATGAGAATTTCTTTATTAGTTTACATATGGCCTTGTGTCTTCTTGAGAACTGTCATTTTATACAAATTTTAATTGAAGATGTATCTCTGCTGGGGAGTACATACTCATGAAAATCAATGTATTCTCTCTTAGAGACAGCACTGATGACTATATTAATATAGAAAGAACCAAGTTCAAGTTACACCACTGATTTTGTTAAACAATACCAGATTCAGATTCAACTAGCATTTATGAAGCCCCTAATTTGACCAGACACTGTGCAATTATATGGTATCTATTATTTAACCTTTAATTCTTCAGAACCAGGAATGAACTTGGTATTCATATTCACATTTTACAGATGAGAAATGTGTGGTCTGAATAGTTAGACAGTGACTCCGTGTCTAGTGACTAATAGAAGTGGGACTTGAAGTTGGGGCTCCCTGATGCCAAGGTTGAAGCTAATTAGTAATTTTGCTATTATTAAATTTGTGACCTCAGCCCAACTTCTCTTTACTCCAAAATCTACAGTACACTTCTACATTAATTGAAGGCCGAGCATTCTCATGAATTACTACATGTGTTTGGTGGATGATGACAATATATGAGATAATTATATTTCTACTTCTGATAGGGTTCTCTCTTTAATCTAGAGATAGTGATGTGCTAACCAAATGGCAAGTGCTTCCTTTTTCATTGTTCTTGTTTAACTAAGAGACTTAAATAACCTGTACGTAATTATATTATGTTGCCTTAGATAGTCTTGTGCAGCTTAAAATAATTTCTAAACTCTTCCAAGTTAATGCTTTTTTTAGTTTATTAATGTTGAATGCTTTAAAATTTTTTCCAAGTTTTTATTTTGAAAAAAAAGTAAACTTATAGATATACTAAAAAAATAATGTTTTGAACACTTATATGCTCTTTATCTAGATTTACTAGTTGTTAACCAATTTATTGCCATTTGTAATCTCTCTCATATGTATAGGTACATAATTGCTGAAACATTTGAAAATCAGTTGCAGATATCATAGTTTAGCCCTAAATCTTCAACATATATCTCTTCATAAGGACATTCTTTTTCATTACCTTAATGCTGTTGTCACATCCAAAATATAGAACATTAATGTAAGACTATTACCTGATATCAACCCATTTTTTAAAATTTCCCAATTATCCATTTAGTATCTCTCATTTTTGATAAGCTCATAATTCAATTTTTCAATTTCATTTTCTGTATTTTAATAAAACTCATGATTCAATCAGGGATTATTCAATACACTTGGTTGTATTAATTTCTTTTAATTTAAAACAGTTCCTCTCTTACTTTCATTATTCTGAGACCTTTTTTTTTAAAGTCCAGGCCTATTTTGTGTAATTTCCTACTGACTATTTCTATATTACTGGAATCAAGCTAAACATTATTGTCAAGAACACTGCACAGATGATCTTGTGTCCTTCTCAATGTATTAAATCAGGAGTCATATAATCCTGACTTTTTCCATTATTGGTGATGCTAACTTTAATTATTTGATTAAGGTGGTATCTGAGATTCTTTCATTATAAAGGTATCCTTTTCTCTTGCAATTGATAGATAACTGTGGATGATACCTTAAAATTATATGAATATCCTGTACCAAAATTTCATTCAATATTTTTAGCTTTCATGCTGATCTTGTTGAATCGGTTATTACATTTGTGCTTGCAAAAGGATGATTTTCTATTTATACCACTTATTTTACATTTATTAATAGACCTCTTTTAAGAAAGAATGTTCTCTTCCCCACCTCTTTTGTTTTACTTCCTTACTTTCTGACTCAGCAGGATATTTTCCATGCCCAACACCTAGAAGCAACCATTTCTCCAAAGATCCTTAGTTCCTTTTAATGGGGAATTGAATTTAGAAACCAGCATCTGGGTTCATGGTGTGCATATCATTTCTATGCACTTCCAAGGTATAGAATAGAAAAAAATATATGTGTGTACTATGTGTATATGTACATGTAAATACATATGTATTTTTTATTCTGATAGCTACATTTCAGGGTTCTTCACAGTTTCCTCAGTCCATGTTTGAATCTTACTTTTCCCACTCCCAAGAACATCAATATATTTACTACTTAATGTACCCTACAGTGCCCACAAAATATTTTTAGAATTACTGCACTAACACCACTATACCAACCGCAAACTTGCTAATCAACATTCAGATTAAAAAAAAATTATTTTGCTTAGAACATATCCCACTAAGGATTTATAGTTGTAATACTAGGTTCAGAAGTTAGATTTGTGTGTGTGTGCATGCAGACACATTTGTGTCATAAACCTGATAAATAGTTAAATTTATTTATTTCTATTTGTATTTAATTGTAATGTTTTTATTTTCTTGGCTTCATTTTTTGATTATACAAAAAATTTATATGGCTCACACATTAAATAATATATATAGTATACTACATATAGTAAATTAAATATTATATATATACTACTTAAGTACTATATATAGATTAATGTATATATTTATTAAAATATACCTGTTTAAACATTATTAATATATCATTAATATATTTAATAAATATATCCATATATTTAAATTAATTCATTATTTAATATGTACTATATATATACTATATATTTTATACAGTATATCAAATATTTTACATAATGTTGCAAGTGTGTGTATTAATCAAAAAAGTTCTATTTTTTTACTTTTCTCTTTTACCTTGTCCCCACTTATTATCTTTAGATAACCATACTCATTCATTTCTGTTTTATTTTTTGTGTCAATTTTGCAAAATAAACAATAAAATACATTCACAGAGAAATCCACTTAATGTGTATCTTTTTTATTCTTATCATTTCTACACAACAGATAGGAAGATTTTTTTTTCATTTAACAATATATCCTGGAAATCCCTCCTTATCAGTTTACAAATATCTCAGTCTTTTTGTATAGCTACATGGTACTCCATCATTTGAATATACAATAGTTTATTAAAATCTATTGCCTGCTATTTCAGGGCATGTAACCTGTTTTCAATATTTTGCTATTATTATTTTTATTATTAATGTCCCAATAAATGTTACATGTATTTTTTATAGTATGGAAAGTAGGCCCTCAGAATAAATCCCTAGAAGTAGAATTGCTGACTCAAAGAAAATATTTGGCTTTGCTAGATATTGCCATTTTCTCCTTCATCAGGGTGGCATAATGTTATGTTCTCACCAACTATGTGTGAGAATATGTTTCTTCACAACCTCACTAGCAGGCTGTATTGTCGAGCTTTGGATTTGTGTCAATCTGATAAGTGAGAAATGGTCAATAAGTAGAGTATTCATCTGAAGTTTTTATAAATTAAGTGATCTGGAACATCCTAAGGATCATTTATATACATGTTTTTTCCTACAAAGCATATATTCTTGTCTGTTAGCTCATATTTTAGAGGGTGTCTTTTTATATATTTTTGGTATATATTTTATCACAATATACACTGCAAATAATTTCTTGTATTTTTTAATTTTTAAAAATTTTACTAATGGTGTTTTTTTCCCCCATGTAAAGGTTATTTTAAAATATTTTATGTAGTTCAATTCATCTCTTATTGTATCTGGAGTTTAGTCAAAGTTAGAAAGGCTTTCCCTGTACTGAGGATACAAAAGAGTTTCATCCATGTTCTGTTCTAGTATACATATGGTTTCACTTTTTATATTTAGATAATAGATCCATTATTTATTCTGGTATATTTGGAATATGGATGTGATATTTTTCTTAAAAGCTATCCATTGTATTAATACCTTTTATTTAAAAGTACATTTTTTCCTCAGTGATTTGAAATGCCAGCTTATTACATATTAAATTTACATATGTTCTTGGGTCTCCATACTTTCTATTCTGTTCCATTCGTGTTCTCATAATACCCTGTCTTAATTATTTATGTCTTAATATTTGGTTGGGCTAGGCCCCTCTATTTCTCCTAAACAGCTTTTTTCTAGCTTTTTCACCATAACTATTTTTCTATACAAATTTGAAATCCACTTATCTGGCTGCTAGTATTTTTTTTTTTTTGGCTGCTAGTATTTTTATAGAGTTAAGTTTATAATTAACATGGTGAAAATTGACATCTTCATAATGTTGACTCATACTATCCAAGAATAGGGTTATTTTTTCAAGTCTACTTTTCTTCTTTTTTTTGTTTTTGTTTTGTTTTGTTTTAATATAATTTTTTATTATGTTATGTTAGTCACCATACAGTACATCCTTAGTTTTTGATGTAGTGTTCCATGATTCATTATTTGCATATAACACCCAGTGCTCCATGCAATATGTGCCCTCCTTACTACCCATCACCGGCCTATCCCAATCCCCCACCCTCCTCCCCTCTGAAGCCCTCAGTTTGTTTCCCAGAGCCCATAGTTTCTCGTGGTTCATTCCCCCTTCTGTTTACCCCCCTTCATTCTTCCCTTCCTTCTCCTACCGATCTTCCTGCTATTTCTTATGTTCCATAAATGAGTGAAACCATATGGTAATTGTCTTTCTCTGCCTGACTTATTTTTCTGTCTTTCAGAGTATTTTAAGATTTTTTCAAATATGTTTTTCAAATATATTGTTAAATTTATTCCTAAGTACTTAGTTTATTATGGTGGCCATCATAAATAGCATTTTCTTCCATTCTACCTTTCAATAATTTGTGTATGTGGGGGAATGTCAATTTTTGTATATTATTTGTCTTCCTTTCTACCGTACTTAATTCTTTATTTTTGGTCTGAATTTAATCATTGAATTCTTCTGAAGGTTTACATGTATACTATTATGTCATCTTCAAATAGGCAGTTTTAATTTTTCTTATGTTCCTAATTGTTTATTCTTATTTGATTTAATTGATTAACTCAAGGTTATAATTAGAGATAGTGAGCTTCTTTTGCCTTGTTCCTGACCATAGATAGAGGGAATGTCTTTAGCGTTTCTTATTAATTCAACCAAGATAGATACTGGCTTTAGGATATATACCTATATTTCTCTCTCCCTCTGTGTGTGTGTGTGTGTGTATACACATATGGATTTGAATATACAACATTGAATATACAATATACAATTTGAATATACTATACATATATATAAATAAATAAATATATATATATATTTGGTAAATTATGTTTTCCTAGAGAATTATCTATTTCATCTAGATTTTCAACCATATTTGTATAGAATTGTACGAAGTAGTAACTTACAATTTTGTAGTTTATTTCAATGGTTATTTTTTCCTCTGTAGTTTATTATTTTGTGTATTTATGCTTCCTTCAATGATTAGATTAGCCAGTGATTTCTCTATTTTTATTAAAATACAAACATTTCTACTATTTTTATGTTTTCTAACTTTAATATCTGCTTTTATTTTATTATTTTGTTCCCTTTATTTGGTTGCCTTTTTGATAATAGCCATTCTAACAGGTGTGAGGTGGTTTTGGTTTGCATTTTCCTGATGATAAGTGGTATTGAACATCTTTTCATGTGCCTGTTGGCCATCTGTATGTCTTCTTTGGGAAAATGTTTATTCAGATCCTCTGCCCATTTTTTGTTTGTTTGTTTTTGTTAGGTTGTTTTTCTGCCCATTTTTTAATTGGATTGTTTGTTTTTTACTATTGAGTTGCATGAGTTCTTTATATGTTTTGGACATTAACCCCTTATCGAATATGTGATTTGCAAATATTTTCTCCTATTCAGTAGGCTGCCTTTTCATTTTGTTGATGGGTTAGCTTGCTGTGCAGAAACATTTTAGTTTCATACAGTCCCACTTGTTTATTATTGCTTTTATTGCCTTTGTTTTTGGTCAGATCCAAAAAATTATTGCCAAGGCCAATGTCAAGGAGCTTGCCACCTATACATCCTTCCAGGAGTTTTATGGCTTCAGGTATTAAATTCAAGTCTTTAATCCAATTGAATTAATTTTTTGTGTATGGTGAAGAGAGTAGTTCAGTTCCTTTGGATGTGGCTATTCAGTTTTCTCAGCACCATTTATTAAAGACACTGTCCTTTCCCCTTTGTATATTCTTGGCTTCTTTGTTATAAATTAATTGACCATATATGCATGGGCTTATTTCTGGGTTCTCTGTTCTGTTCCAAGGCTCTATTTGTCTCTTTTTATGCCAATATCATACTGTTTTGATTACTCTCATTCTATAGTATAGTTTGTAATCGGGGAGCATGATGCCTACAAGTTTTACTTTTCTTTCTCAAGATTGCTATGGCTATTTGGAGTATTTGGTGGTTTCATACAAGTTTTAGGATTGTTTTTTTGTTTTTGTTTTTCTATTTCTGTGAGAAGTGCCATTGGAATTGTGATAGGGATTGCATCGAATCTGTAGACATTTTACAATATTAATTCTTCCATTTCATGAGCACAGAAATACCTTTCCATTTATTTGTGTCTTATTCATTTTCTTGCATCAATGTCTTACAGTTTTCAGACTACAGGTCTTTTACTTCCTTGGTTAAATATATTCCTAGGCATTTTATACTTTCTGATGTAATTTTAAAAGGGTTTGTGTTCTTAATTTTTCTTTCTGATAGTTCATTATTAGTGTATAGAAATGTAACAGATTTCCATGTACTGATTTTGTGTCCTGCAACTTTACTAAATCCATTTATTAGATCTAACAGTGGTTGGTGGAGTCTTTAGAGATTTCTATAGGTAGTATGTCATCTGCAAATAGTGAGTTTTACATCTTTCTTTCCAGTATGGATGTCTTTTTCTTTTATTTAATTGCTCTGGCTAGAATTTTTAATACTATATGGGATAAAAGTGGGAAGAGTGAGCATGCTTGTCTTGTTTCTGATCTTAGAAGAAGAGCTTTTGGCTTTTCACCATTGAGTATGATATTAGTTATGAGATTGTCATTCATGGTCTTTATTATGATGAGGCACATTTCCTCTATGCCCACATTGTTGAGTTTTTATCATAAATGGATGTTGAATTTTGTCAATTCTTTTGCATCTATTGAGGTGATATGATTTTTTTCTTTCATTTTATGATGTGGTCACATTTAGTAATTAATACATTACTAAATCACATTTATTGATTTGCAGATCTTCTATCCTTTCCTCATTAGAATAAATCTCATTTGATTATGGTGTATGATCCTTTTGGTATTATTGAATTCAGTTTGCTAATATTTTGTCAAGGATTTTTGCATCTACATTTATCAGGGATATTGGCCTATAGTGGGTTTTGTTTTTGTTTTTGTTTGTTTTTGTGGTATCCTTATCTGGTTTTGATATCAGGGTAGTATTGGCCTCATACATGAGTTTGGAAGTGTTCTCTCCTCTTCAATTTTATAGAGGACTTTGAGGATAGGCATTAAATATCGAATGTTTGGTAGAGTTTACCAGTGAAGTTGTTTGGTCCTGGAATTTTGTTTTCTGGGAGGCTTTGAGTACTGACTCAGTCTCCCTACTAGTAATCAGTTTATTCAGATTTTCTATTTCTTCATGATTCAGTCTAGGAATTTATCCATTTCTTCTAGCTTTTCCAATTTGTTGGTATATAATTGTTTATAGTAGTTTCATCATTCTTTATATTTCTGTGGTATCAGTTGTAACTTCTCCTTTATTTCTGATTTTAATTGAACTCTCTCTTTAATTCTTAATGCGTCTAACTAAAGAATAGTAAATCTTTTCAAAGAACCAACTCTTAGATTCATTGATCTTTTCTCTCGTCTATTTAGTTTCCATTTCATTTATTTACACTCTAATCATTATTATTTCCCTCCTTCTAACTTTGGGCTTTATTTGTTCTTCTTTTTATAGTTCCTTTAGGATAAAGTTAGAATGTTTATTTGATATATATTTTTTTGACTCTTGAGATAGGCCTGTATAGCTATGAACTTTCCTCTTAGAACTTCGTTTGCTACATCCCATAGATTTTGCTATGTTATATTTCCATTTTCATTTGTCTCAAGGTATTTTTTAAAATTTCTTCTTTAATTTCTTTATTGACCTATTGGTTGTTCACTAAATATGTTAAATTTCTATCATCAGTTATTCTGTAACATTTATAGCTATCTCCATGTTCATTGAACACCTTCTTTAGTACATTCCTGAAGACGTGCTTCTGGACAAAGTATTCCTTAATATTTTACATTTTTAAAGCTGTTTTTAAACAGATTTTAAATTTTTGGAGGATAATTTCATTTGAGTAAAAATCTACAGCTTATATTTTAGTCCCCTGAAATTCTTGAAAATATGGTTTTGTTGTTGTCTTGCTTTGTATTCTGCTGTAAGAATTCTTTTTTTTTTTTAAATTCCAGTAGTTAATATACAGTGTTAGTTTCAGGTATACAATATAGTGACTCAACAATTCTATACATTACTGAGTGCTCATCTTGATAAATATACTATTAATCCCCTTCATCTATTCCACCCATCCCCCAACTCACCTCCCTTGGTGACCATCAGTTTGTTCTCTATAGTTAAGAGTCTGTTTTTGGTTTTCCTCTCGCTCTCTTTCTTTTATTTTTATTCACTTGTTTTGTTTCTTAAATTCCACATATGAGTTAAATCGCATGGTATTTGTTTTTCTCTGACTTATTTCACTTAGCATTTTACTCTCTAAATCTACCCATGTTATTGCAAATGGCAAGATTCCATTCTTTCTTATGGCTGAATAATATTCCATTGTGTATATATACACCACATCTTCTTTATCCAATTATCCATTGGTGGACACTTGGGGTGCTTCCATAATTTGGCTATTATAAGTAATGCTGCAATAAGCATAGGGGTGCACATATATTTTCAAATTAGTGTTTTCTAACATTTGTTTGAGTAAATACCCAGCAGTAGAATTACTGGATCATATGGTACTTCTATTTCTAGTTTTTAGAGGAACCTCCATAATGTTTTCCAGAGTGGCTGTACTAGGTTGCATTCCCACCAACAGTGCACAGACTTTTTCTTCATGTCCTCACCAACACTTGCTATTTCTTATGTTTTTTATTTTAGCCATTCTGATGGGTGTGAGGTGATATCTCATTGTGGTTTTGTTTTGTATTTCCTTGATAATGAGTGATGTTGGGCATCTTTTCATGTGTCTATTAGCCACCTGTATGTCTTCTTTGGAGAAAAGTCTGTTCAGGTCTTCTGTCCATTTTTTTAATTGGATAACTTGTTTTGTTTTTTTTTTTTGGTGTTGTATGAGTTCTTAATATATTTTGGATCATACTCTTTATTGGATATGTCATTTGCAAATATCTTCTCCCATTCTTTTAGGTTGTCTTTTAGTTTTTTGATTGTTTCCTTTATAGTGCAGAAGGTTTTTATTTTGGCATAGTCCCAATAGTTTATTTTTGCTTTTGTTTCCCTTGCCTCAGAGACATATCTAGAAAAATGTTGCTATGGCTAATATCAGAGAAATTACTGCTTGTGGTCTCTTCTAGGATTTTTAGTTTCAGGCCTTGCATTTGGGTCCTTAATCCATTTTGAATTTATTTTTGTGTATGGTGTAAGAAAGTGGTTCAGTTTTGTTCTTTTGCATATAGCTATCCAGTTTTCCCAACACCATTTGTTGAAGAGACTGTTCTTTTCCCATTGTATATTATTTCCTGCTTTGTCAAAGATTAATTGATGATATAATTGTGGGTTTATTTCTGGACTCTCTGTTCTGTTCTAATGATCTATGTGTCTATTTTCATGTTAGCCCTATACCGTTTTGATTACTAAGCTTTGTAGTGTATCTTGAATCCAGATTATAATGCCTCCAGTTCTGTTCTTCTTTTTCAAAATTGCTTTGGCTATTCAGGATCTTTTGTCATTTAATGCAAATTTTAGGATTGTTTGTTTTATTTCTGTGAAAAATGCTATTGGCATTTAGATAGGGATTGCATTAAATCTGTAGTATGGACATTTAAACACCATTTGTTCTTCAAATCCATGACCATGGATTATCATTCCATTTGTTTGTGTCATCTTCAATTTCTTTCATCAATGTTTTATAGTTTTCAGAGTGCATCTTTCACCTCAGTGGTTAAGTTTATTCCTAGGTATTTTACTATTTTTGGTGCAATTGTAAATGTGATTATTTTTCTTAATTTCTCTTTCTACTACTTCACTATTACTGTACAGAAATGCATTTCTGTGTTTGATTTTGTATCCTGTTACCTTAGTAAATTCATTTAATAGTTCTAATAGTTTTTTGGTGGAATTTTTGGGGTTTCTTGTACATAGTATGATGTCATCTGGAAATGGTGAAAGTTTTATTTCTTCCTTACCAATTTGGACTTTTTTTTTTTTTTTTTTGGTCTGATTGCTGAGGCTAGGACTTCCAGTTCTATGTTAAATAAAAGTGGTGGGAGTGGACATCTTTGTCTCATTCCTGATCTTAGTGGAAAAGCTCTCAGGTTTTCACCATTGAGTATGATGTTAGCTGTGAGTTTGTCATAGACGGTCTATATGATGTTGAGATATATTTTCCTTAAGACTACTTGTTGAAGGTTTTTATCATGAATGGTGGTTGTACTTTGTCAAATGCTTTTTCTGCATCTACTGAAATAATCATATGGTTTTTATCCTTTCTCTTGATGTGATATATCATGTTGATTGATTTGTGCATATTGAAGCACCCTTGGACCCCACTATTAAATCCCACTTTATCACAGTAAATGAGTTTTTAATGTATTGTTGGATTCAGTTTGCTAATATTTTGTTGAGGATTTTTGCATCTGTGTTTGTCAGAAATACTGTTCTGTAGTTCTCTTTTTTTGTAGTGTCTCTGGCTGGCTTTGGTATCATGGCAATGCTGGCCTCATAGAATGAATTTGGCAGCTTTCCATCCTCTTCCTTTTTTTTTTTTTTTTAAAGTTTGAGGAGAATAGGTATTAACTCTTCTTTAAATGTTTGGTAGAATTCATCTGTGAAGCTGTTTGGTCCCACACTTTTGTTTATTGGGAGTTTTTTGATTACTGATTTAATTTAATTACTGGTAATCTGTTCAAACCTTCTATTTCTTCCTGATTAATTTTTGCGAGGTTATATATAGGAACTTATCCATTTCTTCTAGATTCTCCAATTTGTTGGCATATCATTTTTCATATGTTCTGATAATCCTTTGTATTTCTATGGTGTTGGTTGTTATTTCTCCTTTTTCATGTATGATTTTGTTTATTTGAGTCCTCTCTCTCTTGCTCTCTGTTTTTGTTTTTGTTTTTTTTTTTTTTTGAGTCTGGCTAAAGATTTATCAATTTTTTGATCTTTACAAAGGACCAGCTCCTTTCATTGAAATGTTCTATTGTGGTTTTAGTTTATATTGCTTATTTTGGCTGTAATATTTATTATATCCTCCCTTTTACTGGTTTTGGGCTTTGTTTCTTCTTTTTCTATCTGTGTTAGATGTGAGTTAGGATGTTTATTTGAGATTTTTCTTGCTTCTTGAGGTAGGTCTGTAATGATATGTACTTCCCTCATAGAACAGCTTTTGCTGCATCCCAAAGATTTTAGACAATTGTGTTTAATTTTCATTTGTCACTATATATATATATATACACACACACACACACATACATACATATATATGCATATATATTTTTTATTTTCTCTTTGATTTCTTTGTTTACCTATTCACTGTTTAGTAGCATGTTATTTAACATTCGTATATTTGTGTTCTCTTCAGATTTTTTTCTTGTGGTTGATTTCTAGTTTCATAGCATTGTGGTTGGAAAGGTGCATGGTATGACTTTAATCTTTTAAAATTTGTTGAGACTTGTTTTATGGCCTAACATGGGATCTATTCTGGAGCATATTCCACGTGCACTTGGAAAGAATGTGTACTCTGCTGTTTTAAGATGGAATATTCTGAATATATCTGTTAGATCCATCTGGTCCCATGTGCCATTCAAAGCCATTCTTTCCTTGTTGATTTTCTACTTGGATGACCTATCCATTGATTTAGTGGGGTGTTAAAGCCCCCTAGTATTATCATATTGCTATCAATTAATTCTTTATGTTTGTTATTAGCTGCTCTAACTATTTGGGTGCTCACATGTTGCGTGCATAAATATTTACAATTGTTACATCTTCTTGTTGGTCTGTTCCTCTTATGTATATATAGTGTCCTTTTCTGTGTCTTGTTATAGTTTTTGTTTTAAAGTCTATTTTCTTTGATATAAATATTGTTAACCTGGCTTTCTTTTGACATCCATTTGTATGATAAATGATTTTCCATCCCTTCATTTTCAATCTGCATGTGTCTTTAGGTCTGAAATGAGTTTCTTGTAGGTAGCATATAGATGGGTCTTGCTTTTTTATCCATTCTGTCACCCTGTGTCTTTTGACTGGAGTATTTAATTCATTTACATTCAAAGTAGTTATTGATAGGTGTATCCTTATTGTCATCTTGTTACTTGTTTTATAGTTATTTTTGTAATTCTTCTCCATTCCTTTCTTCTTTTACTCTCCTCTCTCCATTTGCTGACTTTCTTACTTTGATTCCTTTTTCTTTATTTTTTTTGCTTATCTGTCACTGTTTTTTGTTTTGTGATTGCCATTAGATTTGTATGTAACATCTTATGCGTATAGCAGTCTATATTAAGTTGATGGTATCTTAAGTTTGAATCCATTCTTTACTCTTCCTCCCACCATGTTATAGGTATATGATGTCATATTTTGCATCCTTTTATCTTGCAAATCTCTGGACTGATTTTTATAGATAATTTTACTGCTTTTGTGCTTCTTACTTTTCTTACTTCTTCTTATGGTCTCTCCTTTGCACTTAAGGAATCCCCTTTAACATTTCTTGTAGGGCCGAGTTAGTCATGATGAATTGCTTTAGCTTTTGTTTGTCTGGGAAACTCTATCTCTCCTTCTATTCTGAGTAATAGCCTTGCTGGATATAGTATTCTTGACTGCAGGTTTTTCTTTTTTGTTTTTGTTTTTATTTCAGCACTTTGAGCATATCACGCTATTCTATTCCCTCTGGCCTGCAAAGTTTCTGCTGAAAAATCAGCTCATAGTCTAATGGGGTTTTCCTTAAATGTAACTGCTTTCTTTTCTCTTGCTGCTATTGAAATTCTATAGCCATTTTAATTGCTATTGGTCTTTGTGTGGACCTCTTGAGTTGATTTTGTTGGGGGATCTCTTTGCTTCCTGGATCTGGATGTCTGTTTTCTTCCTCAAATTAGGGAAGTTTTCAGCTATTATTTCTTCAAATAAATTCTCTGCCCCCTTTTCTCTCTCTTTTCCTTCTGAGATCCCTGTAATGTGGATATTATTATATTTTATGGAGTTGCTGAGTTCCCCAACTCTATTTACATTTTTTATTATTAATTTTTTTGTCTTCTATTCAGCTTGATTGCTTTCCATTATTCTGTCCTCCAGGTCACTGATCCATTCTCCTGCTTCCTCTAGTCTGCTATTTATTCCCTCTAGTATATTTTCAATTTCAACTATTGAGTTTCTTCATCTCTAATTGGCTCTTTTTTATGTTTTGTATCTCTTTGTTGAGGATCTCACTGAGGTCCTCCACTCTTTTCTCAAGTCCAATGAGTATCTTTATGACCATTACTTTATTTATTTATTTATTTATTTATTTATTTATTTATTTATTTATTTTATTTTAAAGATTTTATTTATTTATTTATTCAACAGAGATAGAGACAGCCAGCAAGAGAGGGAACACAAGCAGGGGGAGTGGGAGAGGAAGAATCAGGCTCATAGCAGAAGAGCCTGATGTGGGGCTCGATCCCATAACGCCGGGATCACGCCGTGAGCCGAAGGCAGACGCCTAACCGCTGTGCCACCCAGGCGCCCCTATGACCATTACTTTAAATTCTCTATCAGGTGTACTACTTATCTCCATTTTGTTTATGTCTCTTGCTGTGCTTTTGCCTTGTTCTTTCATTTGGGACATATTCCTTTGTTTCATCATTTTGTCTCACACTTTGCGTCTGTTTCTATGTGTTAGGAAAGTGAGCTATGTCTCTTTCTCTTGAAAGTGATGGACTTATGAAGAAATTGTCAGTGCCTGGAGGTGCAATGGCCCTATTTACCATAACTTGGTGCTTCAGAGTGTCGCCTATGTGTATTTGTGTGCTACTGTTGTGGCTGAGCTGCTTTTGCCTTCAATCAAGTCATCTGCAGTGGTTCTTTCTTCTTGTGGTGGGCAGGGTTTGGTCCCTGTTTTGTTAGTAAGCCAGTGTATGGCCAACTTGGGCCAGAATTAAATTAGAGCAGGCATTTGCAAGATGTAGTAGTATTGATCTGCAGGGTACTTTTCCTGTTTTGTCCTCTGCGAAGTTTTTGTTGGTGGGTGGGACCTACAGTCAGATCAGATGTCTGACTTCAGCCCACTGCTGGGGCTGCAGATGGACAGGTGTGTGGTTATCTTCCCTTCTCCCTGGGGCAGGAGTCACTTTGGAGTAGTCCTGGCCTCTGTCTTGGCTGCTTGCACACTTTCAGGCTGGTGGCACTCCACTGGTTGCACTCTAGCCAAGGATGTATTTAAGGGGACTAGTCTGCAGAGGAATGTGGCATTGGGGTGTGTGTTATTAGCAAAGTTTAGGCAGGTCTGGTATGGGAGGGAACCTGGAGTGTCTTTAGAAAACTCCTGTCACAGGGCTGGAGGCAGTGATTCCTGAGGAGAGTACAGGGGCATTGGATGTGGTGCCAGTAAGGTATGTGCCTGTCCACTGCAGGGAGGAAGCTGCAGCTGCCAGGGGCTGACGCTGGCTAGGTTGGGGGAGCTAGATTCTTGGAAGAGCACCTGGGTGGGGCATACTGTGTTAGCAAGGTTTGTTCCTGTCTGCTGTGTGAAGAGACCTGGAGCTAAAGCCCTGCTGGAGGGGGCATCCCTGCCAGAGAAGGGGATGGTCAGAATACATTGTTAGCAAGTTAGGTGGAGAGTGTTGGTGCTTGCTGTTCCTGCAGGTGCCAGTGTGTCTAGGCTGGGGAGGTCCGCAGAGGGAAATGGCACCTGTCATCTCCTTTGTTCCTGGAGAAGCTGCCCTGCCAGAACATGTTCTGAGATTAATTAATAAACCTTCATCCCACATACCCCAGGCATTTTTCAAACTGCTGCTTCTTTGCTGTATCTTCATGGAACTGTTTATTGTGCTGTCTCTTTTAGGACAGAGACTCAGTTTCCTAGGTTCTCCTAGAACCCAGCTCATTGATTTTTAAAGTTCCAGGTGTTAAGCCCTGCTGATTTTAAGAATTTGCTAAATTAGACCCCTCTGTCTTCAGAGCCAAATGTTATGGGGATTTATCTTCCCTCTTCAGGTTCCGCATGCCCAGGGTGCTTGGTGTTAGGATCTGTTTTTTTCCCGCTCTATGTGCCCGTGGTGTCCCTCCCTCCTATGGATAGTCCCACATGTCCATTTAGCTCTAGACTCATCTATGCTCTCCCCACCCTCTTTCATGCGGTCTCTTCTCTACAGTTAGCTGTGAAGAGTCTGTTCTGCCAGTGCTTGGGTGGTTCCCTGAGTTACTTATTCTGACATGGGTGTTGTCTAGTTGTATCTGTGGGTTGAGGTGAGCTTAGGATCTTCCTACTCAACCGTCTTTCCAGGAAGTCACATTTGCTGTAAGAATTCTTACTTCAATCTTTTATTCTTTCCTTTGTAGATTATTCGGACTTTTTTCAGGAGATACTGAAGAATTGATGTATATTTAAAATATTTTAGTTTTCTTAGTATACATAAAGGTAGATCATTTGGTCAACTTTTTAAAGTACTTTCAATATACAGATTCATGTCTTCTTTTATTTCTGGAAAGTTTTCTTGAATTATAGTTTTAAATATTAGTCTTATTCTGTTGATCTTTTTTTTTTTTTCTCATGGACTCCAATTTTATGTGTACTGAGTATTTTCTTTCTATTTTCTATATCTCTCACTTTTAAGCCTTTTTACCTCTTCCTTTCTTTTCTATTTTCTTGGTTACTTTTACTCTTCTCCAAAATGTCCCTTATTAGTTTTTCAGTCAAATAAATTCTATGTCAGTCATGTTTTAATTTAGAGTTTATTTTTGAGGTGACTTTGTCTTTTTCTTCTCTTCTTTCCTGAGTTTGCTTCTTTTATATTTCACATCTTTATCTTCTTTTTCACATTTCTAAGTCTTACTATTTCTAATTTTTATGAAGATAATTTTTTAATGTCCAAAAATACTTTAAAGGCCATTTTTTTTTCCTGATTAAGATGTTGGGTTATTGTTTTTCTCTGCTTCATGATTTTTTGGGGAAAAATTTGACTAGCTAAAACATTTCTCATTATCATTTTCTATTTTTTTTCTTTGAATAGTTTGATGGATGTTCTGACATTAACTATTGATTTTTAAATTTGTTTGCTTCACTTTTTCCAGTAATAGCATATGTATTTAATTGTGGGTGGTGAACATGGGTGGCTTGCCAGGTATATCATCTCTTGTGTGTTCTCTTATGTTAATATCATGATATATGACTTATTTAATAAATTGCACTTTTGGGGGAAGTTGTATATCTTTGATTTTGTGAATTTCTTGTATTCTTCTTTCTCTGTTTGCTTTTACCACCAAGCCTTCAAGCAACACCTTCACTTCTCATGGCTAGCATCTCTGTTCATACACATTTTCAAGCTACTTCCTTTTGACTCCTCACCAGCCAGTCCTCTGATCTACTTAGTAGCAGACCTGTTCTCAATATTCACTTGTTCATATTAGGTTCCTTTTCTGGGGATAAGCTGACTTAAGATATAGCAAGATAGGCCCTTTCCTTTCCTCCCCAGTTTTCCATGGAATGTCCACCAAACTCTACACAGATTTGGACTTCATTCTTATTTCTGCTGGTCTCATGTATTTTCCTTTGGACATGTAATTTGAAGTCTTAAATCTCTGACTTTCATCTATATTGCAGGTGTGGATTTTGGGTGGTTATTATTTACTTGCTGATCTCTCTCATTCTCTCTCTTTCTTTAGAATTAATGGAGAGTTTCAGGTTTATGTGTCTGTCTTTTCCTGTAGACACTCAGAAGCCTCTTTTCTGATATTTTCAAAGTAGCTTAAGTTTTAGAAACAAAATTTTAATTTTACATATGGAAATTTGGTTTGATTGGTATCATATTAATTTACTACTACGGAAGCTAACATTTTGCATTATAAAACCTGTAAGTTAATTGATTTGAAAATACTGTCAACTCATAAGCTAAAAATTTATTCCAGGTCATGCAGTGTTTAAGTTGTTCTAACTCTATTGCTAACAACTCTTTATCCCTAGTTGTTTATTACTTATAGTCTTGCAAAGCTGCATTTTATTACAGTTAAATGTGTTTGTTCTGAAGAAAATTTATTTTGAGTTTACAGCCTTGTACACCACTTGCAAGCTATATGATTACAAAACTTACTTCATTTTGCTATGCCTTAGTTTCCTTCTGGATACATTGGGATTATCAGTAGTATCTATATGTAAGGTTATTATTACATATCTAAAACAGAATAGTTGGCATATAATAAATAATAGATATTTCATTTTTCTGAAACTAAATTTTTGTTTAATAAATCAAAGGACATGAGAGTTCATTTCCAAACAATATATTTAGAATTATTTTTTACTAACAGAATATTTCATTGAAAATCTTGGAAAAACAAAAAAAAGTATTGATTTTCTTAAATATTTTTGAAGAATAGATAATCTGTGATGTATAAAGATGAGTTAGTTACAAGAGTTACTATTCTGAAATTATTGGTACAGAACATGTGAATTCTTTTACAATTCTGAGTCTTTCAATCACAGATCTTATTAAACATGTAGCTCTGATAGCTTTGAGTATAATATACATATTTTATTATCTTTCTTTTCAGTTATACTAAAATTCTTCAACATATAAGTACTTTCACTTTTAAATTAGGTATGTATTTCTTTTCATATCATCATCAATGTAAATAACTAAACAAACTTTCACAACTTGAGGATATTTTGTGTGTTGGGAGAGCTTCGTTAGGTGTTTCCTTGTGATTTGCTTAGAACTTCAAATAGATTATTCTAAATTCAGTAGCTTATTGATGGTATGATCATGTGAACACACCTCTTCTTTGAAATTGAACATTTAAAATCTGAATCTGAATAAAGGGAATCTCAGTCTTTTAAATCATGGCTGATAACTATGGATACTGTTGATGCCCTTCCTAGATCTGCTGTATTGCCTTTTACCAGGTCTATTTGCATTTGCTTCTATGAGTGTCAAAGGGCCTAACCAACCTACAGTTAAATTGATTCTTTCATCCTGACCATTTCCTGACCATGGGATAGTATGATTTAAATTGTAGACCCTTATGTGAACAGGCTCAAAACTATCCATTTTTTCCAATAAGGGAAGATTATTTTCTATTCTAAAATTCTGGTTCCTTGTATCAGTTTGCCTCAAACTGTACTGTTTGAGCTTAAGTTCACCCTTTTATAATTTAAATTTACTCTTCATTTTTTCCAGTGCGTAAGGATTTTCTCTAATTATTTGTGACCTTATTAATGCATCACAGAGTGTTTTTGTTGTAATACATCTAGCATGTGGGAGTTTTATAGTAAAAGAATTTTACAGAATATTGTTGAAGTATTACTGTGACTTACAGATTTTTCATTCTAATTATTCATTTGGTCTTTCGGAGTGTATCTTCAAAAATTTTTATTTTTATTTTTTTAGTTGTGGTAATAGTACATGAATTCTTTTCCTATTCTGAGAGTAGTCCTCAGATGCTTTGACACAAATCATATAATTTGGTGCAAGACTGAATTGTTACATCATCACATTTTCAACTTAAAAATCGGCTATTGCTCCCATTTCCTTCTGATATTAATGGTATAAAGAAGTCTGAGGCTGGCCTCATCATTTGTTTCTTTTTAGTTTTTCATATTTTTGTCTGATGGCTTACAAGATTTTTTTAACATTGTTATTCTTATAAATTAAAATTATTATGAAGATGCGCATTGGTCATCATTCTTCTAAACTCTTATTCTAGCAAACATATTTTTCCAAGAGGTCTTATTGGGGCATCATGAGAAATAAAAAGGATTCTCTTATTTAGTTCATTGAAAAATTCATCTCCAAAGGTGTGCTTTGGGAGCATAACAAATTTCTTAGTTTTCTCATTGTATAGTGCCTAGGTCACTGAGGAGAGGCACCAGGGGGAAAGAAAATAAAGAATTTCACTTTTCTTCCCCCCCACTTAGTACTGGTTCATGAGGTGTAGCTTTTGCATTCTTAGATGTGGCCTTAGTGTCAGCTTTAATCTGAGTTTGGTTTTAGTTTTAATGTTTTCTATATCCACATGTGTATATTAATTATACTTTATGAGAGGCTGTTTTAGGAACTGCTGGCCAGAAAAAAATTTAAGTACTAGTCCATTTTCATTTTAATTATAATCAATTTGTTATTAAGATGAAATTTAAATACACTACACAATCACTTTAAATATTTTACACTTATGTGTCCTTATCCCAGTTGGCCCCTATCTTTGCTACTGACTTTTTCCAAATTATTCATTTTGTCATTTTTAATTGAAAAATATGACATTCCATCAGAATCCTGATTGAATAAAAATATTTTTATGTTATAAAAATTATCTGGAATGTAGTAAGAATAAGGATTAAAATGATAATTGTAAAGTTTCAGCTTTTTTTGGTGTTATAGTCCCATTTTTGATGGTATAATTGATAGATACATGTCTTTTTGTAATGGGTGGTTGAACTGTGCCACACTGAAATTTAATATGATAGCTAGGAAAGACTTAATTTTTTTTTCTCTCTTAAAGTAGATAATAATAAATTATCAACTTAATTACGTATTAGGATATTAATCAAACGCCTACTTCCCCTTACACAATAAGATTTCATTTCAAGAAATACTAACAAAATATTTTTTCAATGAAGTAATATTAACTTGGGCTGGATTATATAAACATTTAAGTAAAAATTAGCAATTGAAAACTCTATTACTATCTAGCTTTAGCGTGGTGCTCTGAAATAAGACACTCTTAGAGTTGTCAAATAACCAGGTTTATCTTTAATGTGTTGTTCTAAATAATATAGTGCCCTCCCTAGTAACCATCTAAATGTGGATGTCAGGCTGTGATTCCCTAATACAATGTATTAAAAAAAAAAAAAACAACAACAACCAGGAAATGAAATGGGTTATTTCCCTCCATTCTTTTGCAAGTCCATTTGGTTTCCTGTAATTGGGACCAAATTTTCCATCTGCTTTGGTCTTCCGTAAATGATTTCAGAGCACTTAGAGCTAAAGCCATCATATTTCCCTGCTTTGAGTTTCTGCTACTATAACCCTTGATTAAATGTCAGGTTTTTGTTTTCATTGTTTTACCTTTTTTATTTCTTATTTACATTTTTGACAGCCTTCCCTCTCAATTGAATACTGTTATCACTTTATTTTAATCCTCTCCCAGGCTGCCTATATTATCACCCCTGTGTTTCAGAACTCGGATTCTTACCCTTTATCCACTAATTGGCTTTTTACCCCAGCTTGCCTTGTTCCCTCTTTGTGCATCTTACCCTTCTTTCTCCACACAACCTGTGCTCCATGCTCATGGTCCTGTCAGATCTTCTTAAATCTTGTGTCCAGAGGATTTTATTCATATTTTTCCCTCCACACTCCCAAAAGTTTGTGTTAAAATGGCATTCATTACAATATTTTTCTAGAATAAAAATCACATTTTCTTATTTTCGAATAAGTTTTTTTGAAGATATTTGTTTTGTGAAGTGAGCATCTTTAAAGTATATGCATTGGTTTCAACAGTTGAGAAAATATATGTAATTCACAAACATTTTATTCATTTCCATTTATATTTTCCCATTTGGTGAGGAAAGAATATATGCTTATTATTTTTTCAATGAGTGCTTTTCTTTTTAAATATGAATGTAGTCAAAATATTGTTGTAGGGCATTAAAATTCATACTTTACTTTTTAGTGAGTTGGAGCATGTGGCAAAATCAAAATGCATGAAAACGAGCCAAGACAATATCCCTTGTAAAGCTTATATAGATAGAATGAGCAGTGAATGAGTTAAGTTATTTTATTTATAATATCTTCTTAATATATTCTATGTAATGGGAGTGTATCTATGAATATATGTCAAATTATCGAAGAATATGTTAATATTATATACATGACTATTAAATTCAAGTACCACTAAAAATCTCAAATCAAAAGGTTTGAAATCTATATTATTATCTATAGAACCTTTAAAGTATATTGCCTTCTTAACCATGATCTTGTTTTTTCCTCACATGCACGGATTGAAATAGGCCTGGATTTCTATTACAAACTTAAAATTCAGACAGGCTAATTTTATTAATTATCATTAATTTTCAAATATTTGATTGGTAGAAAACATGTTACCAAGCGGTTCACCAGAAAAAATTATCATAGGGATTCAAAACTAACGAGGATTTTGAAGGATTATGAACTATATCTACGTAACAGTAAAATTATGGCTAAGAGGAATAAAAGCCTGGAGTATATTATCTAAGGTGAAGGAGAAAGTTTCGAGATGAAGACTAATTATCATACAACAGGTCAGGCAGCCTATAGATAAATCAACATACAAGCAGATAAAACCAGACCCCATCATTTGCATTTCATGCGTTTCTATTCTATAAGTTAGGTTTTTAGGGTGACTGTATCAAGCCAAACTGGAGAAGCCGAATTAGTACTAATTTATAGGAAGGAGTCAATAAGGAATTTTCTATAAAACACCAACTGAAATCATTAGTATCACCTAAATGAAAATATAATTTACTAAGATATTTAAGGATAAATAAATATAAAGAAATAGACCAGGCTGCTAAATGTCACTGTTACAGATAGTGCTTCTCTGCTAATGATACTTTAAAGTTCGACTCTGACTAAAACCTGTAGATCAGTAACACCTACTTAAATGACATGTAAATTTTCTATAATTTCAATCAATATAAATTCCCTAAAGTAAGGTATTTTTAAGTTACACTCTAAACATTACCTTGTGAACTTGTTCTTCAAATGTATTCTTATGAAGACTTTTGCTTTGTATTTGGAACATTTTTCTCTCCTGTTTTTGCTAAACATTTGGATTGGAAACTGCAAGGGCAGGGAAAAATTTTTTTGTCTTAAACAGATCTGTTCAGAGTTCAGTAGCCTATGCTGTCTGTGAGAAGGCTTATCATGGATAGAAATAGAATTTTAAATGGTTTATCAATAAATTAAGACGGGTGAGCCTGGAAATTACTGCTGGGTCTTTGAAGCTCTGTTCCCCATTGTGTCCAGTTACTGCTGTCCAATATGATAGTCACGTGTCACTACTGAGAACTGAAATGTGGTTTGTCCAAAGTGAGATGTGCTATAAATTAAAATATACACTGAATTTTGAAGACATAGTATAAAAAGAATGAAAAGTATCTCATGAATCAATTTATTTATGAATTACTTTTTATATTAATAATATCTTGAAATAAGGTTTGAGATATAGTGGATTAAATAAAATATATAATTAAAATTAATATCACCTGTTTCTTTTTCATTTGTTTTTATGTGGCTGTAGAGAATTTAAAATCACAGATCTGGCTCGCGTTATGAATCTATTGGAAAGTATGGTTCCAAATGGTGCCAGATTGTCAAAAAATCATTTAAGTTCAATATATTCTGGTTATCTCCCATTGATCAAGCATTAATTTAAACTTTATTGATTATTTTCATCTATATTTTAGTTCAGGTTCTGATTCATGTGTCTCTAAATTTTCTTTCTAAGAAACGTTTCCTTAGATTTTAAAAGAGAACACAGAAAGAGATCTAAATGAAAGCTATTTAACATTATTGGTACCAAAGTATTGGTACTTCAAAGTTCATTTTTGTCATTCTTTTTAAGCCATTTGCACAATCAGTTCTTTCTGGAGCTGTGAACAGAGAAATGAACATTTTTAAAATTTGCTTCCCTTTTTCTTACTTCTGAAAGTGAATGATAAATGCAATGTTTAAAAAGATTTGGCTAAAGGGAAGACAGGAGGAGATCATCTAGAAGGGCATTTAGTAGATTTGCACCTGTGGATCATGAGGCCAAGGTGCTTGGGTCATAAGTAAACTTATTAAAATGATCATTTGGAATAAAAGTAACTTCTTAAAGTCACAGAAGAGTAATCAAATTTCCATTGCCTCTATCCTCAGAAATATTCATCTGCCTACCTTTCTTATTGAAAAGATACCTTTGGTGTTCATATTTTTGTTATGAACCATCCTCCTCTGCATTGCTTTCTAGATAATTTGTTCTTTCCCTTTGATTTCCTTTTTTGATCCCAGGATTAGTGAGAACTGGACTTTTAAGTTCTATGTCTGATTTTTTTGGTGTCTAGCATATAACTGGATTTTGCTTTTAAACTTGATCAGATGTATTTGTTGTTTAATGAGAAAATTTAACCTGGCATTTGGTGAAATGACTGATATACTTATTATTCATTTCGCATCTTCCTTCTTGTACTTTTCCCTATTTGTGATGCCTTTTTAAGTTAAATATTTATTCTGCTTTGATCCCTTGTTGATTCCTAAGAACTACCATAATTTACTATTTCTGCTATCACAATAAAACCTGTATTTCTCTTCACTACTGTTCGAAAAATAAGATACCAAATAATTCCCCCCACCAAAATGCAGTTATTTCCTTCTTTGGTGTGCATTTTAAATGATGATTTTATCATGGATATTAATAAAAAAGTGGGGTTGTATCATCCTCTCCTAAATTAAGTTATTTTTTTCTAGCACTGAGAGAAGTGTTACAAATTTGTTTGGTCAAAAGAGGGTTAAGAAACAGTAGCTGCTCTAATATATCCACAACTCTTTTGGTCTTTTTAATCTTCCAGTTTCTTTTACAAACAGGTACTTTTCTTCTATGTGATATGCAAATCTCCCAGCTCCTAAGAGCAACTGGATAGGGATATGTGTTTCATCTTAAAACAAAGACTAAGAAAAAAATAATAATATGATGAAGTTATTCAAAGGATTTCAGAAACAGGTGTTCTAAGTCTACACTAATTGGATTTCAGTTAATTATTCCTTTTACTTTAGGGAATATAAGTAAGAAATAAAAAAAAAAAAACCTACCTGAAAAACTTCTCTGACATGCTAATTGCTCTAATATTATCTATCTAACCTAGGCAAAAAAAAAAAAAAAAAAAAAAATCCACCTTCATGTGACCAGTCTTAATTACCTTTTCATTTCTAGATTTTTAAAGATAAAATTTATAGGTCTTTCCATACACTACACATTTTATGGTGTTATGGCAAACTCTGTTTTTTTTTCATCTTTATGTAAATTTAATTTTCCTTTGCCAATGCAAAGAAAATATTTTTATACTTTAAAAATTAGATTTCCTACTAACCTTTGGAAGACCAAAGCAAATCTCTCTTAGTCTTTAGGTCAAGGAACCTGCTGCTATTTGATTTTAGACAAATTGCTCATTCTTCCCTAATCTCATTTTCTTTCTTTGCAAACAGAAGAGTAATTGTTATACATTACCGTGGTCATTAGCATTCCTCAATGTGTGGGTTGAAAAGGCTTCTAAAGGAATGGAAGTCTTGTTTTGGGGAATAGGAGATGAGTTCAGAATGTAAACTTCATGAAGACTTGAATTTTCCTGTTGTTTTTGTTTACCATACTTTTCCCATAGCATAGGACTGTGTCTTGTGCATAGTTAATATGCAATAAATATTTTATGGATGAATCAACGAATAAATGAAAGAATGAATGAATGAATGGATGAGAGAAATACAGACAGAAGTCAGCATTGAGTGACTAGATCAAGATGCTAGATTATCTGAGAGTATGGAGTTCCAGCTTGTCTTTTATCTATAAAGCAAAATTAGAATTGTGGCCTCATAGTAAAGAAATCCTCTATTAACTTGATTGATTAAG
This sequence comes from Ursus maritimus, assembly GCF_017311325.1. Taxonomy (NCBI): domain Eukaryota; kingdom Metazoa; phylum Chordata; class Mammalia; order Carnivora; family Ursidae; genus Ursus; species Ursus maritimus. The sequence goes on from NW_024423675.1 coordinate 10,275,667, forward strand.
GTGGAGAGTTCAGTGGTTGAGTTCATAACAACTCCTAGTTGATATTTAAGAATGATATGTTAGTTTTAATTCCCTGCAAATAAGTATGTTCATGGAACATACTAAGTGTTTAATAAACATTTACTGAATGAATGAATGAATGAATGAATGAATGAATGAATATTTATCATATGATTTCTCATTTCTCAAAAAAATGGGACCCATAGTTTAGGCACTTTTATCAGCTGGTACAGTGCAGTGCAGTCCTGTTTCATAGTCAGTTCTCACACATCTTATAAAGGTGCATTTTTATCACCTCACTCACTGTGATATTTTAACTATCTCTGCATTGACTTACTTACCAGTTTAGTTCTGGGCTTAGATTCTGATCGAGACATTCTTTTTCTAAAGGTCTAAACTCTTGAGAGCTGCTACTATAGCCAGTTTTGTAAGATATGAGGGGCAAGATAAGCATAGCAACTCAAACATATTAAATGGTTGGGAAATGTATAAAAATATTTTATACTGCTTTGATTTCCTCTTTTGTGTCTTCAAAAAATATTTTAATGAATTAATGTTTCCATATGATGAAAATAATTCAAATGGTTCAGAAGAATCCAAAATAAATAGTCAGCTTCCCTAGGCCTCCCAGTCTCAGAGGCAATCATCGTTAGTTTCCATTTTTCCATTATTTTGGTGGTTACCATTTTATTTTAAATATTATCAATTTCTTGGTTTATCATATTTTGTTAGTATTTTTTGAATCCTCGTGGGAAATGAATTTAGCACATTAGTTTCCTCCTCCTCTCCTGCCTTAACAATTAAATTTTTATGGTTACTGTTTTATAACATAGTTACAATATTATTTTCACATTGCCAGAGTTTGATCTCTAACTATAATTATATCTTCCAAACTTGTCTGTAAGTTGAATGTAAATATGACCCTCAATATAAGTGACATTTGTAATTTTATCCTCATATAACTTATTCAATGTTAGATCAAATGTTGGGCCTCAATTCATTGAGAAGAAAATGTCTGAAAAGGGTTAAGATCATTAGCTTTTAAGTTATTTTAAATTTTCTTCAGTACTTCTTGGTTATAGCTAACTGTAACTTTTTCATATACCTTTTGTCACCAGCTTTTCTAGCCTTCTTTTTGTTTTGCTGGAAAACACCCTGGAAAAATGTTTCATTAGAGGTTGCCTAGGAGATATATTCTTGTTTATGCTAATCAAACAATATTTTATTTTGCTCTGACAGTTGATTGATTGGCACAGGGATAGATTTATAACTTCAAAATAATTTTTTGTCATGACTTTGAAGACATTAGTCTCTTGTCTTCTAATGCAAATTGTGGTTGTAAAGATTTTGATATCATTTTGCATCTCAGTGTTTATCAAGTAACTTTTTTCTTCTTTGAAAGATTTCAGGTAATTTTTTTTTTATCTTCAGAATATTGAAATTTAACCTGAATCTATCTAAGTGTGTACTCCCCCCTGCCCTGACACTTTGACACGTCTTAAATACTTTAATTCTGAAGACTTGTTTCTCTCTTAGCTTAGTAAACTTTCCTTTATTTTTTATTTCTTTGACTTTTCCTGCCCTCGATTATCTCTGTCCTCTATTCAGGGATTCCTCTTTTGTTTTTTGGTCCTGTTCTAATAGATTCTACTTCTTTGCATTTGCCCTCTGTTATGGAAGATTTCCTTCTTTTATCTTTCATACTTCCTGCTTGTTTCCTGGTATAGTTGATGATATTATTTGGTCCATTCATTAAATTCTTTTTTGATAATCATACTTTTTAAATGTTCTGAAACTCTTTCTTTAGAATTGGTTCTTTGCCTTCATAGTCTGTTTTTTATGTAAAAAATGAAAATCCCTTTAACTCACTCTAATATATGTATCATACTTGAAATAAATCGCTTCTATTTATGAATTATTTTTTTCAATGTGAGTGATACTGCATATTTATCTTGGTATTTGACTTTCATGCTATTAGATTTTCTCTGGAATCAGATTCCACGTCACATTCTGTCTTTGCTATAAAGTAACCAAGGACAAGTTACATAACCAATCTAAACCTCAGTTTCTTTATTTAAAGGTGGGAGAGGGGCATAACAAGGATGATGTGAGTGATGTGATCATTTAGCATAGAATCAGCACACAGTCAATTATGCATTTTTAAAGATATATTTTCTTTTGTCAGTGATGTGATTACAATACCTTATTCTCCAAATTATAGTTTATTGATGGGGCTAGTATAATTCCACTATGAACTTGAACCTTTAGTATTTCATATTCCTATTGAATATTCAGAGGTCAGCAAACTTTTTCTGCAAATGAAAGGATAGTAAATATTTTTGGTGTTGTGGGCCACATGGTCTCTGTGGTAACTATTCATCTTTGCTGTTAAAGCACAAAAACACAGACAATGCATAAACAGATGGATGTGGCTCTGTTCCAATAAAACTTTACTTACCAAGAGCAGGCAATGGGCCAGATTTGACCAGCAGACCATTGTTTGTCAATCTTTACAATATATCATGTAATCCTCAGCATGTTCTGTGGAATTACCATTGGGCTTGGAGTTAAGGGCATAGTTTTTAATGTTGTTTACACATGTAATCTGGAGTAAGTAGTTTAACATCTCTAGGCTTCTTCTTTTCCCAATACATAACATAAAGGAAATAAATTATTATTTAAACTTTTTAAAGCTCTAAAATTCTATTCTGAAAACTAATAGAATCATTTCAATGTGAAAATTTTAATGTTCTTTGTAAAATGATGATATATAATATAATGCATTGTAATTGACATTTCTGAGGGCTAGGTCTAATGTTTGATTTCAGCATATCCATTTAAAATAAGTTTTAATATTGCATTTGTTCATATTGTTGTTTCAGAAATAATAACATACTGCTACATATGAAACCATACAATAAATAATGGAACATGTTTTAATGGGTGTTCTATTGTTTGAAAAATGAATTAGGAACATTTTTCTTCAGGTTTCTTTAATTAACTGAATAAGGTTTAAAACAAGATGCCACTAGAATCTGTAAAATATTTATTACTAAATATAAAAGAAATATAAATTTCAAAGGAAGCTACAGTCCCAGTTACAATGGTAATTGCAAATGTCTTATTTGGTTCATAAATGCAGCTTATTTTTGAACTATTAAAGTTTGAATTTTAGCTCTTCTTTACATATTAATAATCAAAGGTAATGTACATGCCTACCTACTATTTTTTTCGGGAGCATTTTAGAACAGAAGAAAATAAACAACTTTATTTTGAAATTTGAAGGCAATGCTTGATTTTTTTTCTTGAAGCAGTAAATTATTTCATACCAAATATTTTTTAAAGGTTGTATTTATTTATATTTATTTATTTATTTATTTATTTATTTATTTATTTATTTATTTGAGATGGGGGCAGGCAGAGGGAGAAGGAAAGAATCTCAAGCAGACTCTGTCCTCAGCATGAAACTTGCTGTGGAGCTTGATCTCACAACGCTGAGATCATGACCTGAGCCGAAATCAAGAGTTGGGCGCTTCATTGACCGAGGCACCCAGGTGCCCCATTACAAATATTTTTTACATGCTTACTTACATATGTAATAGTTTATTTGTAGTAGTCACCTATGTAATCCATCCATTATTTGTTCACTCATTTATTTATTCATTCATTCATTCATTCAGTCAGTCAGTCAAGACATAGTTGTTAGTCCTAATGAAGAGAAGTGTTAAGATGCTGCCACCAATCTCTGGGAGAAGTAAGAGTAAGGATAAGTAAACAGGCACTATTAATATACTATACAGAATGCTATAATGCAGAGCTTGGTGAAGGATGCTTTACAAGTAATTGTGAGGAAAGCATCGTGGTGAGGTGATACGAGACTGATATATAAAGAATGAAGAGAAAGGAGCTAGTTGAGCATGAGTGGGATAGACTTGATGGGCACATGAAAACCAAATGAAATGGGCAAACATGACACAAATTTGATGATCTGCCTCATTGGACAGATGGATGTTTTTAGACTCAAGTCCAGAGATTTGGACATGTATTCTAACCACGAGGTGGTTAGGTGGAAAGAATGTGTACTTTGAGGAGGGCAGGTCTAATGCGAAACCTATTTTTCTTTTGGCTCTGTGACTTGAGGATATTGTTTAACCTCGATTCTCAATTTCTTCATTTGCAAAATGGAGCAAATAATATTTACTTTAAAGGAATATTATAAGGATTAAATGAGGTAGCCACATACAGAAAATGCCTACCATGGAGTTCATGTTCAATAAAAGTTAGTTACTTATTCTTCCTTTCCTGGGAACAGAGAAAATTGAAATGGTGTATAGGGGGGAAAAAAGCCTGGACTACAGAGTAACCAGAGACTAGTGATGTAAGGAATTTTATAATTAGCTTCCCTTTTTTTCTGTCTCCCTCTCTCTCTTCTGTTTCTTCTCCTTTTCCCCTTCCTTATTGCCTTAGTTATTATATCTTCTGTATGAGAAGCAGTTAGTTTCTTATTCTCAAGCTTTCCCTAAAATACACTGGAAGATACTTGCAGACTGTGATTCCGCAGCCCTCAAATGAAGAGTGGACATGCCATAATTCTTAGTTTTGATTAAAAAAGGAAATACAAAACAAGAGGGTCTCTAAGCAGGACATGGCCTACTACACTCGATTATCGAAGTGTAATACATTTCAAATAGGTTTTGAGCCCTTGTTTATGAGGTGCTACTAGCAGTATCCACAAAGAACAGAAACATGACCTTGGGCAAAGAGCTCCACTGCATGGCTGCTATGTCCTTGCCATGGGACCAGCCCCAGCAAAGTTGAAGAGAATGGCAGTTTGGAATCCTCTGAGATATTGGAAGTGTCTCTTGGAATAGTATTTATTATTGAATAGCAAATAGTATTTACTATATTGAATAGTAAATAGTATTTACTATATTGAATAGCAAATAGTATTTACTACCATTGTGTGCTCTGCTGATTATTAAGCTATTGTTTTGCAGCATCTGACCCATTCTTCTATCTACAGCTTCATATATAGTCTTTTAAATTAAATACTTTTGTAAATAATTAGGTTAAGGGATATCATAATGACTTATAAAGTACAACTGTAACAGTATTTACCTCTTAAAAACTTCCAAAGATTTATATTTGGATCATTCTAAATATCCAAACTCAGTGCAAACTAAATGTTCACATTGGCAGCCTCTAGCTTTTGCCCAATATGCAGCTTTGCATATATATATATATATATATATATATATATATATATATATATA
>NW_024423675.1:10280949-10293449 GCF_017311325.1 Ursus maritimus
ATATATATATATATATATATATATATATATACACACACACAAACTTGAACTTGAACTTCAAAGCCCAATTATATTTCCAAGTCAAATCTCTCCAATATGAAATTATAAATTGTGTTGCATTCATTGTTTAACCTTTCAGTTTTCAGTGTTTAACCTTTCAGTGTTATAATTAATCTGTAATTGATGCATAGACAAATTTGTTATATATTTTGACAAAGTGAGAATTACAAGCATCAACTTTATTAATCATATTCTTTTGTTATTTTTATTTGCAGATTTTTAAAGTTTGCTTATACTTTCCATTTTTTAAAATTCTTCAATATATTGTTCGCCCTGAGTCTCTTAAATAGTTTAACTACTAGTTTTTTATGCTCTGTTGCTTTACAAATATACTTTTGCTTAAGACAAAAAAAAAGCTACAAAATATGAATTGGAGAGTTCATTATTTCTGTTCTTCTCGGTTGGTACAATTTGGAAAATAGTTACAAGTGAAAGAAAACTCTTGTATTCTGTGAAATTAAAAAGCACTTTATTTTGTTGAAAAAGCAAGTTAAAATAGCTTTAATGGTACATAACAATATACTTAATTTCCTGGGAGTATTTCCAGGATTCTTTTTAACCCATACTTCAAAACAGTCATATTTATTTCGATAAAAGAAAGTGATCACATAGGGACAAGAGCTCTTGCTCAAAAAATTTGTATATTTCATACATTCTACTTGTGAAATATAGTAGGGAAAATATTTATGAGCACCATAAGATAGGAAGCTGAAACTGCAATCATTTCTAAATGAAAATTATGTGACAGTTCATCAGTATTTAATGCTAACATTGGGTGATGTAGGCATGAAGAATTTAGCAGCTATTTATCATAATCCTGTGTGTGGTTAGTTCTCTGATATACTTTTTTTTTTTTTTTTAAGTAGAACAGTGTTTTAATGGCAACTCAAACCGCAGCTTCAGTTTGAGATATTAAATAAGTGGGAATGACAAGGGAGGATTTGTTTTGTTGTTTGGTGTGTATGTGCTGTTGTTGTTGATCACATTCCTGTTAAAAGTAGCCTGCCACACCTCTCACGGGTTTAGTTTTTAATCCACACTCCCACATGCCATGGCTGGGCTCCTGCACCAGATGCAGGTGTCCCCTTGTGCTGTCAGCCAGGAATGATTAATGAGGATTTGCCCCTACTGAAAGCAGTCTTTGGAGCATTGTTCAGGGCATCTGTGGAACTGTCGGGGGAGACAAGGACACAAGTGAACAACCAATTATTTGGCCATCACTGAGGCAGCATGAAAAAGACATCAAATTGGACAGAAAAGCAATGCTTTTGTTTGGGGATCAAATATTATTTTTTAGGTGTTAATAGTAATATAGGAATTTTACCTCATTTTAGAGAGTATTGGTGAAATCTAGACTTTTAACCAAAAGTAGTTTTCCTTTTTCCTTTAAAGCTAATTGAATTCTTTGTTAGTAGTATAAAAGAAATAAAACATCACCAAATTGATTCCTAAGTGGTCGCCTATTGTATTAAGATATATCGTTTTGCTCTGCTAACACTGAAAACAAGGACTGAGTATGCAGTGGGTAGAAGGGTCCACCACACAGAATTCCTAATTGCTGGTCATAGTTGACAGGGACTGAGGTTTTACAAGTGATCAGAGGGACAGAGACATTGCACTGGAATGCTGAAGCAAAAAATGAAACACACACACACACACACACACACACACACACACACAAATCATTCAAACCTGTGAAACATTTCCAAGTTGAGGTTCAGCATATGTGTGTTTCCTTCTTTTTCCAGTGTAAGATTTATGCATACTTAAGTCTTAGTAAGAAAAGATGTTCAGACTGCTACATTCTTGTACTAGATCTGTTACTTAAATTAAAAATGTAAAAGCTAAAGAGTGTTATATATTTTGTGGATTAAGAAGTCCTTTCAGTAAAGTACTTTCTTTTATGCTCTGGCTTTCAGGCCTGTTGTCTTTAGGGCATTAAGAATTAAAAGCTAAGTCCTAAAACCTCTAAAATCAAGGAGCAGATAATGATGTTTTAATATACAAAAAGTAGTGGTCACTAACAACTTGAACAAATGTGGCCCATATAACAACAAAAAAAACCTACTTAACTTTTTTTTTTCAGGTTAACACTTTGGGTTTTTTTTGTTTTTTGTTTTTTGTTTTTTTTGGAAAAGGACTTAAGTTACCGAGTAATTAGAAATCACGTCAAGATTAAAAGTGGTCAACTGAGTAGATATAAAACAAGTGTCTGGGAAGACACTGATTTTATAAGTGATTTCTGAGAGAATACCTTGCTTTATAGTTCTTAAGCAATTTTTTCCTGTATCTGCAGTGGCCAACTGCTTACTGATTTATATTTGGTTGGTCAATTCTAGGATTACATAATTTTTCTGCACTTCTCAAGCCAATCAGAATTTTCTTTATTTTATTGTTCAAATATATAAGATAAAGAATATATAATATTGCTCATAGGCAAAAATTAGCCCATTTAGATAGCTTCATAAAATGGGCAAATGGACAATGCCCAAATCGTGAGAACCATTTAAGGTTATTATGACTAGCAGCTTTGACTTGAGATAGGCTGAATAGATAAATCCAAACCTAAGTGGACACTAATACTGCCTCGTTTCAATATCATGGAAACAGCTATTTCAAACTGTCTCCCATTTACCACTCAATTAAAATTCCCTTTGTCAGAAAGGTAGTGTAACTCAATTATTTTTTTTTATTAATAACCCTATTTTTAAGTTTGTTAGCAGATTTCCTGAATTTGTGAATATGGGTCGAGTCTGTGGGCAAGTGATACAATTTCTGTAAGTGGAGTGTTTTTATGTAATTTTTTCCAGGCAAATTCTGCTCCAAGTTTTGAACCTTTTGAGATCATTTTGTTAGAAGAATTAACTCTGTCAGTATATAGAAAGTCTTAGAGATTTAGTATTATCTCTTTCCTCTTTTTTTTTTCTCTTTAGTAACCCAAGTCAACAATCCTTGGTGCTATGTTGTTGTCTCTCATTTAGTCATTAAAATCATTTTGAATGACTTTGAGCCAAGGTATTTTCCCGGGGAAGACTACAAATTGCACTTGTATTGTTTGTGAGCCACTGATGGCCATCTTTTAGTATGGTGCTCCAAACATTTGGTCATTAAGAATTATATGTTGAGGGACAACTGGGTGGCTCAGTCGGTTAAGCATCTGCCTTCTGCTCAGGTCATGATCTTAGGGTCCTGGGATGGAGCCCTGCATCAGGCTCCCTGTACAACAGGGAAGTCTGCTTTTCCCTCTGCCTGTACCTCTTCCCCACCCCCACCTTGTGATTTCTCTCTCTCTCTCAAATAAATAAATAAAATAAAATCTTAAAAAAAATTACATGTTGATCTAGACTGTTTATAAGAAGTATATCATGGGCAAAGCAAACGTTAACACTGTGTCCTACTTCTTGCCTCTCTTTACCTACAATATTTAATCTTGGATTGGTGTGCTATATTTTTTCTTCACATTATCCTCAGTTTCTCTGGCAGCTCTCAATTTTCTGAGAGTTGGCAAATTGTTCATTGACTAATTTCCCCAGTTCCCTTTTGGGTATTGATGTTAACCTGTCATGGCTCAAGCTTTCCTGAATTATTTTTTCATGTTTAAAAAATAATAATTATAATTATCAAGATAGGTATTTGGTTATAAAAATCTCAGCTCAGAAGACTCAAGAACTTGTTCTTTGTAATTCTGAGCAAATTTCTAATTTTAATTCTTAGTAGAGATTTGGAAGTCTGAGTTTGCCATATTGTTTAGGCCAGAAGCATCATTCAAAGAAACAGTGTTACAGTGTTGTCAGTATTTATCTTCTTAGTTGAGGAGCATTTATGGTTGCCAGATAAGATTCATGATGATCAGGTAAATTTGAATTTCAGATAAGCAATGAATCATTTTTAGTATAAATATATCCCAGATATTGCATGGGGTATACTTATTCTAAAAATTTATTCATTATTTATCTGAAATTCAAATTTAACTTAATGTCCTTTATTTTCATTAGTAAAAGCAGGCTATTCTTAGTAAAGCCAAAATATTTAAAAAAGTGTCTATAACCTGTATACCAATCTGGAGATCTGGTCTTTCAGGTTCTTCCCTAGCAGGTCATATTACAGTGAACCAATTTTTTTTTAATTATTTATTTATTTGTTTGTTTGTTTGTTTGTTTTTACATTTCCACGTTGATAGTAAGCCTCCAACTGCCTTATTGAAATGTGAAGATAATTTTAACTTAAACAAATTTACCTTAGAGATCCAGAATTTTTTGACAGCAAGTCAGATATAAGTAAAAGGTAGTATAGTGATACCCTAAAGACCAATTAAAGGTCTTTTGAGATTGGCGAATTCAGCCAACTTGAATTGGAAGAAACACAGAGCTGCCATCTACAAGAGTGTGCAATGTTTTCCATCATTTGTAATGAATTGCATGAGGAAGGAAATAAGTTTGCTCTTGACAGAAAATTTAACTTCCTTACAGACAGCAAAAGTTGAAAGGAAGGTTTGAAGTTCAAAAAGGTTGGGCAGAGAAAGGGGACAGGGATGTGAATGAAAACTGTCTAATTCAAATTTTGTATGCAAAACTCTAATTAGGTAAGAAACTTGTGACTTCAGCATTTACAACTGATATCAGAGGAGTTGTCAGAGTCCAGGTGCCTAGCTTGGCCTTAATTGCTTTTTTTTTTTTAAAGCATTATTTTAAAATAATGTTTGATGATGTATTTGCTTAACTGTTAGGCTCTTAAATGACAAAGAGTAAGCAAAATTTAGTCTGAAATTCTTTTTCAGTTTTCAATAGCAAATATAGGTTTTTTTGGACCTTTGCCTAACAGTCTCATGGTTATTGTACTAAGGATTAAGTTATAATATATAGTTGCAAGTATGATAGGTGCTGGAATGAGAACTATTTTAAGACTGTAGACATAAACAAGGAACTGATCTATCAAGCATAGTTTAATAGATACTGAATTTCTTTTCTTATTGTAAAACATAAAACTACATGGGACAAAGAACAAAATTTGTTTCATTGTATATAACAGGGAATCTAACCTATAGCCTCCAAGAAATAGAAATATTGGAATAATATTTTTGTTTTCCAAGTTTTATTTTGCTTTAATTGTTACATGTGGTAGATACAGGAAGAACACTTTAGAAGAACTTTGAACTCATTTTCACTTAAGATCATTTGATATACCTTTAAACTGAAGTTTTAGCACAAGTATAAAATAAGATGATTTTAAAAGTTAATCACCATGTATTTATTGATTTCCTATTGTGTTATATGAGAGGTATTATAATAGATGCTCTATGTGTTATTAAGATATGTTAGGCTATGTACTATTTTAAAGGTATTTAGTATATGTATACATAAGTACAAAGAATAAGTACAAAGAAGACACCACGGAGCCCAAGCACACCAACATTGACTGGCTTCACGGAGAAAATTATCCCCATCAGATGAAAAATCTCTTAACTTCTTGACGGTTCCACCTACACACTTACCTGCATTCTCATTCCTGTTTCCTCCCTTGTTCCTCAGCAAATGTGATCTCTCTGTCTTGGGCCAATTCCCTGACCTGGATCTTGAATTCTTTCTCTGACTTCTCAAGGCCCTTGCTGTAGTAGTTATTATCCCTTCCGTTTCCTGTATCTTCCAACTTTTCTTCATCAACAGCTCGCCACAAGTACTCACATATACTCACATCTCTGCTATCTTAAAAAGAACAATTTTGAGGTACCTGGGTGGCTCAGTTGGTTAAGCATCTGAACTCTTGATTTCAGCTGAGGTCACAATCTCAGGGTCCTGGAATTGAGCCCTGCACTGGGCTCTTTGCTCAGTGGGGAGTCTGCTGGCTTGCTCTCTCTACTTCTGCTCCCTCTATGCCTAAAATAAATAAATACATCTTAAAAAAAAAAAAAAAAAAGAACAGTTTCTTCCTGGACTCAGACTACACCTGCAGATATGCCCTATTTCTTCCTATTAAAGGCTACAAATTTTGAAAAAGTTGTCTGTTTTTCACATTGTACTTCTCAGTTTATTATTTATTTCTTCAAGACCAATGGGAAACTGCTTTCACTCCAGTTACACAGGACTTCCTTGGGGCTAATTGCAAATAGAAATTTTCTACTTTATATTTGTTGACCTGTGGTTGGATTTAACTTTGTTAACTACATTCTTCTTGGCTTTGAAAATGCATACCTACTCCCTTTCTCAGGCTTCTTTCCCTTTAGCCTTTAAATGTTGACATTCCTTAGGATTCTGACTTGGAGACTCTCCTCACTCTACATTCATCCTGGGAATCCTCATTTACTCCTGAGTATTGAATACCATTTTTAGATTGAGGACTTACACCAGTTTCTCTAGCTCAGACCTCTCTGCTGAGCTCCATCCCTAGAAATTCAGTGTTTTTCTAAGCATCTTCATTTAATTATCTTTCAGACATCTCAAACTCACCATGTATGATACTTAATTGCTTTCCTGAATTACTTAAACTGTATCTTAAACTGATACATAGCCCACAGCCTTGCACCCTCCAATCTATTCTCCACACATCAGCCACAGTAATCAAATGTAAACGTGGTCCTATCACTTCTTTGATGTGCCCCACGCAAAATCCATCACTGACTTCTGAATCCTAAGGATAAAGTCCAAACTCTGTTTTCTCAGTCCCTCTAATACTTGTTGCCTGTTCTTTGTAGGCTTTATCCTTTGCCTCGTCTCCCTCATACTCTGTGCCATAACTATACTGAATGTTTCCCTTTTCTGTTCTTCAGGTGCATTCTACTATTTTTTTTTCACTTGGTTTGTCATACTTGGAATTGTCTCTGCCTAGAACATTCCTCCTTTCTTTTTGTCTCGATCATTCTTTAAATCTCATTTCAGTTGAGATATTCCTGTCTCTTAAAAAACCTTTTGTGACTCCTACCCGCAAGACTGGATTGGACATCCTAGCTTTGTGTTCTCATAGCTGCTTATATTATCTCATGACAGCATTTGGAGGCACTCCGTTATGACAGCTTTCTCACTTGTCTCTATTTCCAGTGTAACTCAGGGGGCCCAACTTCTGAAGCATTAGGCCTGATTGAAATTTTTCCAGAGACCAAAAATAATGTCAAATTCAGTGTAGTTAAGATTACATAATATGTCTCTGAATTTACTGTATTATGTCATTTATTCATAAAAAATATTCATTTAGAATAGTATAGAGGTGGTTAAGAGGGCAGATTCTGGGGCTAGGCTCCATTGACTGAATTTAAATCCCAGCCCTACCTGTGTGATTTATCATCAGGTTGCCTAAACTCAGTTATGTCTGTGTCTTATTCATAAACTAGGAATAATAATAATAGTGCCTACCTTATAAGACTGTTGAATTATATTAGTTATTAAATGTAAATTGGTTAAGACTGTACTTGGCTCACAATGAGTACTCTGCAAGTATTTGTTATTGAGCACTGCTAGGTGAAGTGTATATAGTGGTCAAAATAATGTAGCATCTGTCATCATTTAATTTATAGCTAGTTCCATGAGACACATACTTAAGAAAGACACATTTAAGGAAAAAAAATATTAGTTATATCCCTCTCTGAGAGTCTCTAACACGTTTCTTATCCTCACCCTACCCCTAGCCTGTGATATCTGGGATCTTTCAAAGTACCACAGTAGAATTTTATAGTTTCACTGGGAATTATTTTGAAACACACAATCCTTTTACCTCCAGCATTCTTGGATATCCTCAGGTTTCACAAATTTGTCTCACAGTGACTTCATAGCCTCTCTTTAGGAAGAAGACCTGCTTCAGGGAAATACTTTCCACTTCATCTTTTCCCTGGAAGCAATAGTTAATCTACCAAGTTTGTCTTTGCCCAGAGCCAACACCAATCTATATTGCACCTTTCTGCAAATTATAATAAAATACTCTCTCTCTGGCTGGAAGAGTTAGAATAAAGTTGCTCTTCTGAGTAAGGAGCAGCTTCCTAGGCATACAAATTGAGAAGCCTGTCAAGAAAAAGGTGTGTCCAGGGATAACATGGGGCAACTTCAGAGAGTAAGACTGTGAGAAGAATGAGCTGTATATCATTTCTACTGTACCTTCCTAATAGGATGATACTGTTCATGTTCTCATCATATGCAGGAGTCCTATTTCACACTATGGGCCTGTTTGCTTCCTTGGCTCCATGTGACCTAAACTTCTCCTTGCCTGCCCAGGGTTAACTTCATAAGCAGCTTTTCATGCTCTGAGCATTTCCTCAGTTTCCTCCAGCATCTTTCTATGTTCATGTTTTCAGAGCTCTGCCCTATGGTTTCTAAGGTGTCAGCCTTGGTCCTTTCTACCCTGGAGAATAGCAGAGTTAGATATTTAAAAAAAGGAGTCTCAAGGTCATTTTGTATTAGCCTGAGGAAGTAAGTAACTGTTAGACATTTAAGGCATTTTGAAAGCTTTTAATCAGCTCATATATTGATATCATCCAGGAAAAAGTTGATAGTTCCAAGGTCTCTGCTGAAATATCTAGATTTCTCTGGTGAGTCTTCCTTGAATAACCCATGCTGAGTGAAGGAAGATGGACTTGGCATATCAATATTGATGATTAAACACCTGAAAATAATAGGGAATAGAATTAATAAATACATATTTTATATGTTGAATATGTCAGATTTGGAAAATAATAGTAAATAGTACTTTAAAAATCTTTTCATTTATCATTTATAAAGTACTTTTATATGCTTTATCTTCCTTAATGTTCAAAGTAATCCTGTGGGAAAGGCAAATCAGGCATTATTATTGTATAATGCACAGATACTTTTTAAACATCTACATTGGTCCATTAAATAGAAAATATGAGATAGTCCATCACCAAACACTGAATCTCTGGGGAGGGGGAAATTAATTCTAATAGAATTTTAGTAATTTATTTGTTTTTATTCACCAGAAATTGCTTTCCTAAAATCCGAATAAATGTGCAAAAGACAAGAATAGTTTACATTTGGGCATCCCAAAGAAAAAATTTAAAGCAAAAATAATCAAGATATGATAGTATTTCCCTTTAAAGCAGTAATATTGGCTCTGTCTTGTCCAATTATGAATCTGAGCTAATAAGGAATATGAACATAGAGCTAACAGTCCAAAAAATTTTTTAAAAGATGCTTTGTCATTTTGTTAGTAGTAGCTATTAATGATTTGAAGGCGTCCATTTTGCTAAAAAAACAAACAAACAAACAAATGAAAAACAAAAAAAACCAACTCTGTCCTTTTGATTTTCAATGAGCATTAGTACTTTACAAGAGACTAGACATAACTCTACTATAAGAAGTAATTGCAGTTAATGACTACGTAAGGATTTTCACTGTACATCTTTTGGGGAAGACATCTCAGTGATGGTTCGGTTCATGCTGAAAGTTGGTGAGCATTCTCAACCTGGTAGGTATTTATGCAAATTTTAAAACAGCATTATACCAGAATAGTTCAGCAGGTCTTAAGTTTTAGGTATACATATAAAATAGAAGCTAAGTAACTTTTATTTTCAATCCTTTTTTTTTTTTAAGATTTTATTTATTTATTTGAGAAAGAGAAAGAGAGCACAGCGAGGGAAGGAGCAGAGGGAGAGGGAGAAACAGGTTCTCCACTGAGAAGGGAGCCTGACATGGGCCTCAATGCTGGGACTCCAGGCTCATGACCTGAGCCGAAGGCAGACACTTAACCAATTGAGCCACCAAGATGCCCCAAAGCTAAGTAATGTAAGGACATTCCTTATAAAGCAGTAACCTCAATTACATATACATATACATATACATATACACACATATGTGTATGTGTATAATTTATGTATTTATATAATATTAATGTATTTTTATAAATATAAAAAATATATTTTTAGAGAGGGGGAAGGAGAGAGAGAGGGGAAAGAGAGAGAGAGAGAGGTAGAGAGAGAATCTCCGGCAGGATCCACACCCAGTGCAGAGCACATGGGGCTCAATCCCACAACCCTAAGATCATGACCTGAGCCAAAATCAAGAGTCAGCCATTTAACCAACTAAGCCACCCAGGCACCCCTCTAATTTTATATAAAATAATTTGTTTTAAATTGTTTTCTTCTGCTTTTCTTCCTTGTTTTTTAGAAGGTAAAAATAATAGGGAAGTAATTAATGGATGCTCCTGAATATATTCTGAAAATATATTTTTGATCTGGATTATTGTGAAAATTTAATTTTTTTTCTGACATAATTGCAAACCACATTGTATTTTTGAGTGCAAAGTAGTTACATACAGAAAGTGAATATATAAACATTGCTTGAGTTATTCAATATTCCAGGACCCTGGATGTTATGAAAGTGTTCAAAATGTTCTCTCAGGTTTGTGTTTCACTATAAAATGTAAGAAAACATTTTCTCAAATGTCAGTAGTTGAGAATTCCTAGAATACAAGGTAACAACCATACAATTCTGAAAAGTCTTTGGAAATTCTTTTTTGTCTATGAGCTCTCATGTTCCTCATTGTGCTGTTGCCATATCATAAATTCCTTGATCTAGAAGCAAATACGTTTTAGAAAAAAAAGTATAGATTCAAATTCAGTAAGAATGTCCTATTAAGTTTTTTGGTGTATATCTATAGCTGACCTTTCTCTTAGAGCTTTTATCCTTGTGTCAGACGTTTATCTAAAGAATCTTCTGAACTCTCTTGAAATTTTACTTAAGGAATATTGTTGGTAACCTTGGAGAATCCGAGCTCTAAACTTTGAGACAGATCACCCTGTCTCAGAATCAGACTTAGAAGAACATGACTGCCTAGAGGGAGACCAGGCATTTTCTTCCTCCTCACTGCTTCTTAACCTCATGTCCTCCAGGAGGAGTTCTGAGACTGTCGAGAGTCATCATAGCTCATGGGTCCAACCCTTCCTACTGAAAGGAATTCTCATTATTTCAAGGGCTTTTTAATCAGTAAACAGTAGAAGACAATTACTGTATAGATCGGTTTAATTAGTTTATTTGATGCCCAGAGCATGTAAATTTGCAACCAGCTTGTTTCTGCTAGCTATAGAATCATAAATTGATGGCAGTGTTCTGGACGGAAGAGATGATGCTTTGTGCATGCTAACTTCTTAGTACAAGTCTAATGGATTAGGAAGAGGATTGACATCCATGGAATCTTTTACTAAAACAAGGCTCTCACATCTGGATATTTTTTGGTCATCATCAACCATAATTTATTCCCCCACCCCCATTTTTAATAACGCATTTCTAGTTTTCCATTAACTGACCTGAGGATATCGAGATATAGAACTACCTAAAATCTGTATGTTTTATGTTGAACAAAAATTCATGTATTCTCTATGCTGGCTTGATAACCTACAAAGCATTCTATATCAAATTACAAACAATTTCTGAGGAACAGAGTACTTTGAATTTAAAAAGATACTTCCATATTTTCTAGTAGGCATATTCAATGACTTTAAATTATGTTTCCAACTTGTTGATCTTGTGGGCCACCTCACTTTTCTAGTCATCCCCACTTTTTACTTTCTCCCTCAGTCATGAAGCAAAAAAAACCCCATGTATTTTCTCCTTCAGAAATGCTGTTCTTCCACGAATGCAAATTAGTTTGAGATAAAACAAACAAAAAGAGAAACAGGTGGAAACAAAGAAAGTGAATCTTTGGAGCCTTTGACTGTTTTCTTGAGCATTGTTTGACAAGTAGACATAGTCACTTTATTCCCACCATGATTTCTAGAAGTCGTGACAAGAGCCATCCACATTCTTTTGTGTGTGACTAGTGGCACATTTGTGAGATGACCAGCAGGGGTTAGGGCGATGACTAGGAGCAGTTTTCTTTTTGTGAAGTTAATAGGCACACATGGGGATTGAACAAGTTTAACATTCTTTTGGGGTCCTTCCTCTTGCCTGGCCGTGAATTTGAAAAATTGCCATTGTGATTAGAGTCAATATTTTTTTCTTTAGCATTTCTCTCTTTTACATAACACATTGCCATTTGTAGAAGACACCAGGCATAAGTTAAATTTGGTTTGAAGGTGAGATTGGAACATGAAGTCTTCGCTGATATTTTGTAATTTTAATTTTTTCCTCCTTACCTCCCACACCATTCCAAACTCCTTCCTAATCATTAATATATGGTGCCCCTAATGATGTGATTGATGTCAGCCAAAAGAGAATGGTTTGTATGGGATCATAATTTGTTTACAATAGAAAATAAGACAATTAACTTAATACTTTGGCTTTAATACTGAAATGAAAGCTATACTGGAATTATAAATGGTACACAGTAAACATATCTGAAGATCCTGTTTCTACCGGATCTGCTTTTTCTTTCTGACTCTTAGTTTCAATGATAATGACGAGCTTCTACTTAGTGCAATAGTTTTAATCATTTAGAGCAATAAATAATAGTGTCAAAGCAATGGAAAAACAAATTTTTCACCATGTTAGTTGGGCTTTCTAAGT
>NW_024423675.1:10295949-10493449 GCF_017311325.1 Ursus maritimus
CAGTGCACTGCTGATAATAGAGGCAGAAGTGAGAGTGACAGTCAGATGGAAACTGACACAGGCCTTCTGTCAATGCCGCAGCTGCCCGTGGGACTGAGGAGGGAAGGGAGGGTGGGAGTTGAACTGAAATGTCAGTGCTGATAACTGCACCAGCTCGCTATTTTTCTGTGTAGGTGTCGTGCTATTCCACATGTGAGGCAAGGTTTTTTCAAACTCCGTAGCGCTTACTGTTTCTTCTCTACTGGTGTGAGTGTGTGAGCAGGAGCAGCTTACTCAGTGACATCCTCACTTAATTTCTTCTGGTGCTGTGGAGCCCAGGTGCTGTGATTGTGTTTGACAGTTTTTGTTCTCACAGCCTTTTGAGTGTTTTAAAGATTGATAAATCTTGTCATGTGAGAGCCCTGAGTGATGCCGAATAGTGCACATTCTTCTAGCTGTAGATAATTTCTGTATTTCCCTACATTAAAATAAGGCTAGAAAATATTAACCGAGGACTGTGGTCAGTGAGTCATTTTTCTGACCAGGAGATGTAGGACCTGAAAATGTCCCAAGCAGTTGGCTTTTAATCTTGACTTTCGTTCTCTGGACAAAGCTTAAGGGGAGCTGTTCTTGGATAATTACTCTCTTGACTTCAAGGAGTCATGGTGATACCATTGTTCATCAATAGATCCACATTTCTATTTCTGAAAGGCAAATAATTTTCATATAAATCTGCCAAAATTACACACAGCATATATAATAGCAGTGACTGATGATGACAATGGTCTTACTTATATAACAGCGATAAAATCCATTAAGCCACCTGAGTCCTGCTGAATCTCTACCTGACACTTCCAACGGTTTAGCATCTCTAAAAGGCTATAGGAGCTTGAAGTTTGGAGGTTTTCCGTACCCCAGAAATCAGAATCACCTGAGATTTTAGTTGAGTCGTTTATAAATCAACTCTGCTTTTTCTTCTGAGAAAGTTATTGGCCAGGATCTTCTCTCTCGTTTGTGAGGACAAATCAAAGATCTATACTAAAGGAAGTGGGTGCAGAAGAACTTTAATTTCTCTCTCCTTGTGTATGTAAATGAAAGTACGTGATAATGAACATGTTAGGTGATATAAAGATTATGAACCTGACAATCGCATACCTCTAAGACGTTGAATTACAAAAGGATTCTCTCTCTCTTTCACTCTTTCTCACACAGAGTGGGTAGAAGCAAGGGAGAGAAAAATATCTCATGGGAGAATATTGATTATTTTTAATGGCTTGATTTAGCTTCTTAATTTAGGTTTTACATCTTTTTTTGTTTTAAGTAGATCTTTTAGGTATATGTTTTGTTCAAGTTATGAAACACAAAGGAGAAGAGCTGGAAATAAATTGGAATTTTGTGAATTTAGAAAAAAAGATAAAATTATGATTAGAAGAAATATATACATTTATAATTTTGGCTTATTAGTATTTTATTTGACATCATCTGTCAGAAATCATTAATCAAGTCTCTGTATTTTCATGGTGCTATAAAACCATTATGCAAATAGGGGCAAGGAGAGCAAGCCTGTCTACTAAGGAGCTTTCCTTAAGACATATAGGATTAATGACATTTTATATAGAAGACACAAAAACATTGGACAAGCATTGGCCAAGTGGCCAAGTGTATAAATTAAATTAAAAAAACACATGAAAATACCATATTATGCCAATGAGTCAATGAAGAATGTAGAAGGAACAGTTAGAATTATCATGAAAGTGTCATGTTTAAAGAGAGACAGGAGGGACACCTGGGTGGCTCAGTCAGTTAAGCCTCTACCTTAGCTCAAGTCATGATCCCAGAGTCCTGGGATCAAGTCTCACATAGGGCTCAATGTGGAGCTTGCTTCTCCCTCTCCCCTCCCCCCACTCGTGCGCGCACGCGAACGCTCTCTCTCTCTCTCTGTCTCTCTCTTTCTCTGACAAATAAATAAAATCTTAAAAAAAATAAAAGAGAGAGAGACAGGAAATGGGAAGGCTTTATGGACAGGGTGAGATTTCAGGAGTTGCCTAAAATAAGGGGCAAATAAGGAATTATGAGCCAGTTCTCCCTCGTCCCAATAAAAGTGAGCATTTCTCAAGGATCTTTTTTCAATCCTTGGCTCTAGGCCTTTATACTTACTTTTTTTGAAATAAAGATGGCTCCTCTGATAGAGAGGTCAGAGTGGAACTTATAGCTACTTGGTCATCAGAAACCAGCCTTTAGTGATGCATATTATATGCTAATACTAAAAATGCTAATATTAAATTCATACCATCCTTCAATCTTCCTAATACCTCTGTGAGCTAAGTATTATTTTCCTTATTTCATAGGAGAGAGAGATGTGAAATACTTGGCTCAATAATACGTAGGTAGGAAGGCAGAGCAGTCTTTCAACGCAGGCCATCATGTCACATGCTCTGCTCTAGCCATGACACATCCATACTCTCCCAACCTCCATGAGACCCCTGTGAGGTTTTAACAATAGCATCTATGATTATCTCAATGACCTACAAAGCACTTTAAGTTTTAATTGAAGAAGCAGTCTTTGTCCCTGAGCTTTTTTTGGTTCTCAGTAAGGCTCTCCATGTTCTTTCGAACAGTGGGTTCTCAAACTTAAGCAAACATCTGGAATAAGCTAAGAGAATCAGCTAGAAACTTTGTTGAACAGAGATTTCTGGGCCCCATCCAGAGTTTCTGATTCAGTAGGTCTGGATAGGCTTAAGAATTTGCATTTTTAACAAGTTTTAGGTTGTGCTGATACTGCTAATTTGGGGATATAGTTGTAAAAAAAATTGAGATGTTAAGTGTGTTTCCAAATTATTGGGCTGAGCAGTTGGAAGAATGAAGTTGACATTGGCTGTGATGGGAAAGACACAAGTGGAGCACATTTAGTTTCAGAAATAATGAATTTGACTTATCTATTTGATATCCGGTTAGAAGAACCAGGCAGACAGTTGGATTTATATAGCTAAGCTAGGGATATAAACTTGGGAGTTGCTGCAATATAGATGGTATTTATCACATCAAATTGGATGAGATCACTAATTGAGGATAGAGACAACAGAAGAAAACCAAGGATTGAGCTCTGTGGTACACCAACATTAAGAGTTTGGGAGAAAGAGAAGAATGAGTAAAGAATGTTATGAGAGAAGAAACACTAAATTAGGAGAAAACCAACAAGGTTCAATGTTCCAGAAGCCAGGTGATCTAATTTCTACTTTAAAAGGATTGCTGTGGCCTCTGTATTGAGAATAGACTTTAGTGGGCCATGGTGGAAGCAAGGGGACTAATTAAGTGAATATCCTAATAATCTCAGATGGGAGATATTTATGTTTTGGTTCAGAATGGTAGCTGTAGAGGGGCGCCTGGGTGGCACAGCGGTTAAGCGCCTGCCTTCAGCTCAGGGCGTGATCCTGGCATTATGGAATCAAGCCCCACATCAGGCTCCTCCGCTATGAGCCTGCTTCTTCCTCTCCCACTCCCCCTGCTTGTGTTCCCTCTCTCGCTGGCTGTCTCTGTCTCTGTCGAATAAATAAATAAAATCTTAAAAAAAAAATAAACAGAATGGTAGCTGTAGAAATAGTTATAAAGGTTAAGTATGACATATATTTTGAAGGATGCAACTACAAAGATTTGCAGAAGGATTGGCTATGGGATGTCAGAGATGAAAGTGGCAAGTTTTTTTGGTTTCAACGGCTGAAAATATGGAGTTATCATTCACTACAATGAGGGAAATATCAAGTAAGAGCAAGTTTTGTTGAAAAAAGTGATGATTTGGTTTTTTGTATGTTATAGTTGTGATTTATATTAGACATCCAAGATGTCCATGTTGTCTCAGGATTTCTTTCTTTTTTATGGCTGAATAATATTCTATGTGTGTGTGTGTGTGTGTGTGTGTGTGTGAATACACTACATTTTCTTATCAATTTATCTGCTAATGGATACTTGGGTTGTTTCTACATCTTGGCCGTTGTGAATACTGATGCTATGGACATGGGGATGGAGATGCAAAATCTCTTTGATGTCTTGTTTTCCTTTCCTTTGGATATGTTCCCAGAAGTAAATTTCATGATCGTAAGATAGTTCTATTTTTAATTTTCTGAGGAACTGCCATACTGTTTTTCATAGTGGTTATTTCAATTTGTAATCCTACCAACAGTGCATAAGGGTTTACTTGTCTCCACATCCTTGCCAATATTTGTTATCTCTTGTCTTTTTGGTGTTAACTCTTCTAACAGGCATGAGGTGCTATGTCATTGTTGTTTTGATTTGCATATCCCTTATGATTAGTGATGTTGAGCACCTTTTCATATAACTTGGCCATTTATATGTCTTTTTTGGAAAAATGTCTATTCAGGTCCTGTGCCATTTTTAATTGATCATTATTATTATTACTTTTGCTATTGAGTGGTATGAATTCTTCATATAGTTTGGATATTAATCCCTTATCAGATATATGGTTTGAAAATAAATTTTTTTCCTTCCCTCAAGCTATCTGTTAATTTTGTTGGTTATTCTTTTGCTGTGCAGAAGCCTTTTAGTTCAATGTAGTCCTACTTGTTTATTTTTTTATTTTGTTGCTTGTGTTTTGGGTATCTGAAGGGGAGGGTGTATGGGATGGGGTGGCTGGGTGATGGACATTGGAGAGGGTATGTGTTGTGGTGAGCACTGGGTGTTGTGTAAGACTGATGAATCACAGACCTGTACTCCTGAAACAAATAATACATTATATGTTAATTTAAAAAAATTCACAATTCTAAAAAAAAAAAAAAAGTGTGTTAGGTGTCATATCCAAAAAAAATAATTGCTAATTATTTTCTCCAATGAGTATTCTTGGTTTCCCTGTAAAATATTAGTTGACCATATTTTCTGTTTGTTTTTAAAGAAAGGGGAAATAATGTATTTTTGTGGTGAGGGGGAAAAACCATAGAGAAAAAAAATGATGGTGTAGGAGAAAGAGGAAAATTTCTGAATAATGTCCTTGCAAAGGTGAGAGGGATAGGATCTAATGCATAGGTGAAGGTGTTAGAATTAAGTAGGATCAAAAACAGTTTAGCCATAAAAGCTTGAAAGGCAGAGTATATGTATTTGGATGCAAATTAGTGGGTTGATTTGGTAGTGAGAGCCTATGGAAGGTTTCTGATTGTTTTTATTATCTCAGAGAAATAGGCCATCTTCTGAGGGTAATGATAGGGGGTGTATTGGAGGTAGACAATATGACCAAGCCAAAGAAAAATCCTATGTAAAAACTTGTCCTTTTAAGTAAAATAGATCAATTGAGCTAATAATATTTAGGCTGAAGTAAGGAGGAAATAAACCACTCTCCCTCCCCATTGCGATATCCATAACACACAGCTCTGTTCTTCTGATGAACTCCTGTAAGCAATGAGGGTCAGGAACTGGGGTAGATTGAAGACACCTTGTTCAGATCACAGCTGCTACAGTGGATCCTACATATACATATTCTTCTTAGATGATGACTTGTGTCCCTACCCTGTTCTTCTAACTTTCACTAGATAGGATAGGTAGATAGGAATATAAGGATCTCATGAAGCTGGACCATGGTCCAGGAGTTACTATTTATACTGCATTAATTATAAGCCATATCCTACTCAAGGGTATAAATGCACATTATAGGAATATTCTGGGCCAAGTATAAGACATTTGGGAAGGATCGGTTGGGTGCTAATCCCATATTTTGAGTTTTTTATTTACAACATGCAAATAAACAGACTTCTTTTTCCTTTATAGTACTTGGTAAACATCGTGGTT
The DNA here is from genome assembly GCF_017311325.1 of Ursus maritimus. Taxonomy (NCBI): domain Eukaryota; kingdom Metazoa; phylum Chordata; class Mammalia; order Carnivora; family Ursidae; genus Ursus; species Ursus maritimus. Next base: position 10,301,719 of record NW_024423675.1, read on the forward strand.
AATTGAGTCAAACTACATGAGTGATCTTAAGAGAATTGGTATAGACCATGTGTAAATTAATCAAGCTAGGCTAAAAGCTATTCTGCAGTAGATAAAATGTTTGTGAATAACCTGAGAAGAATCAAGGAATTAAGTGTAGTAAGAATCATCGTTCATAGGGAGATGGGAACCATGATATTCTTAAACCTAGAATGACTAAATCAATTGAGGGGAGTCAGCAACTGCTATTGTGTCTTATCTCTGAATGATCAGGGCATCTGTTAACTATGGAATATAAGGGGATTTTTAAAATTAGATTATGAATGAAACACTGTGGATGCATCCCTAGCCAATATTTTATAACATAGAAATCTTATTGTAATTTTAGCATTAATGGATTAATTAAATCTCATAATGCCAGGGGCCAGTTTAATAGCCTGAATGTAAATCCAGGGTATAGAAAACTAGAAAGAATCGGTACACCTCTGGGCTTGTTTTTCACAGTTGAATTATTGATTTGGTCAAGGTTCTCCCAAGTCTCAGCTATGAAACAATGATTTACACATAATAGATGTTCAATAAACATGAATGATTTATTGTTGATGATTTAAATCATACACAGTTGCCTTTATAAACCATGCTTTCCAAGCTACACAGATTTTTTTGTTTATTAGCTTTGTGTAGGAATGCTTTTCTTTTCTTGTCTTTTATTTTTTTAAAGAAATAATCTAAAGGTAATTACAAATATTGCTACAGGATGGGGAGTGGAATTCTTAGATTTCATGAGAGCAACATCAGTGTACAGTATAATTTTATATTGGATGCTATAATTAATTTAGGTGCATATTTTCCTGTGATGTTTGTGATTTCACATCTGTATGTGGATGGAAACTGCCATGTAATCCTGAACAATTAAATAAATTATTTGATATTTTTGACTCTTAGATTTTGGAAGAAAACTATATCCCATTACACAGCTATCACATGTAAAAAAAAAAAAAATCAGATAATCGGAGTCCTTCACATAGCTTAGTTCTCAGTGTTAGAGAAATTTCTATTTCTCCATGAAGAAAATACCCAGGGGTAGGTTTCCATGCCTTCTCCAGTAAGAAATGAAACTCTTGGTGGAGATTATGATTTCAAGGAAATATGAAATAGTAATAAATGATCATAGACCATCAAAAATTCCATGAAGATTTACAATGATGAATTAGAGGAAGGTGAAAATGCAGAAAATATTGTATATGTATTTCTAACAGAAATGGATTGTTTAATGAATGAAATGTTTATTATTTTAAGAGTTTTTAGTCAGTCCTCAATGAGTAGCTTACAACCACCTTATATGTACCTAAAACAGTTTTGTATTGTTTTTAAAGCAGTTTGGAGATACTAGAAATTTTACAGATTATGAATCTTGCATAAAATAATTGTGTATTCCTCTCATTTTAGAAATATAGACTCTAAATTTATCAATTAGTAAAAATTTGGAGAAATTCTAGACTTGGTATTTCTTGTTCTATCAGAAAATGTGATTTCTAACCTACATTATCTCTAGGAAATTATATTATTTTCTCAAGTCTCTGCCTTCTTGTGATAAATTCTGAAATATAAATGATATACTTGTTATGAAATTTCAATTAAAAAAATTTACTTGATTTACTCTGTTTTATTTCAAAACCTCAAATTTACTTCCATGAGTCAAACTATTTATTAATACTTAATTTTTTTAAAGATTTAATTTATTTATTTGTCAGAGAGAGAGGGAGATACAGAGAAAAAGCACAAACAGGAGGAGCAGCATGCAGAGGGAGAAGCAGGCTCCCCGCTGAGCAGGCAGCTAGATGCGGGACTCAGTCCCCAGGACTCTGGGATCATGACCTAAGCCGAAGGGAGACGCTTAATGGACTGAGCCACCCAGGCTTCCCTTAATGTTTAATTTTAAGCCACTTTTTAAATAATAAAATATTTTTAAGAATAGTGACGTTTAGACTGTTTCTAGGATAATAGAGTCAACTCTTGTTTGGAACAAGGCACAATAAAAATGAAACAAATTCACAAACAGATCCAGACCTATACATGGGAAACGAAGAAATGAAGATCTTCAGAGGCACACCATCAGTTTTACATAATTTTGGCTCTGACCAAATAATTAAACTGGGTTTTGCATTCAGATCTATCAAATCAAATCCAGAGAATTACACTGATTCTTTCATGTTTCTGTTTCTAAGAGCATATGAACATACATGCTCTTAAATTGATCGAGAGCATGTCAATGTTTGTCCACAGGCATTTCAGATCTCATACCAAGGAACACAAGAATGAATGGAAGTCAGAGGATGCCATCATTATGCTACAGATTGGACTGTCTATCATATTGTGTCATTTGATGAAAGTGTGGAAGAGCAACTATTAGGTCCCTTCAGAGTTGCATTGGATATCTCATCTCTCTTTTCAGTGATTTGTCTTGACATTGTGGTATGTTGCTCCACCTCAGTGAAATTCCTAGTTTCTGGTTGAGCAGAAAGTCCAAAGTCCAGAATTTCTCTAACTCTTGGTCTCTATGCTGCTGATGACAATGTAGTCCAAAAATCTCACAAAAGCCACATTCGATGTGATTCTAAATCATGTCTTTTCAGTTCCCCTTTAGATTAAATTCAAAGGTTTCAAAGAATGGTACTTCAAATTTGCAAAATGTGATTAAATATGTATTTGTGCAGTCATCATTTTTTATATCTTGATACTCAAATTTAATCATTTTTTGTCTTTGACTATTATAGTCTCCAAACATATATCCCTGTTTTCTGCTTTATTTCTCTCCCACCTAACCACCGGTATTCTTTCTCTTTAGATTTCTTTAATGGTTTTTCATTGTTCATAGAGGAGGCTAAGCACATTTGTTTGGCATTCACAGCTTTTCATGATTTGACCTATGTCAGCTTCCCTGGTTTTATTTCTTATCCTTCTCTGTTTTGTAAATTATTCTTTAGCATTCTAGACCTGCTTGTTGTTTCCCTGTTCACATGATGCTTTGTCTCTCACTTTGTTAAGGTGTCTTTTAGCAGAAAAATCTTTACTTTTCTCTTTACCTGATTACTTCTACCCACTTTTTAAAACTCTGTCTTGACCCTTTCCAGAGATTCTTTCCCATTAATTATTCTATCCCTAACGTGGATTCCTATCTTTGGTGCTTTTATAATACCTGTTGGAATTCAAGACCTGCCAGTAACTGTGTCTTTCCTCTGGGCTTCCTTTCAAAGAAGCCAATTTGTTAAAGAACAATAGTCTAATGGGGAACAAAGGAACGATGTATTAATTACTGTACATATGCCTGATAATCCCCACTACAGGGGAAATTGGATTGAAGAACATGGCTTACGTCAAGAGGGTTAAGCCAGGTTCCTTGATTCTACTTCCCTGTGTAACCTCTTTCACCTTTATTGAATGTGTGAGCCAGTCAGGACTACCTTCTTCTTCAGTTCCATTTACTTATCCATACAGTTGTTAGGGATAATTGGACTCTAAGATTTAAAGAAAGTAGAATTAGGATCAAAAGACCTGAGTTAGACATTTTGACCCAAGTCTCATTCTCCAGTCCAATTTTACTCCATAGCTGAGCCTCTAAACTGATTTGGAATACCAGCGCACATCCAGGCCATTCATTCAATAAAAGTGTTTGAGCACCAGCTATGCCTCAGTATGTTTTATTCTGGACACTGGAGATGTAACAGTGGGGAACTTAGAGACAAGTGGCCTCCCTTCCAACTCACATTGGTCTGAGGGTATAGAAGGAATTTGTGACTCATGAGATGTTTCATAATCTGCATTTATCATCTGTATCTCATGTAACTTCTGAATCTCTCTAGATACTGACTTCTGTTTTCAGTTCCTTAGAAATATCATACAATTGTCTCTCCATTGCTTATGAGTGCACTTGTAAATACACAGGTGCCTGCATGCTTGGCCATATAATACATGGTATTGGTTGTTTTATATAAGTAATGTGTAATCAATGTAAAAACCAGATAACATAGTTGAGAAAAAGGAAAAAATAGAAATAGAAAAAAAATCACAATCCAGATAAAACTGCTGTTAACATTTGATGATGAAACCACAAAATGTGAGTAAATCTCAAGATGATCAAGTTTGTGTTAGAACTACAGCTGGAACCAAATGTTTCCAATGAAACTTCAGGTTGACAATGATTATTATAAGGATAATAATGATGACATCAGAATAGCATTATTATACATCTGCTACATATTGGGCATTTTAGTAGGCTACATTATTTAAACTCTACAAGCTTTTAAGGTAGACATTATTATCCCCACTTTATAGGTGTATAAATAGACCCAGAGGAATTATATATATGTGTATATTTGTTAAACACTTAGCTTTATATCCAAATATAACTTTTGAGAAGATATAGTTTGTATGTTTATATACCAGTACACACAATTTGTCTAAATTCAGAATGGCTTCCAAAGGTCACAGGATGCATGGAAAGAAATTCAGAGTTAATTTTAGAATAATAACCCAAGAAGAGTTTAAAAGAAATAAATATTTTTTTTTTCCTGATGATCACAACAATTCCTTATCTCAGAAAATCCCAGGTTAGGAGAAATAACAGCTACAGTGATTTGACATTCGAATTAGAAGGGATAGATTGTTCTGTCGTACATAGGTCTTTTATATTTTAAAAGTTGTAATGTTTTTATTTAGAGAATGAATTGGACTTCTAGGCGTATATGATACATATTGCAATTTAAAATTACTGGAGTTTCTTCATATTTTTAAGAGGTCTTCAGTTTGAAAGAACAAAGCTTTCCTACAAATACCAGGCAAATTGCTCGTGACTCATGCTGGTCGATCACCTCTGAATGGAAATGCTCACAGAAGTGCTGAAATATCCTTGTGATTTTGCAGCCTCTCTGAATCATTATCCTAGAACCCCAATTATTTTCAAATTGAATCATCTCAAAATCTTGTGATTTTATGAGTAATGTAAAATAATTTCATCATTTTATAACTTTTTATTTTCATATAATTCTTAAAGAAAACCCATGCCCAGTCTGTTTTCTAGCATGATGATATGTGATTAAAACTTTATATAAGTCACTTCAAATTAGTTTTGAAAAACAAATAAAGGCATTCTAATTTGCAATAGACCTTCCAGAAATAGAAAAACATTTGTTGAAAGGCTTTCTTGATTTTTGTGGGTTGAAACAGACCAAACAAGAGATTAACTGATGATTTTACAAATGATCCTTATGAAGTAGTGTAACTGAGTGCCAAGTATAACAATGTGACAAAAGAGAGACATAGATCTTTCAGTGTGGTCTGAAGAGATTAATGGGGAAAAAGCTAGTATAGCTACAATTTCCACAGCTTCTCTCTTTGCTACAGAATTATTCAGAAAAACAATGTGGGCTCATTTATATCCAGTGACCTTACTGTATGTCCCAAAGATATCATAGTTATCTTCTGCTATTAAGCTTTCTTTAGAAAATGTAAGATTAATATTAGTTTAATTGAAAGATTGAACAGAAACACTGACATCCATTCAACCAAATCATTAAATTCAACACTCCATATGGGCACAAAGAACATCTAATTTATCCAATTAAAATAATTTCTGTGCCCTTCAGAGGTGTATTGCCATAACAAGCGATGAACCACTTTTTAATAATGCTACACTCTGTCCTCTTATGATGACTGTAACAGAAAATAGGTATTTTATTTGACGGACTAGGTAACCTGGATCTTAAGCCAAAGCATCAAATAATAAAAAAAAGAAAAAAAGAAAAGAATAGAGTCTCCTTTAATAATGCTTCACTAGAAAATTTTGGCAAATAAATGTATTTACTTTGTTGTTGGTTCCACATGAATTATTTTATTGGCAGGTTTATTTATTAATTATCCAGAGCAATGGTTTTGAGAAGCTCAAGCAAGCCTACTGAATAATAGATAATGTAGTCTTCCCAATAATTCCATCAGGGATATTCAAGTTATTCCTGACAATAACAAAAACTGTTCTGAAGCAGAAGCAATTTAGGAAAAATATCTGAAACTTGAATTCAAGTGCATATTAATGTTAAATATTTTTGGTATTTTTCTATAGACTGTAGAAAAAAATGCCTCAACATCACAATAAAGATGGTATGGGTTTCTAGGGACCTCTAATATACAGTACCATAGCAGAGAGAAAATGGAGAAACCATGAGTTTATTCCTGTTTTTTGTAAATGTACGAGAGAGAGAATGCAGTTAGAGAAAATTTAAGCCTAAGAAAATTGAACATATTTTTGTGACCAAATAGATAATCTAAATATGTTTATGTTTTCTGATATGGATGAGTTAAATCCCAGAACACTGATAGGATTGACAAGTAATATTATTGTAGAAAACAGAAGTGATAGCAGATTGGAGTTCCATTTTTTTTTTTTACTTTATTATTTTTTTTTCAAATTGATAAAGAAGGGCAACTCTACAGACTGTAAGCCAGTGACCTACAGTTTTGACCTCAAGGCATTCTGTACTGTATTATCTAAAATAATTCATGAGTATACAGAAAATAAAGTGATAACCACTATGAACTAGCTTGGGTCAATCCTACTAAATGTTATGGCTGTTACTTTTTTTTTTTCTGTGTTCACTAGACAGGTCACTGAAAGAAACATAGGTGTAACTAAATGACTGTCCACCAAAGCATTTGGGAGTGTCTAATGCTAAACTATTGAACAGTCTAGAGACATGTAGCTTATGTGATAGCATAGGCAGGCAAGCTAGTAACTTACTGGTTGCTTGAGTGATTATATCCTAAATATGCTTCTTAATGGATTGATGGCTGAAGGAAAGGTGATCCTTGATGGTATGCTATGGGCTCCATCCTTGGTTATCCCTTGGTCAATATCATCATTAATGATTTAGATGAACGATGAATGGCATGTGAATCACTTTCAGAGGTTAGAAAGTAAGCTAAACCAAAAATTAATCATTGCTTAGCATAGTTGTATGAAAGGGAGGTATGTCCAAAAACAATTTCTGAAGGCAGAAGGAGCTATAAGACCGAAGAAAAAAGCTAACTGCAGCTTGACAAGAAATGGTTTGTTAAGAGGGCTTACTGACTGAAACAGGGCTTAGGCACCACAAGAGGAGTATATCTCTGGAACCCCACCTCCTGTAAGACCTGACTTTATAGTGCTAAAGGCTGGTAAGGTGCCCAGAGACCACCCAAGAGGAAATGTTTGAAAATAATATTCACTTCTCCAGATGTTATGCACCAAGGATGTGGTGTGGTTAAACAGAGAATGTGTGTGGGGGGTAGGGGGGCAGGGGGCTGTGCTTAAGGTTTCAGGTTGCAGAGTGGTTATCTTGACAATTTGTGTAATATGGTGTCAGTCTGCTTTACACAATAGTGAAAAGAACTAAGCATTTGTTAAATGAATAGGTTATTTCTTCAAAAAAGTCTTAGGTTGAGTAATGAGTTGAATAAAATAAAATAGGGGTGCCTGGGTGGCTCAGTCCTTGAGCGTCTGCCTTCGGCTCAGGGCGTGATCCTGGCGTTCTGGGGTCGAGCCCCACATCAGGCTCCTCTGCTGGAAGCCTGCTTCTTCCTCTCCCACTCCCCCTGCTTGTGTTCTCTCTCTTGCTGGCTGTCTCTATCTCTTTCAAATAAATAAATAAAATCTTAAAAAAAAATAAAATAGTTTATGTAATAAAAATATTTGATTAGGATTAAAGTGACAACTTACAAGTGAAGGTCATAGAAAAAGAGCATAAATGTACAAAAGATTAGTGAATAACAAGGTAACAAGCTCCAATGAGTTACTAGTGAGATTTGACTCCCCATGAACTAGCCTGTTCTTACCACAGAAGCTAATCAGAATTGTGGTCATTCCAATGTCTAGTAAAGTACAATTTATAGGTTAAGGTGGTGGTGGCTCCACCATAGTCCATGCAGGTCAGATCATAACTAGAATCCTGTTCATTTCTAGGTGCCATTTTTGATATAGGATATGGGCAAACTAAAGCACATCTGGGGTGGAATTTAGTTGTGGAAACAGCCATCTAGTTAGGATATTTGTGTCAAATATCTTCCTCTGACATTAAAAATTCATAGTATTTGATATTAATTTATAAAATATAGGGAAAATATTTTCTGTCCACTGAAATCTCATGTACAATCTACTATTTCATGAAACTGTTTTCTACATAGTCATAGTGGATTTTGTTACAGTAAATCCAATATTATGGAAAATTCTTACTTTTGACTTCTCTGTTGTGTTTGACACTGTTTAACATACTCTACTTTTTTTTTAAGATTTTATGTATTTATTTGATACAGACACAGAGAGAACGTGAACAAGGGGAGAGGGGCAGAGGGAGAGGAAGGACAGAAGTAGGCTTCCTGATGAGCAAGGAGCCCATCATGGGGCTTGATCCCAGGACTCTGGGATCATGACCAGAGCTGAAGGCAGATGCTTAACTGACCGAGACACCCAGGTGCCCCAAACACGCTCTACTTTTTGAAACTCTTTCCTTGGCTTTTAGGACAGCACCATCTTCTTTCAATTTTTGGCCATGGCTTCTCATCTGTTTTTAAAGGCTGCTTTCCAACCCCCTTCCCTTAAATACTGGCATTCTTCACTCTTTGATGCTGTTTCCTCTCCTGTGTCACTGTGCCTTCTCTACTTAGAATCATCTTCCAATGCCATCCACATGCCGAGGACTTCCTAGTCTGTGTATCAGTACCAGACCTCTCTCCTGAATTCCAGTCCCACTTCCCCAGTGATCTATTGGAGATCTTCACTTGGGCAGAAATATATGTTGGTGAAAGGTGTGAGGGAATAAATAATTTTATTTCTCAAATAGCAAACTAGTAATTCCTACCTAGTTATTCTGTTAGATATATACAAATGAAGGCACACATGTCTAAGGCAACATCCATACAGTAGCTCACTGCCTAACCAAGTAGATTTTTAATCAGTACTGGTAAATGAATGGCTGAATGAATCAGTGAGGGAATCATCAAATTCAGACACTTTTCGACCATAAATAAGTTTTCCACAGCAATTACACTGTCAAAGCCACCATCATTTCCCATCTGGGAAACAGCAGTAGAATTCCAGGTGCTCTCTTATAACCATCTTGCTTTTAGAAAACTTTCATAAAGCAACCCATGTTTTATAAAGCAGCCAAAGCTACGCTCCTAAAACAAATCTGATCAGGTCATTCGCTTTATATTTATTTTATATTTATATTTTATGTTTATATTCTCTATTTCAATAGACTTGCACTGTTCCTGATCTTGCTCTATAGGAGCTCTACGGTCTGTCTCCTGCCTTCTTATATATGATGTTTCTCCATCACTTTTTATGCTACTGATACCCTGGATATGTTACTTCTTTAAATGTGCTATACTCTACCACATAATCTCTATTTCCCCCTGGCTAATTGTCTTCAAGTGTTGGCATGAAGTTACATCCTCCAGATAACTTCCCTGATTTTTTTTTTTTTTTTGGCCAAGTTATCTTTCCTTTAGCTTCCAAAGATCCTTGGTAATGACTTTTTATAACATTTATTCTTATAGATTTTCATACTATCCTGTTTAATTATACATCTTCTTCACTAGATTGTACTCTATGTAGTGCAAGGCCAGGAAGATCTTGTCTATGGTTAGGTTCCCAGTTGCTAGTACATTGCCTGGCATTTCATAGGTGTGCACTTGCTGGGTGCATAAGCAGAGCTATAATAACGTGTTCACAGATTGCCCTTCCTGTTTTTATTGGACTGTGCTATTCCTCAAGAGTTGATACAATTTAATGCATGACAAAGAAAATCAAACACCACTAAAATCATTCTGTTTTGAAGTGCAGTAATATGTTTGCAGACCAGAAGTTTAATTAAAAATGAATGACTTATGTAAAGAAATATAACAATTGGATCCACAGAACTGCAGTCTATAGTCTATTAACTCTAGTATTTGTAATGTAGTGTGGCAAATAATATGTCTAAAAAGAGTTAGAAACAATATTTAAATAGATTTAGTATTGTTTCAAGATTAGTTGGGGAATCAATTAAATAAGAAGCTGAAAGAAAAAGACAAGTATACCTTATATAAAGCATTCAGAATTTAGAATATAGAACTAACATTTTAGTTTATATGTTTTAACTTAATTGTCTTATTCACTCCCACATGAGGTTTGTGACATATTCACATATGAAAAAAATGATACCCAGAAATGTTAACCTGTGCAAAGTAAAGTAGTTACTAAGTGTCAGGGTTGGGCCTCAAACCTAAATCTTCTAACTCCTCACCCCATGTTTTATGCACTAGGCTAAATAGAGTATCTTGTAACTCACTTTACATAATTTTCTGGTCCATTTGCTCACTTGCTTCAGTAAATGTGCTCTTCCATTAGTTCACGTACCATACATTTTTCCTTCTTTGTATCTCCATTTTAGCCCAGAGCAAACAATTCATTTCAAAACACGTGGTTTCCATAAAGTGTTAGAAAGTGAAGGAAGAATGAACCTGTAAGGACCCAACCATCTTCCTTCAGAAATGATAGGCAAATGAGTTGTATGGAGGAATCAGTCTTTCTGTTTTAATTAAGGAAAGATTGAGAAGTTATTTAAAAATAAGACAACATATATGTGATACTTACCAATTCTAAATGCGTACATGATTAACTTACATATCTTTGTAATAACTGTATGAAGTAGGTACTATTGCTATCCCCCATTTTACAGATGAGGAAACTGAGGCGCAGAAAGGTTCAGAACTTGCTTGAGGTGGTAAGTGGTAAATGTGTAGATGGGATTTGAATTAGTTCCCAGAGACCACTTTTAGCCTCTATGGCAACCTGTTTCTCAGTAAGCATTTCCCTCGACTGCCTTAGATCTCTTAAATTCATTTATTCAACAAACATTTATCAAACACCTAACATTGGTCAGGTACTGGAGGGAAAATCAGATAGGGTTCTTGCTCTTATGAAACTTTATTAGCTTATTTCTACTGATACTGAATATTCTGTGGAATGTAGGTTTTTTTTTTTTTCTCTTCCTCAATTGGATATCTAATGACGGTCCAACTATATAACAAGATGAAAAACTGATGTTTGAAAAGTTGGTATAGTATAACAGTCAAACTCATATAAAGTTTCTTTTAACTGAAAAAAAGAGACTGCATAGAGTAGGTATGCATTTCCTTTTAAGCATGGGTTTGAGCACCTGAGATTACAGGCAATACAAGTGTAAAGGAAGGAAATTGGACAAACATGGGAAGTAAGTGAATATGTGTGTGTGCACGTGCGTGTGTGTGCTTGTGTGCTAGTAGTACAGAGACTAAGAGGGTAGAAAGAGAAATTCAACTGCTTATTACAGAATTACCAGTGTTGTAAAGATGAAAAAAGGAGAGGCTGATAATTGGGGAGGAGATAATTTCTGGTCCAAAATGCAGAAAAGGGAAACAGTTTTTAATAGCTCTGGGTAAAGGGCCACATAATAATATTTGAACGTTATAACAATCCTGTGTAAGTACTTTTTATGCAGAATAATAGCAGTTAGAAAGGAAAAAAAAAATCTAGGGAATATTTATCATTAAAATATTCTTTAAATGGCTAAAGCATTAGTCATTAGTGATTTTTACTTTCTTTATTCTCTGTTTTTCCATGTCCTTGACACTCTAACTGCTTCCTTTCTCCACAATATCTCCTCAACCTCCTTAGGGTATTGTAGTGTAACTTCTTTAGAGGAATTGAGACATACCAGAATCAGCCAATAGGACATAATGCAGGACTTTTGTCCAAACCGTCTTCCCCACCTGATGTTTTGTGGGTCTGACTACCTCTGCCCTGAGCAACTGCATTTAGCATGAACATCACATAAATTCCTAAGCAGTTCAATATTGGAAAAATGTCAGAAAATTGGAGTCAGATCGGAAAAAAGTAACAACTGAAAAGAAACTGGGGGAGAGGGATGATTTATGAGGAGACGATAAGTTAAATATATACTGTGCATCATCCTAGACATATAATACAAAACTCTACAGTAAGAATATGGTAAGTAAAAAAACCTAGTAATTTCAATGAAATTTTTACTTACATTCCAGCTGAGATATTAAACTTGTTTAAATTTTGATGGTGATTAGAAATTACAAATTAATGATGATTGCTCATCACCATTGAAAACTAATAATAAATAATAGTCATTATTTCAAATTCCTAGTAATTTCGTAGAACTAGTAGTTTCTAGATGCTGTGACCCAGATTGTTTCATTTCTATGAAGAAATGTTTATATATTCAATATTGATTAGCTGAGCTCAGAAGTTAATGAAAAATCGCCAAAATTACACAAAGTTTTTGAGATTACTTTCTTCAATGTCTAGCACATATTAAGCTCTTACTAAGGCTTTTTAAATAGACAAATAGCAAGAAAACATATTGACAAAAATGCTATATATCTATAATCTGAAGGAAGTAGTAGCAAGATGAAAGCTAAAAATTTATAATTTTCAACATTCACCCATTTCATGGAGGCCTCAGAGTATGGAAGCAGAACTCCAAAGGAATTGGGAAATAGCTGTTGTTCTTTTAGTGTAAATATTGATGGAGGAATTATTAAAAGAAATGGAGAGATATGTGACTCTAATGATATCTGCATTGATATTAGAATAATATGCTATTGAATTCTGTAATTCATTGTTAAAACTGGGAATTTCACATCATAGTTGGCGATTTCCAATATGGCATATTACCAATTCCTGTAGAAGATAATATAAAATACCCTATCTTAAAAATCTCTTTATAGTATTTGTTGCAACCTAGATTTTGATCAGAAATCTATGCCATACTTTTTGTGTTTTTTTTTGTTGTTGTTATTTATTTATTTATTTATTTATTTTTTATTTTATTTATTTTTCGTTTTTTATTTTATTTTTTTTAATGCCATACTGTTTGAATTCCAATTTGGCTTCAGAGCCCAACAAGGTATGATTAATAAAGATTTTGTAGATGCAGGTTATATTAATTGATTGATTTATTAGTTATAAATGAATAAATATATTTATTAGTTCATTGCACACATTTGTTGAGCTCCTGTTATGTGCCAGGCTCAGTTAAGAGAGAATCAGGTTCTCTAAATTGTCACATGCTCAGCCTTTCATAGGAGACCAAATATTTAGCAACCACTCTTTCATTTTTACTTTTAATTATTCCATCCTTCTGGACTTTATTTTGATTTACATTGTGAGAAGATGATGTTCTAAGCCTCCTTTTTGTCTAAGTCAGAATAGTCATTAATTAATCCCCAGGTTCTGTTGCATCTTTTGTCATTTGCTAGGTACTTGTATATCCTAAGGCCTTTTTCTAGTATTGTTTCTTTGTCCATTGAATGACTTGTTGATCCTATCACCAGTTTTAATTATTGCAGTTTTTTAAAAATATATTTTAATATATGAAAGGGTAACTGCTCTCGTTCATTTATTTCCCCCCAAATTTGTTAGCTTTCAAACTTGTGCATTTGTCACAATTTAAATTCATCTCTCAGGTAATAAAATTATTTATTTAATCTTTTTTTTGTAATCTGAAATTCTTTCAAACTCTTAAGTGTCCTCAGAAAGCATTGCTATATTGATTTTGTTAAATCTTCCACAATTCAACACTTAGTGTGTCTCTTTACTCACTTTGAAGTTTTCATTTATAAAGAAACTACAGATTTCCTTAGTGTTTTTCTTAGATAGCCTATGTGTTTTGGCTATTGAAGAAAAAATTTCCCCAATTTCATCTTCTAACCAGATAAGGATGAAGTAAAGGAAGACTATGGGTTTTTGTTTATATTACTATTCTACTCAATGACTGAATTATCTTATTAATTCTACCTTTTTTCCTACTTTCTCATGTGTTTTCATATTTAGTACAAACAATAGTTTTGTTTTCTCCTCTTTAACAGCTATACTGCTTATTTATCTTTCATATATAATTATAAAGCAATGTTAAATAATATTCAAATCAGTGTCAATAATCATGATGAGGGTTGTGATGGAGTTTAATACAAATGTTGCTAGAGTTTCACTTTTAGAGGGGATTAAGGCTAATCCCTCTTGATCCTTCTAGTTTAGGCATTGCTGGCAGTACAGTTATCTATGACAACTCCTCAGCTTTGGTGTTGTAAAGTGCAAGCAGACAGTGACAATGTATAAATGAATGTGCATGGTTGTGTTTCAATAAAATTTTATAAAAGTAGGCTCCAAGTCATATTTGGCCCCAAGGACACAATGTGCTGATTTTTGGTATAAATACTTAATTCTAGTCTGCTTTATTTAAAAGCTCATATTTTCAAGCTATTTTTTCTTTATTGACTACATTTACTTTAATTTTATATTTATTCAATTACATAATTTGTATCTGCTAATCTTTAGTAGTGCAAGTAAGAATAAAATTGTCTATTGACTACCCACTGTATGATTAAAAAAGCTTGATTAAGTAATTCACAAATAAAGAATTACTTGTGTTCAATCAACATGAACATATGCTTAGTCTCACTAGAAGTGAAACAAATAAACACTTTAAAAGAAGATATATATTTATATGTATATTCCTATCAAGCTGCCAAAAATGAAAAATCATTACCAGTTATATGTGTAAATGTCAGTGTATGCGGCATGGGGAAGGAAGTTGGGAGGAACTGACTCTGTTGAAAGACTAAAGGGAGAATAAACTAAAAATAAAGGAGATTCTTTCTGAATGATAAATGGTTATACATATCAAGGCCTTTAAAATACATACTATTTGAATACAACAATGTTATAGATTAATTCATTTGTAAGAATATAAGGAAATAACCAGAAGAATACAAGTATATTTAAAGAAATGTTCATGATGGCATCATTTGTAATAGTAAAATAATAATCACAACTGGGAATAAATTTAATTTGAAACAATTTGAAATTAAGTATGGGGAGACTTCTGTTTCTTATAATGGTGGGTTGGTAATACAGAACAATTACCCTAAAAATACAATTTAAAAAATGGAAGAAATGCAAAACATCTTCTTAAATGGGTCATGTAATTAATAAGGTAGTAAGGAAACACCAGATCAAGAACAGAAAGAGCATTTGAGTTGAAAGAGATATGTCCCAGTTGATATTTGGCTATACATTAAGCAACTAAGTTGTAAAGTGGGAATTTTGGTAGAGTATGAAGCAGAGATTAAAGTTCAGTCCCTCTCAAAGGGAAATACACCTATTCTAGCCTGGATCCCTGAAAGGTTGCTCTCTGGAATAGGGAACATGAAATATACTCTGAGCGGTCATCTACGTGGTCCCCCAAACCTCAAGCCTTGGTCTTAGATGGCTACCATCCTTACATGGGTGGCAGAAGGAAGTGAAGTTTCTCTCTGAAGGAATATATCATTTCCTGGATCTGAAATTATTTCCAAAAGTATTTTTCAAATAAACATTTAATGAACAACCAAAGGGAACAAGGTTTACAGTGGGTCTAGACAACATCAGGCACAATCAGCAGAAACAACACACAACAGAAACAGACTGTGGCACTCTGGATATTAGAAATATAAAACAATTTGTATTTTCCATGTTAGTGGATGTAAAGGCTAAGCTTAAAAATTTCAGTAAAATCTGAAAACTATAAAATGTGATATGATAATTATACAAAAGACCCAACTTGAAATCATAACTAAAATCTGAGATAACATTAAGAACTCAAAGGAGGGTTTATAAGCAAATTATGTATGTTTGATATATTCTGAACTACAATGTAGGTCATTAGAAAGTATCCTGAATGAAATATAAAGAGATAAAAATGTGGAAAATTCAGGAAATAATAAGAGACCTAGAGTACTTGATGAGATTTAACATGTTTCACCTAAGTCCCAGAAGAAAAAGAGAAAAAAAAATATGTAGACATTTTTGAAGCAACAATGGCTGATAGTTCTTAAAAAACATTGAAACACATTGATCCATTGATTTAAGTACCTCAAGTAGCCAAAAGCAAGATAAATTAATTTAAAAAAATCTGCACTTAGACATATAATAGTGAAACAGCAGAAAAATTAACAATATGGGATGGGTTAAGCTTACTATAGGCTTCTGTTCAGCATATGAAATTGATAATGTAGATGCACAGTTATTATTCTAGAAAATTTTCATATTAAATGGAAAACAACCATAATACAAGGGCAATGATACATTTTAATGCATCTGTACATAGGGGAATATCTTGAATATACAAAAAGAGTTCAAAATAGTAATTTCTAGATGGTGGAAACTTGGGAGCTATAAGCTTATTAACAATTTTTTATACTAATACATAATTTTTCAATAATAATTATGTTCTCTCAGTGTAATTTAAAAATCAAGGTCAAAACACAATACCCAGTGTTGGTGAGAAAATAGTGAAATAGATATTGCATACTTGCTGGTGGGATTATACCTTGAAACAAACTCAGTATTGGGAAATTAGATTATGTGCATCAAAAACTCTAAAAGTTTTTGCCCGTTGGTCTGACGATTTAATGTCTAGTTATTTATCCTAAGGAAATAGAGATTCACAGGAAGATTTTATGTAATGTACGTAGATGCTTGATACACAAATCCTTTGCCTAGAACATTCTTCTTTGTTGGGCCCCCTTCAGGTCTCAGTGGAAATATCTCTTCCTCAGCATTATTGTGCTTCAATATCACTAGTGTTTTATACTCCCACCCAGTTCCTCCCATATACACTGTATCACAGTTATAGTTAAGTGGGTTTTTCATCATTATCTGCATAATTGCTGTCTCTTCCTCTACATATGTTATAAGCTTTTGGAGACAAGGACTACATGTTCATTCTTGTCTCTACCCCTATTTTGAAGCACTGTTTCTAACTCATTATGCGTAATCACAAAATTTTTAATAAATTAATAAAAATGCTTCTTTCAGATTTTATTTCAATAGAAAAATATAAACCTAATAAAAGTTAAAAAATTCTTAATTTTAAAATGTATTATGCTATATCCACCTACTGAATACCACAGTTATTAAAAATTAATATTTTCCCAAAATGTTTAGTGATTTCTAAAGATTTTTATTATATACTTTTATAGTAAAGAACATCTATGAAAGTGTATTTACATGATAAACGCCCCTTTAAAAATCTCACAGATCAGGGATGCCTGGGTAGCTTAGTTGGTTGAGCATCAGACTCTTGGTTTTGGCTTAGGTCATGATTTCAGGGTCATGGGATCCAGCCCCACATGGGGCTCTGTGCTCAGTGCGGAGTCAGCGTGTCCCTCTCCCTTCCTTTTTGCCCCTCCCCCCACTTGCGTGCTTGCTCCTGTGCTCTCTTTCTAAAATGAATAAGTAAAATCCTTAAAAAAAAAAATCTCACAGATTAAAAGAAAATCTACATACCAAATATATTATCTTTCCTTTTTACCTATATGAAAGTGTGTGTATGTGTGTGTGTTGTGTATCTTAAATAGGGAGGTAGAGAGGTCAGGGAAGACCTTGCTGAAAAATGACACTGAATAAAGATCTAAAGTTCTTGAGAGAGTGAATTACGCTGATGTCTGGGGAAAGAATCTAAGGCAGAGACACATCAAGTGTGAAATCAAGTGTGTGCTTGGCATGAATGAGAAAGATTAAGGAGACTAGTGTGGGTGGACTGGATGGGGGGGTTCGAGAGAGAGAATGAAAAAATCCATTAGCAGAGACTTGACTTTATATCTCCTTTCTAGTTTTGAGTTTTCTTTTTCTTTTCTTGATTATATATGTTAAGGACTTTTGCCATGTTTTAAAACATACCTTAAACTTTTTAAAAAATGTTTGTTGTTTTTAAAATTTTCTTTTTGTATATTATTTCCTTTCTCTTGTTTTCCATTGCTTTTTAAAAATTACCTGGCTAACATTTCAAGTGGACTTCATTTACTTGTGTTCCTTCTCTTTTAATGAAATGAAATATAGCTTATAAATCTTGCTTTGAATGGAATTTTGATTAAATCACCAAGATTTTACATTTAGTGTTCTTTTTTCCTATTGTACTAATTTTAGTTGTAGTTGTTTCTAAATATGAGCTTTTCTTCTTATATAACAGCAGTACGTTTGTGGTAGAACAATGAGGGGAAATCTAGGAAGGAGAAAGAAGAAAATAAATTATAATAATCCCACCTATTACCTAATATTCAAGTACATGTATGGTTGTTTTCCCTTAAATTTGGGAATAATTTATTCATAGTTTTGTAACCTGAATTTTTCTGCATTGGACTTAATAATTTTTAGACATTATAACTGATTTTTCACAAGAAATACATCTTTGTAGTAGAAATACAAAGGACATGAAAGGACAAGAATGTAAAGTCCCCTCTTCCTGCATTCCCAGAGTTCTCCACTTGACCTAGCAAGAGAGCTGTTACCAGTTTGCTGTATGTTTTTGCAGAGACATTCTATTACAAAAACTAACATGTTGTTTTCTTTACAGTCAGAATATCTGCTCAGTGTCTTGTGTCACTTGTGGCAATATTTGTGAGCCATTGTCTTCTCATTGTCTTTCTAAGTCTAATTCAGTTAGTTTTGAGGTTAGTGGAGATTCTTTCTAAATTCTGGCAATGGGCTGTTGATTCTTGTTTCTGGTACTTATTTTCATTTTGTATTTTTCTGTTTTTTCATTGAATTTTAATGATAAATTTTGAGAGCCTGAAGTAAGACTTTCATTCAAAACTTCATTTACTAGGAGAGTTTTATATTTTTCTCTTGCTTTTATTTGTTGATTTCTGGTTTTGTTTTTGTTTCTTATTAAATCACATTTTCTTTTTGTACTTATGTTTACTGTAAAGCACTGTATATTCTTTTTGGAAAGAGATGAGATATAAGTCGACTGATAGATAAATAATATTTTACTGTGTGCTACAAAAAAGATGATTGCTGTTTGTCTATTATCAAGAAATTACAAAAGCAAGTCTTAGTACAAGTGAATGCTGTATCAAATGATAAAAATATTTTTTATTTACTTGGGAAGATGTTTATGACATTTTTCTGAGTGAGAAAAAGAACAAGTCACATGGTACTGTGCATAATAACATGACTTTAAATGCAGAGTTTATCTACATATGCCCGTATCTATATATGCCTGACCTAGGTTTTTGCATATCTACATATGCCCAATTTATCCATACCTGTATCTACATATGCCAATATCTATCTATGCACAGAAAGAAGTCACAATGGGAGTTTGCCAGTGATGATTTGTGGGTGGTATATCTGGTGTGAATTTTATAATCTCTCAGTTATATTTCATTTGGTTGCTTGAATTTTTCATGCATACATTTTTTTATCAAAAAGTTTTATTTTCCTAAAAGAGACTTGATACATTTTTTTTCTTGATATAATTGTCATGTCTAGAATGCCAAAGTTTAAAACTCAGGCAACTTAACATGCAAGTAAAATATTTTTCAAACTTCACTTAGATTTACCTTTAACTTTAAAACTAATATAGAGCAAGACATCAAAGTTTTGAATATTTTCAATAAGTATAATTTTTGTTACAGATAATGCATAAAAATTTGAAACCGATTTTATATGTCGCATTTAACTGCAAGTGGATCACTGTATCCTAATTTCTTGTCAGTTGGTATTTTAGAAACATTTCTAAACAGGAGGCTTCCTAGGGAATGTAGAAATCATGCTTTCCCTTTTAGTGACATTATATCTTTAAATACTAAAGCCTTTACACTAAAATAATAAAGCTTTGCTATTTGTTCATAATACGTATATGTTTGCTCTGCTGTGCCAAGGACAGGAAAGTCACAAAGCTTCCATGTTGAAGCTGGTTATTAAATATTCAGGCTCAATTTACCAGGACCTTTGTTACAGTATGAGAAGTCTTCTGTAATGAAGAGCTACTTGTAACATCAAAGCACAAGGATATTATCTCTTCCCCTCGTAGCCCATGACCTAAAAGCTTTTCTTTTTATCTTTATATGAAAGAAAAACATACTTTTCAAAAAAGACTCAGCATTTGTGGACATTGTGTGCATCATGTAAAGTAGACTCGATATAGTCTATGATTTTTTGCCTTTGTCCAAGTGTTTTATTTTTTCAACGTTATACTTTATATTATTTTTTAGGGAACAAGAGAAAGGAATTTAATCTTAAGCTAATTGTGACAAACAGTTTTTAACTAGCAATGTATTTATTTTCTCCTTTTCTAAATAATCTGAAGATCGAAAAAGTGACACTGGTACTTGTTGGGCCTTTCATTTATAGTCTCAGAAAACAAGAGAAATGTATTTTATTAGACTTCTGGGAGTTTTAGGAATCCAAATTTTGAAATCATCTTTACGTTTCTAAAAGTGAATATTACAACCAAATTGAATATTCATAATAAAGCTACAAATGAGGGGGAGTTTCACTATGCCTGTCTCCCTTTCATTTTCTATCAAATACAGAGTATTGGGGCCAAAATGAAAATAGAAAATATACACTCTGAACACAAAAAAGGGGGACTTTTCTAAAGAAATTATCTAAAAGTTTGCCCTTCATCTGATTTAATTGCATCCTGCAATATCATGCATGTAGAGACTTTGTTTAATCATGTCATTCTATTTGTATGGAGACATACAATGGCAAGAAGTTTATGAGTGCTTTTAACAATAATTTCACATGGCTGCATGAAAAAATGCTGGTATTCAATCTTGCACTTGTATAAATACCTCTGATCTTTTTACATGAAAAATCCTAAATTCCAATATTTATTTGGTTGATTTAGAATCATTAGAAATAGAGGAAAAGTTGAGAGAAGAGATAGCTTTGGTGATAAGTGAAGCAGAAGCGAAACGGATTTGGTTCTTTGAAATCATACTCTTTTGCTTGTTAAATAAGATATTGAATTGGAGAGGTGGGTGATATGCTCAAGTTTCAAAGTATTCGATGTTGTTCTTGCATGAGGTCGTCATCATGTTAGGGTTAGTAGGGTGAGATGTTGGTGCCAGAGAGGGTGGGCTACTGTTAACGTGCTTCATTCAGAAAAGCACTGGGATTACTAGACTATGTATGCTATTCAGGCTCTCTCCTCTTTAGGATTCCCAGCCAAATAGAGGAATAAAGTTTCCTTTTTCTCTCCTATCTAGTATTCAATTCATCTTTATTCTTATATTTATCAATTTAAAAATATTATTTGATTAACCACTGTGTTAGACACTTATGCTGTGTATACAATAAAATGAAACTAAGATCCCTACCATTAAATAGCTTACACTCTTTAGCTTGGGTTATAGATGGTGAAACATAAGGTCTTTCGGCTTATTGCACCTGAAAGTACAAAGCACTTTCTTACTGTGACTTTCCCTCATGATTTTTGCTTAAAAATTACATTGTCAGCCAGTGATGTGCCATTTCTTAGGACATTAAATCCGGTGGCCCATCAGAGGTGGCGGAGGACTTGTTATGCCTGCTGTGGGTAGTTGTGCTAAAATGGTGGCAGGGCTCAGACCTTCCTGGGTCCCAGTTTGTTCATCTTCAAAATGAAGCAATTGAACTGAAACATCACTAAACTTAGTTTTAACCATAAGAGCCTCTCAAATTCATGTTCACCCAGTAAAACAAAATTCTGCATTAAGATAAATAAGCAAGCAAATAAAGGATCTAATAATTTTGATTGTCTTAAAGTGTCTAAAAAATTGATTAGGCCTGATACTTAATAAACCTCTCTGAAGTTCTAAAACATAACATACACACACTCTCCACACACGCGCGCGCGCGCACACACACACACACACACTCACATTTTAATGCTCCAAACCCTTTGATCTCTCTGTTGTATGTTCACAAGCTTCACTCCAGTCTTAAAGTAGCTTGCTGTGAGCAGGGAGAGGTGATTAGGATAGAATGTGTGAAAAATTAGAAGATGGAGTGTTATCTCTGTTGCTATTCTGAGGAAAGCACGACCAAATGTATGTTGTGAGACCCCTGCCCAGGAGCAAAGCTTTGGTATATAGGATGTGTGTGTGAATGTTTGCTGCAATGAGACTGCCTCTACTCCTTAAGTGATCAGTGTAGTATCAGAGTGGAAGATCACTCATGTCTATTTGTGACTGAGTGAGTTTATTGAGGACAGCTTCCCTACAACCCTACTGCCACCAAATATGTGTGAATGAATCATGGAACTTTACATCAAAAACTAGGGATGTACTGTATGGTGACTAACATAATATAATTAAAAATTATTATAAAAAAAAGTAATAAAAAAAAAACAAAACCGAAAAAAAAAAGATACCCTACATGCTATGTGCCTCTGAATTAACTTTACAAAGCAAATGATGGGCTATAAAAAGGTATCAGTGAAGGAATTATAAACCAGTTATAAAATTAAGGAACTTAATTTCTAACTATTGCTTAGGCTGTCTAAGTGTGTCTGTGTGTATTCATACATGGTATATATACATATTTATAGTACATATTTATTATATACATATATACTTCATATTATATATACACATATATCAATATATAATACACAGTGTATATACATGCATATATTATATTAAATATCTTAGAGCTATAATGTTTTATATTTATATATTACATATATACACAGTATATATATATATAATATTATACACACAGTATACATACATGTATGTATTATATGTTTTACTAAATATTTTTAGAACTAGAGTTTTGCCACTATACTAATACTAATATATTATCATATATGTATTTGTAGTATATGTATATATATTAATAATGTATATATAAATATCATAAGTAAAAGCATTTTAGAATATCAGAAGAATTGGTAATCCACTTTATAATTATATATATGATATATATATGATATATATGTGTGATACATATATGATATATATATATTCCATATATTTATATATATGAGGATAGACCCTGTTTCCATTCATTCACAATGGCAGTAATACAGTCAGACATGCCATTTAATGGATTTATAGGACAAAGAAATCCTTATATTCTGAAAGCCTTCTGTTTGCTTGGATGTGCCATATTTTCAAATCCATAAGTTATTTGAGCATTGCAAAGATTGGTAAAATTTGATCTTGCTGACAAAGCTCATTCTGATTGCCAGAAAGTCTGGCTGTGATATGGTATTTACTAAGCTGTTAGATGGAACCAATGCTAAACAACACTGGTATACTGGTATATATTGTGTATACACAGTATTTTAATGAGTCTTTACTGAGACCTATTGTAATAGAGACCCAGAAACCAACTCAGCCCTTTTTTTTAGTTGAAAGTCTTTTTTAAAGACATCGTACAATCTGTTTATGCCAAATGTTTAATGGTTAAAAAGAAGTGTTTCTAGTTGATAAGTAAAAACATTCAGAAAGTTGTTGTTTCATTTAAAAACAGGTTCCTTGTTGCATTTCCTTATTATTGTAGTTCCTTGTTGCATTTTTCTTTTTTTTTCTATGTAAAGTTTTTGTACAAGCCTTTTTATTCTTGTGGATCCTACATTTTCTTTATGGCTACCAAAAATAAGCTCCATTACTTGTCTAAGATTGTTAACTTTTTAGTAGTGAAAATTCTTTCTTATTATTGCATAATAAAACTGATTGTTAAAAAGACTTTTTGTAGATTTTAACAAAGCTAATCATTTAATTATGTGATCTTATTTCACCCTAGTTTTCATAAGTATAAACAAATGCAGCAATATCTTACGTTATTTAATTAGTAAGTACTTTTTATTTTACTAGTTTGTATAATATTGCTAAACCTTCAACCATAAAACCTAATACCTTAACATCTAATAAAGTAAGCTTTAGTCTGTGAAGGCCATGTGCATCCTGGAACAAAGTTTAAAGTACTAAATCATTTTGTGTGCCTACAATGGACAAATGATGGTGCATTTCTGTCTCTATAGATGTTAATCAGTACATTAGTCAGATCTCAAAATTATGAGAAAATTTTGACAAAATATTGCCCTAAACTAAATTTTAATTTATGCTGAAAAATTTTAAATGCTTTCTATTTTGCATCAAAGTGCAGGGGTGAGTAAATTATGTATGATGACTTCTCCTTGCTTAAAAGAAGAATATGTTTGTTTGCATCTCACTAATACACCAATGTTTAGGTAGTTATGTTTACTCCTGTTTGCCACAGGTAAACTGGATAGAACATCAGACAGCTCATTATAGAGACGAGTACGCTCCATTCCCAAAGTTGGATGACAGAACAAGTCAGGGTGAGTATTGTAATTTTAGTGCTACCATACATCTTCAAGCTGTCTGGAGGTAAAACGCTTACTAAGCATTGCATTTGGGCTGTCAGAATGCTTTATGGGATGGTAATTAAAGAAAGGCGGTGCTGTGGAGTTAAGCCAATATCAGATGAATTCTAGAAATCTCTTCTAAAAATGCTCTTACTTTGAATCTTAAGTTTCAGAAGAAATACATTTTATATTCATTGAGTAATCTTTCATTAAAACATACTTTTATAGAGTATTGACTGAAAAGTCAATGTCCAGTTCACCTAGCAGAGAACTCAACTGTCAGCATGCTGTCCTTTCAAATGTTGGTTTCCCCTCTCTCAAGTTGTATGATCAGTTCCTATTTTTAAAAAAACAACATGGATCTCCTGGGTGACTCAGTCAGTTAAGCGTCGGTCTCTTGATTTCGGCTCAGTTCGTGGGCTTAATCATTAAAAACAAAAAACAAATAAACAAACAAAACACAACCAAAAGCTTCAGACAAAAAGCTAAATACAAAGATCCAAAACGGAAGTACAGTTATCTACTGCTTTTCCAAAGTTTGTATTATGCAGCTTTGCTTTTACAAAAAACCTACATTAGTACCTGTTTTCACTAACTGAAAGAAATCCAAAGAGGATTTTTGCTTTGACAATAAGAGGCAAAAAGTGAAAATAGTGTTCAGCATTTGTTTGGCAGTGAGCCCTTATGTAGGCATTGTGCAACCCAAGTAGCAAGAGTGGCGCCACCAAGCTCCTTCCCCTGGAACTACACTCAGCATCTCAGCCTCAAGCCGCCATAGCTTTGAACTGTGTCCGTGAGCATCTGTGCTTTATCTTGATTTATTTTGTGCATCCATTAGCAAGATGTGTCCTAAGGTATCAGAAAAGCCTAAGAGAGGTTATTTTTTGGTGGATCTGGGAATGCTCAAAAATTTTTCTGTATAATTAATGGTAATTGCTTCTTCTCATTATGCCATTTCAGCTTAGGAAAGGTTTCATAGGAATGTTCTACTTTTGGATAGCAGGGAGAAAACTGTATTAGAAAGAAGTGTATTTATTTAATTCTTGTCATTTTTCACTTTTCCTCCGGAATTTAGTGCCCTAGTTTAAGAGTGAATCGCACACATACCTCAGTAGGGAGTCGATACATTTTTCCTTTATACTTATTTATATGTGTTCATTTTAATAGTTAAAAATTGTATGATTGGTAAAAGCATGCTACAGACCAGAACTGGGATCTCGAACTGTGGGCCAAAGGCCAAAATCTGCCTGCATCTGTTTTTGTAAATAAAATTTTACTGGAATTCAGGCCATTTGTTAATGTGTTGTCTGTAGCTGCTTTCTTGCTACTATGGCAGAGTTGAAGAGTTGTGACAGAGACCACGAAGGTCCACAAAGTCTAAATTATTTACAATCTGGTCCTTTACAGAAAGTTTACTGATCCCTGGACTAGTAATGGATTTGCAAATTTTTAAAGGAATATACACATTTTTTGTTGTTGTTTCTGTGTTTTTGTAGTATGTAGTCTAAAAAGATTTATTATTTCAGATGATTTTTATTTTCTTTCACAGTAAAGAATATTTTACATAATTGCTTTAAATTTTTAAAAGTCTTAACAATTTCCTAGAGAAGCTTCTCCTGCTTGGATGCAAAGCTATGTACACTGTCAGGTGGTTAGTTAGTAAGTTGGTGTCTCTTCAAAGGTAAAATATTTTCTAAAATATTTTCTAAACCATGCTGTGAGATTGGCATAGCAGGAAAAACTGGGAATAGGGCTCACGCAGCTATTATATGCCCGAAAACTGCACAGATTGAGGTTAGTCTGCAGGCCTTACCAGCTTGTTCTTGGCGAGGCTCCCAAACCTCTAACTGCATCATGACTGTGACTTCATTCTCTCTAGCAGGCTATTCCCCATGGCTGTCTCAAAGATAGTCCCTGGGCCAATTTTTTTTTTAATCTGTTACATTTACTCTTCTAAAAAAAAAAAAGGAAAAAGAAAAGAAACTTGTTAGGAAATAAAAAGAGTATATATGCTAAGTTATTTTTAATTTTTTTTTAATTCTTCATTTCATCGTTAAATAGTTGTATGTGTATGTATGGGCATACAGATGCACAATTAAATAAAGCTGGTAGCAAATGTGCTAAAATATAAGTATAAAGAAAAATATTTTGAAAGGCTAACCAGTTTAGATTAACAAAATATTTAGATATTCTCTCAATTTAGTCTTGAGAAAATAGCTGAATGGAATGTAAAAATGAAGATACAACTATTTACGTTGAAATGTAATTGTCTGAAGAAAGTACCCCCTTTCCCTTGAGTTTAAACAAAATGAGATGATTTTCAGATTCAATTGATTATAATGTTAATTTACATCAAATCTTGGAATGAAGTAAGCTATTCTATTCTTATTTGCTGTTGTCTCAAGATATAGGATTCCTATACCTATGAATTACAATGATATATAGTAGAATTTTGAGAATATAGAGCAAAGGTCAAAATTCGTGGCATTGGGGCAAATATAGCTTGCTGACATTCTATTGAATAGAAATATTAAAAAAATAGAAATTTTATTAAAACTTCTAACTCCCAAATTTCATTGAAAATCTGGGACATTTTGATATTTGTCTTAAAAAGTTTTTTAAATGTAAATATGCAAGCACTTGGTAAAAAAAAATTAAATAGTACAGAGGTTCATAAGGAAATGTTCTTGATCTCTCATTTTTACATTTTCTTAAATATTCTTCCGTAAATATTCATGCTTATACGAACATATGAGAGAAATAAACAATGAGATCACAATAAATATTTTTCTATGCACAAGTACTTTTAATTCCTCATTTTTATAATAACTTGTTTTAATAATTTTTATTACTTTATTGCTTTATGCTTACTTTTATTCCACTTTCATTGTCACTACTTTGGTATTTTTAAATTAAATTCTTACATTTACTAGAACTTCCTTTTCTCCTCTCCTACTTAAACTTTTTATTTCATAAGTTTCAAATGCTATCCTTTGATAGTTAATTGATAGGAACCGTGGTCATTGCAGTGGTAGAGGAAGGAGGGCTTCGGTGTGCGAGCAGGGCAGGCTGAGAGGGTCCCAGGCACCTCTGTGAACACCATGTTACATTCTTCTTGGAAGATATATCAGTCCTTTAAGTGCCATCCAAATGTGTCTGAATTTATTTTTCTGAAAACACAGCTAACGACCATTCCTGGAGAAATAACCATCCTCTTCTTGACAAAAGTCTGTAAATGTTTAGTTAGATTATTGCATTTGAACCCTTCTGATCACTGAAAGAGCCAAAGTGGAGTACAAAATCTAGAATTCAGGTCTTCTGACCTCTATTCTGCTATGTTTTTAATTCTTTTTACCAGTATTGAGATTGAGGGATTTGGGGGCTGATAAGGAAACAGATATGACCATGAGGTGGCAGCAGCACACAACGAGTTTTATCTGGGCAGTGCTTTGGCAGGTTTGCTCGTGGGGAAAGTCCCTCACAGCAGGAGACCTTCCCCCAGAGGTAACGCAGGAGGGCTACTCCTGAAGAGGGCAAAGGGAAGTCCTAGGAAAGAGGGTTAGAGAGGGTGTTATGAGTCTAGATGATTTTACTCAGCAGAATAATGGAGAGTCTCTGAGACAGAGAGCTTTGAAGGGCAACAGAAGTCTTTTATAGCCACAGAGTTTATCTTACCTATGGCTCTCGGATATTAGGTGCAGATTTGTGCATTATGCAAGGCCAGAAGGCTGTAAATGGCTAAAATTTTGCTTATTTGGGCTATACTAATAACAACTGGATGTGTAAAAATTTGAGATTTTATGGTGCCAGTGGGCTTTGGAGCTAGTAGGTCCCAGCTTGCTGTGAAGTAAACAATATAGGGCCAATGTACAGAAGCCATCTTTGGCTCACTGATATAACAGCTAGGCCATACTAGTTTTGTTTGTGTATATGTGTCTTGTCATTATAACATACTGCAAATATACATAAAAATATACACACCAATATAATGTATAATATGTACACAACATCTCTATTTTGTTGACTTTATCATTTTGTCATAATGGCTCCAGGTTTTTTAAAGGAATAAATCACTAGAGTTGAATTCCTCTGTATACCTCTCCTAAAACTATTCCCCTCTTCTCCTTCTTCAGAGGAGTCTTCTTTGTATGCTTAGATTCATATACTTTATATGTACCATTTTAAAATAATTTACAAAGTTATTTTGGGATGACTTAAACTTTAAATAAATGATAACAAAATGTACATAGCCTTCTGTCTTCTCCTTAATAATTTTTGAAATTGATCCAAATGCATCCAGTTGACACTTTTAGGTAAAATAGTATTTCATTGTGTGAATATAACATGATTTTAAAAGCAATTTCATGCTTGTGGACATTTAAGTTGTTTCGTTTTTCACTGTTTGCAAATGATGATGTAGACAGCATTTCTGGACATATCTTCAAATGTAAATATTGATACTTAGCTATTCCATTTTGATAAGCTGTTAATAAATTGGCAAATAATTCCCAAATATCCTATGTGCACAGGTCTGGGACTTTCTCGAAATTAGATGTAATTTCTAGTCTTAATAAATTTATAATAGTTTAATCTTGTATATGTTTATAAATAAGAATGACTCTAATATGTGATAGCTTAATCTTCTATCATTTTACTAATTTGAAATTTATTTCTACGATAGAGTTGCTGTCAATGTTATTGCTTGATTATTTCCCCCAATATTTGGTTTTGGTAATCCAAGGTGCACAGGCAGGTATGAATGACTGACTTATAGTTTTGTCTTTAGGAGAACATTGTGTTAAAGAGCCTTCCTGAGTTTCTAGCAAGGTCACTTGCTTAGTTAATGATTTATTGAATACATCAGAGCGATTAGAAAACTGAGACTTAAAAACATTGTTATTTACTACAGCTCAAATAATTTAAATCACTCTCCTAAGAGATGTATTTTGGGAGAAGTCATAGTGGCAGGCACATGACATGGTAAGGATAATGATCAGTGTAAGCTGATAACTTCTAATGGGAAATATATACAGAGCTTTGAATTGCATTTCAAATCACTCATTTTTCCAGCATGTATTGTACACAACAAATGCATAGAAAGTGGTTAGCTAAAACAGGTAGTTTGAAAGTATTTTAACATTTTTATCTAAACAAATGTCAGAATTTTTTTTGAAAATGAAAAATGCTAAGTATAATAAAAGCGTATATTTATGCTCTCGGCAGCCAAATGTGCTTTTTAATGGAATTTAAATAAATGGAATTTTTATGACAAAAAAAGCAACAGTAAAAGCAGTGATTATGTTTTTCATAGTTCATTTGCCGTCTTTGCCCTGCAGACCTTGTGTGGAGGAAAATGAGATCCCGAGTGAAGTCTACAATGTCATTGACTCTGAAGAAGGACTCAGAGACCCATTGGTGTTTAATGACCCTTACTGGCCTATGCAATGGGAAACTGGTATGATCTTCAGAAATAGATGGTTCTTTGGCAATGTTAAGAAATATTATTTTCGTCATATTTTAATGCAGTAGACAGACACTTTTATGCACTGCCTGCTTTTATCTATTGGTTTTGCAGAGAGAGATTTAGCAAACTTTTGATGAAATATTACTGCCAGCTTATTAATGAGTACTAATCCTTTTAATTTGATTACATCCTTAGGGTTTGATTTAGTCTACAAAAGATACCAGTAAAAAAAAAAAAAAAAAAAGACATTTAAATTTGGTGTGTGTAAACAGACTCATTACATAGAAATGTTGTTGCCATTCAGGCTTGAAGTACTTGTTCTTGCATAACCAGAATATATCCTATATTATTACATCAATAATGAGATAACTCCTCTTTATGTTTATGGATTAAGTAGATGCTATTACATAACAAAATTTTTTTTTTTCATAATGCTTAGGGTATTGGATGTTTTAGGACTACATTGTCCTATCGTTTATACACAATTGTGATAATAGAAAGAACTGAAAAAAAGCACACATACTTTTTGAAAGTAAATAAGTTTAAAAAAAGTCAAAGTACATACCACTGAAGATTTTAATAGGAAATACTTAGAATGTGAAGATGACTTGGTGAAAATATTAGAGAGGAATTGAAGACCTTCCTGTATCCATACTTATCTCCTCATAGGTCTATAAATTACCTGATGTTGTAAAGGGTCTCATGGTGTAAGATGAGAAAAAGCTTACGTGCATTTCATCATGTTCACGGACATAATGAGGTGAAAATGGGCAACTGTTGTGATACCTCTTTTTTTGTGCCAATCATTGGTAGTTACCAAGCCGACTATCTGAAAAGAGGAGAAAACCCATGTTGGAAAAAATCCAGTTCACTCCTCTGTAGCTTCAATTCATCTTTAAAAAGTGAGACATAATTTAGAAAACTTTAAGATATATATATCATATATATATGATATATATATAAAATATATATCTATATCTATCTATCTATCTATCTATGCTTCAATTGCCTGGAGATGAGATAATCAATAACAAGTGAGTGGACTAGAACTACTTAGGGTCATGAAAGTTAAAGAGAAAAAGAATGAAATTTTTAACAAAGAAGTGAGGGAAAGTAGCTAGATAAATAGGAGGGGAAATGTTTTTAAATGTTTTAAATGTTTTTAAACTTTCTTTTGTTGGTTGGTTTTTTTGACCTGAAGAAGGAGCAAAAATTAAGATTGATACTGAAGATTACATATATAATGCTTCATAATTAGTTACCTAGCAAGACATACTTTTATTGTATCAGTTATTAAATGCCAAGTTCCTCTATATTGAAGTCAAGAATTGCAGGAGAACACAATAGGGAAAGGAAATGGAGGGCAAGTCTTATTGGAAAGAAAAGAAGAATTGAGTAGCTATCAATAAAATGACAAGGATTAGAAATGGAGACAAATCTTAGACTATTAAACAATAAGCCCTCTTAAAAGCAGAAGATAGAGATTGTGAAAGTCAGAAGGTAGAAGTAGAAGGAAAACTCTATACTGTTTTCTAGAGTTGATAGACTTTTTCTGCAAATAACCAGATAGTAAGTATTTCAGGCTTTGTGGGCCTTATAAATCTGTGGCACAATTTTGTTGTTGTTGTTCCAGTCCTTTAAAAATATAAAAACCTTAGCTTTGAGCCATACAAAATCAGGGTGTCAGCTAGATTTCACTTGCAGGCCATAATTTACTGACACTGCAGAGAATAAGGGGAAAAAGGGAGTAAAAAAAAAAACAAAAAATAATCATTCAGATTTAGCTGCCTCTTAACATCCAAATTTTGTGTTATACTATGCACACATTACACTAGCACAACTCAGCAATGAAAGATCAAGCCAGGTCATATTACCATCACTAGCTTTCTGGAGTATTTCTGTATTCCTTATAGCACTATTCTAGAGGTATGTCTGCCAGTATGGAAGAGATTCCTTGTAATACCTCATAGCATTAAGGCCGGCCATAATCAAAATTGCAAAGAAAGATTTGAAGTTTCCAACTGGATGTTCTGCCTAAAACCTATTCTTAACGGCAGATCTAAGCTGTGTTATAGAATCCATCCTCTGTTGAGAATACCAAATTTATTTATCGAAAAGATTGACTGGCACAGCTAGGTTGTGCTGCCCTAACAGAGAAAGGTGAGACCCTATGCTTGTTACCACCCGTTAAGTGGTCTCCCTTAGTTACCACTGTCACCCTCCTTTCTCAGAACACAACTAAGTGTCCTGAAACAGGAGTCTATTCTTATCTGTATTTTGGTGCCCATCTACTTACTCCTTAACCAAAAACATGTGGCAGTCCACATGGTAAATTGTTTCATCATGATATCTTGGATAAGTGGCCTACAAGAAAGAGTGAAAGCTAAAAAGGAGATTATAATTTTTTATTATATTAGGTAGACAAAAATAACAGAACCCATTTTAACTGGTGCTCGAAGCTCAATAGACATTGATTAGAAAAATTACAGCAATATAATTTTCAAGAAGGTAACATTGGGGGAGGGTATGTGTTGTGGTGAGTGCTGTGTGTTGTGTAAGACTGATGAATCACGGACCTGTACCCCTGAAACAAATAATACATTATACGTTAATAATAAAAAAAGAAAGAATTAAATTTCCTAACCAAAAAAAAAAAAATTAGTTTATGTACTTTAATTTTTGATTCAGAAGTTGATTTTGTGAAAAAGAGGTGTTACATTGGCAAACACTTATTTTATTTATAAAACAATGGGGCAGATGATGTAAAAGTGAGTTGACAACATGAACTTTCATCAGTGAAAAAGGTATCAGGATACTTATATACTCAGGGATCAGTGTCTGAGCCAGGGCTCCTATCCTGATCTCTATGCCTGTGTAGACTGCCACAGCATTGGCCAGAAGAATTCAGCCTATGAATTTATAAAAAAAAGGAAATGTTTGATCATTTTAACATGGAATTTTTGGATTAAAAAAAGAAAACAAATTTAAAAATGTTGCTATGATTGGGTATATTAGGAAGACTATAGGCAAATGCGGATTCCAATCCTAGGTCTAGACTATGCTGTCTAGACTGTGACTATCATGAACATTTTAATCTTCTGAAAATTTGTTTTCTTTTTTGTAAGATGGGCCTAACAGTACACACTTCACAGGATTGTTTTTAGAATTAAATGAGATCATGGATACAAAGGATGTGCCATGGTATTTAGCAGGTGGTGGGCATTCAATGAACGATTTGGCAGCTGGCCAGATTCATTTCCTACCTATAACGGGTTAAACTTCCATTACATAGTAAGTAAACTGTGTTGAATACTCATTTTTCAACAACGTTAGATGACTAGAGCAGTACTAGTGCAGGTTATTAATAATCCTTGTACTGTAATATAATAGGAATAATGTTTATCTTCGTGGTCTCTGAAGAAGGGCTTACCCCACAAAGACTGCATAAAAGATCCATTGAGATGCAGAAAAAAAAATATGAGAACTTCCATTTATATTTATTTTTTAATCTTTAATTTTTTAAAGTGTTTCTGAATATATTATAATCCATAAGTATATTAGCATATTAATACATGTTTTCATTTATAAATAATAAAATGTACATATAATATAATACATATAATAACAATAAATATGCATATAATAATTTTGTGTATGTGCAAAACTTTTTTTTAATGATAAGACTCATGAATACAGTATCTGAAAGCAACTGATATACTCAACAAATATTCATAAAGCAAATGTCATAATGTTTTTACTGAGTGTCTGCTATATGAACAAGACTAGCCATTAAATCTGAAAATGAATCAGCTATGGATTTTTACTTTAAAAAATCTTAAAGACAAAAAGAGATGATAGAATACATTAATATTATTAGACAGAAAGCCATGGTATTAAGAAGACAAAGTTAAAGAAGTTACTTCTAGCTTGTGTGAGGTAATATTTGAACTGGGACTAAATGTGGGAATGCTATAAACAGAAGCATGAAGATGGAAAAATGTTATTTTTGCCCAGAGAAAGTGTCTTGGATATTTGAAGTCAAGACTTTATTCTATGCCAGTAGAGTTTTTTAAACAACTCTTGCACTGAATTTTTGATTTTGAATACCATGGATTTATTATTTTATCTATTTGTTTATGAAACATTTGTTTGTCAATACTATGGTCAGGCCTGATGCTGTATACAAAATCCAAATATGAGCTACCTGCTATTCTTATTTTCAAAAGATTCATTTTCAGTGAAAGAGCCATGTAAATGAACTCAGTGCATTTTATAAATGTATAACAAAGATGTGAATAAAAGAAAAACCAGGGTGCCCGGGTGGCTCAGTTGGTTAAGCGTCTGCCTTCCCTCGGGTCATGATGCCAGGGTCCTGGGATGGAGCCCCACGTTGGGCTCTCTGCTCAGCAGGGAGCCTGCTTCTCCCTCTCCCTCTGCCTGCCACTCCCCCTGATTGTGCACTCTCTCTTTCTGTAAAATAAATAAATAAAAATATTTAAAAAAAAAGACAGACCAATAATGATGACACTCTGAAGAGAATGACCAATTCTATTTCAGTATGTTGGAAAGGCTTCACTAAGTCAAAAGATAAATAAGCAAACATTTACAGTCTAAGAGAGGAAGACTGGCTAGGCTATGGCCTTTTTCATGTGCTTAGAGAAATAGCAATGGAGAAACGGCTGGACGGTTTATTTGGGCCCTATTCCAAAAGACCACATATGCCAAAATAAGGCATTTTTCCTTTGTCCTGTAGCTCATGTAGCTAAGAGGCTTATGAGAAGGAAGTGACCCAACAACCTTTGTCTTGTAGAAAATTGACTGAGGTAGCAGATTGAATTCAGAATAAAGGGGATCAAGACTGGAGGCAGAAGAGAAAGTTAGGCAAGGCCTCTAGTTCAGGAAAATGAAGAAACTTGGACTTAGGAGGTAAAGTGGAGGGTATAAAGATGAAAATGCAAAATCAAGCTATGTTTAGGAGGAAGATATTAATGAACATCTTAGGTAAATCTGGATATAAGAATTAAGGGAGAAGGACCTGTCCAGAATGATTTGAGATTGGTTTGGTGACATGGAGGGTGATTGTATTAAGTGTCCTAGAGCTGCCATAACAAAATGCCACAGATTAGGTGGCTTAAACGACAAATTTATTTCCTCACAGTTGGGTGGCTGGAAGTTCAACATCAAGGTTTCAGCAGGTTTGGTTTCTCCTGAGGCCTTTCTTTTTGGCTTGCAGACAGCTGGCTTCTCACTGTGTCCTCACATGGCCTTTTCTCTGTGCATGTGCATCCCTATACCAGTCCTATCGGATTAGGTTTTATAAAGACCTAATAAAGTGCATAAAATCCTGTTTTATGTGTGCATAAAGTGCACATATAAAGTGCAAAAGGGTCCCTACCTTTATGACCTCATTTAACCTTAATTACTCTTGAAAAGCCCTATCTTCAATATAGTCATAATGAGGGCTAGGGCTCTAATTTATGAATTTTGGAGGAACACAATTCAGTCAGTAATGGGGTAAACTTGGTGGTATGGTTGAGGTATTCAATTATGTATTTGACAGAATGACCAAGATCTGTCTGTGGAATGCTTAAATTGAGAAGGAAAAAAGGGACTAAAATATTTTATAATTATAATGGGATCATTACCCATGTTTTAATAATGAATAAATTGAGACTCATAGGATTGAAGATAATAGGTAGGCACTTAGAAATATGCAAGAAAATGAGTTATGTTATGGGCATTATGTTATAATTACAAATTTGTATATATAACAAATGTTTCAAATATAACAAATGTACATTTACATTACAAATATGTAACTATAACATGTTGCCCACAGTTTAACTCATTATCATCCATATTTAATTGCCTACCTGTTATTTTCAAGCCTGTGAGTCTCAATATAAAATAAATATGTAATTTTAACATTTTACATTATATATATGCAACTTTATATGTATTTAGAGGTGCATTAGTAAATGTATAGTTGGTTATTGATTGAGATTGCCCAGGAATATGTGTTTGGTAGAAAGGAAGGGGAAATGATAATATTTAAAGGTGAAAAAGAATGCATTAATCTGAAAACATTGTGTAGGTTAAGATGTGAGACAAGACAGTGAGTGATATGGATATTTGTTTGCAGAAATTCAGTAATGAAAGCTGAATGGGGGACTGGCATGGTGCATGGAGAGAAGGAGAGAATAGGTCAGATTTATTTACTCAAGAAATACTTATTAAGTGCCTAGTAGAGGCTAGACAATGTGCTCGACCTTGGAGACTTAATAGAGAACAAGATGATGTCCCTGTTTTCTTAGAGCTGACAATCCTAGCAAGAAATAATATGATCAAACAAATTATTAATGGTATAACTGTTATAACTATGTAGTTGCTAGCAAATAATGGGAGCTCTAAACCTAGTGTTGGGGGTATGGGAAAATTTTTTCCAAAGGAAATGGCATTTAAATTGAGAACCAAGGTGACTTAACTTGACAAAGAAGTTGCCAGGATAGGAGTGGCTGCTTTCTGCAGGGAGACACTAGCACAAAGAACCAGAAGATTGTGTGGCATTGAGGAACCAAAAGAGCTGTCAATATGGCCAAAGTATAAGTTGCAAAGGGAAGAGGAGTTTGAAAAGTCGAAGAAAAAGGAATGCCTTGATAGAGGTGAGGAAAACCAAAAACTTGTGCTTATAGGCTAATCTAGCATAAAGGAAAATATTTTTCACTGTGGACAGTGCTTCTCAGAAAATAATAAAATATTACTGCACGTCCTATGAATCAGCAACAAAGATGTTGTTATTCTTAATGAGAATAATTCCAGAAGACTGTTGGAAATAGAAGCCACACTGCAGTGGATTTTGATGAGTGAGTGAATGTTGAAGAAGTGGAGGCACTGAATGGAGACCTTTTGTAGAAGCCTACCTAACCCGTTTATTATTGACTTACTGAGAATCTTAGTATGGCTTTTGGAGTTCAAGGCACCTGAAAATTTGAGAATTGGTGATGATGTAGTATAAGCAATGAGAACCAGAAGACAATGGAATTATATCTTTAAGGTACTAAAAGAAAATTACTAACAGTCCATAATTTTATTCCAAGGGGGGGGGAATCCATCAGGAATGAATGCGAAAGAATTTATTTCAAGCAAAAACTGAAAGCCTTCATCATCAGCAGATTCTACTATAGGAAATACTGAAGGATGCCCTTTGGGCAAAAAGAAAATAATCCCAGATGAAAATTTATAAAAGGTATCTGAAGCCCAGGATGAGACTATTTTTCTCTCAAATGGATTTATCTTTGCCTTTGTCAGGCAGAGAAATTAGCAACCTGGAATCACTTTAACCCAAGCCCCAGTATCAAGATGATTTAAAGTTGGGCAGCCAAAAAAAGAAAAGAAAAGAAAAGAAAAAAGAAAAGAGAAAGTTGGGCATTAGTCACTGAAAGAGCTACTTGTAGTTCACCCTTACTCAACATGAGCTGCTCATCTACTTAGACTTTGAGCCAGATTTTTGGGAACCACAGGTGTCCCTAGGAGAAAGGTGGCTTTAATTACTGAACTTACCTGTCTAGGTTTCAGCTTCTCCTAGATCTTGGCCTTTGATTCCTTGTTAGATTTCTGATACATTCAAATATTTGAATATCTAGTTTTTCCTATTTTTATTCAGTTTTTGCAGTGTCTTTAATAGAAGTATTAGAAGGAATTATTTAATCCATCATTACCATAAATAGATGTTTGAAGTTTATTCTATATAAATAAACCAAATTTCAAAGATATAAATTGCTTCAACACCATCACATGAAAGAAGTAGTATCATCACTCTAGAATTGGCATGCCGTACTTCTGCCAGAACTGCACCAATATATAGCCTGAACAGGGAGCCATTTATTTTTAAAGGTGAAGCAAAATTCTGTCTTGCCTAATGGTCAGAAATTTTTTCTATTGGATTTTCAACTTCTAAATAAGTTATTGTTAAGATAAAAGAAAAAGAACACATATTGAAAAGAGGATAGACATGTACAGTCATGAAACATCAACATTTTTATCAGCTCCATATGGTAAGCTGCCACTATAATGGAAACATTTGTATTGATCTTTTTTTCTGATTAAAAAAGTAAATATTTAGATAATAAAAATACAAAGAGTAAAAAAATTTCCTGTAATCTTAACATTAATATATAATCCCAATATACATATTGTTACATATTATTTTAGATACTATTTTATGCCAGCATTATATACTATGTCCATATTATATCTACTTAAACATGCTTAAAATTTCCAAATAAAAATGTAACCATTCTATAAAGACTCTTCCATACTTTTTTTTTTCTTTTTGGTCTGAGTTAATTTGGATCTAACATGTCTCTTTTAACAAAACCAAACTTGGTATTTAACAATACCAAACTTGGTATTCCTTATTTGAACAATTATTTTTGATGATCTTCAAGTAGTTTTTATTTTACTATTTTATAAGCATTGCTCTGATGCGGAGGGTGGATTGTCTTGGTGTAGTGAGTGGACTTTGTGGGGTGTAGTTTCACATAGAAAACAGTCCAGTAGGTGAGATCCATCAAAAGACCACTTAAGGATCCAGTGATGCAGGCTTTACTCTGAAATTTTGGAAGACTCTATGATCTATGTAAAGCCAAGGGTAGAAAACGGGCTCACTGTTCTGTGGCCTCTAGCTGGGTTCCCAAAGTCCTTTGATTTGTTTCTCACCAGCACATTTTCTTCTCTAATTCCTGCTGGTGGGGGTTGTCCAAAACAGTTCAAAGTGTAGTTGCCAGTAGGGAGGAAAGAGGGAAATAATGATGGTTAGTGTGTTATTGAAATTCATGGTTCCACCTAGTCCCTTTTTTTTTATTCCTTTTGGATTTATTGAGATGGTCTAAAGTTAGCTGAGATGTTGCAAACCACTCTTTCCCCTTCTATTCACCCAACTGCCTTTGTTGAAGAATGTCATGGTAAAATGCAAACTTCACCTAGTACACACTGTCCACCAGATATAGTAAAAAAAAAAAAAAAAAAAAGCAGTAGCTAGCCCTTCTGGGAGGTGGACTTACTCTAAGGGCTGTCTTTGCTTTATGTCCTTCTGTGAAGAATTTGGGGATTTCCTGAGTCCTGTTGGACTTAACCACCCAGTTTATAGGCTAAACTCTTCTCCTTTGCTAATGTTGAATAAGAAGCTAATCAACACCAATCAGTCTTTCCTTTAATCTAGGTCATTCTCCTTCACAACTTTCAGAAAAAAATATTAATGTTTCTAGACCATTGATGCCTTCTGCATTTCAACAATGCTACTTTTTTAAAATTGCTTTTCTATTTTTTTCTTCGTGTCTCTGAGATTTTATATGGAATGTGTAGACTCAAATCATTATTAAAATGGGACATTGTTCCTTTAAGGCTTAATGTTGAGAAAGAAGATAAAAATGTCTAATGTCCTTGTTAGGAATGGACTGGCTTGATAGGATTTTATCAGTGGAGGCCTCTGACTTCTCTTCATGCCAAAGGAATGCCAGGCTACTGGGTTGGTGTAAGGAGTGAGATACTAGCCAGGGAGGCAAATGTGTATACACAAAAAGGGTCTATATATTGCATACGTACTTTTTCAGTTTTTTGTAGAACATATTCATAGTTGAATTACCCTATGGATAGAATTGTGATGTTATAAGGTCTTTGTTCTTTTACATATTAAAGATTTATTGATGGATTCAAAAGAAGGTCATCTTTATTTGTCATCCAAGAAGAAGCAAATAATGTTTATAATTAATTTAAGACCTGACTTTCTGAACTGGTTACCTTATAGTTCCTCACCTATGTGTGGGTAGAGTTTGAGTTGCTACTGGCTGGCAGCCACTCCTGAAGGAGACAAGAAGGGAGTTATGCTGGCAGCCAAATGAATTTGTCCTGTGTGTCCTGTCCAGCCAAGTGCTATGTGGTGCCTACTTCTAGTCCTTAGTTTGATGTCATCTTATGAGTTTCCCCATGCATGTATTTTAATTTCTTCCTGTAATCTTATACAACTTCTTCATAGATCTTTGATTATGTGGACATTTGTGTACATATAATAATTCTTTTCTGTGCCCAAACAGATCTTGGAATAATTTTTTAAAAAAAACTATCTGGGGTCATTAATTAAGTTATTCCTGAGGTCAGTAATTTTTCTAGCTTAGTAGAAGCTGTAGTACCCTACTTAGATCACCTTTCCTGGGTTGTTGCACCCATATCCCAGTCACTGGCAGTATTGGCCACAAATGTACATAGTTCCCACCCCACTCTCCTAGCCTCCGATGTCCACACCTCTTGCACCCTGAGAATTGCCCTTGGCTGATGGGACCAGTCTAGCCAGGAAAGTTGTGACAGTTTCCCTCCCACGCTTGCCCTTTCAGGGATGGCAGATAGACTATGTCTGACTGATACAGGGGTACAAAAGTCTGGCTTTCTTGCCTCAAGAGGGGACAGTACTGTGGTGAGATTTATATTCTAGATCTCTTGTAATCTCCATGGATCAGGCCTTGACTATACTTTCCTGAGACCACATTCTTGATCAACTCTTCCTCCTTCTTTATGCTGCAACACTTCCACTCTTATAGGTATTCTTGAAGAGATCTTTCCAACAAAGCTTCTGAAACCCTGGGTTGGCCTCTGTTTCTAGGGAAACTGAATTAAGACTGTACTGAAAATGGTCTTTGGGAACAGACTCCAAGAATGGGATCCTGGATTTAAAAACTTGAGGGCCAATTTGCAATAAATACCTTATCACTGGTGGTAGGTGGAGTTTGCATGGTTTTGGCATGCAGCCACAGTATAATTGCTAAGGCTGTCACTGGTGTCAACAGGGATAAGATACACACAGAAGGAGATGCATAGGCCTGTGCACTATTTCCAGCACTTGAGAGGTATAAGAGAAATATAAATTATAAAGACTGTGGAATTGAGAAACTATTTCTGAATGTCATTGGTACTTTGAAGAGATGAAATAACAAGCCCAGGGCAATCAATCATCAATTTAAAGCCAAGTATGATAATCAGAGGGCCTCTTGGGCAGCTTTTAAAGAGACCTTCAGATCCTGTAGCTGGAGAACATATAGAACTTAAGACCAGGCATAGTACTTAATTATAAAAGTCATAGGCCTCAAGAGAAAGCTTAATTCTTAGCCTAGGAAAGTCTTGTATGCTAAAGCCAGAGCCTGAAAGGTAAAGAAAGTGACACAGAAATTTGGTATAGTGTTATCTGGGTATATATACATGTAGACCTTGTACTGCTGGATTATCCTGAAACTTAGACTTCTACAAGTGGTCCAAACCCCTTCGTTGAAAGATAGGGCCCTTCCTACCTCTTGGTTGAAGACTATGCAGAATCCTCAAATGAGGCAGATGACTTAAAAAATAATTCTAACCCCTTCTGAATCTGCCCCCTTCTCTCCTCTTGGTCACATAACCAACAAAAACTAAGATCATATCTCAGCATAACCCAACTGGTTAAGTACTGAGCCTGCCAAGGGAGTGATGGATTATATGCCAACAGAGTTGTAAGAATAACTAACAACTACAATAGTAACTAGAAAAGTATTCCTGAGAGTGGGTTCTGAAGGTGTTGGATCAGAATGGTGGGGTGGAATGTAAAGCTGAATAAGGGAGACTATGTTAATATAGGGGCACCTTCCTGTGATACAGAAGTTAACACTCTGGAAATGGTTCTAATATACTGCTTGGAAGCTTCTTGGACACTTGAATATTTACATATTAGAAGCTTAAATGTTGTAAGGATTGCAGTACCATTATTTCTTCATTTAATTCATTAGTCTAACCTATGCAAAAATTGGATGTATTTGTGAAAGATGACAGTGAATTAACCACAAACTCAACCAAATGGCAATCCCAATTATGGCAGATGTGTCAAATATGATATCTTTAGTTGAACAGATTAACACAGCTTTGGTTATGTGGTATATGGCTGTTGAGATTTGGAATACATTATTTTCCATATGTATAAAAAAGAGGATCAGAAGCAGTTAACATTCACATGGGGCAGACAACAACATACACTTGCAGTCTTTCCTTGGAGCTATGTTAAATCTCCTGTTGTCTCATAATATATTTCAATGGGGCATGGACCATCTGGATATTCTGCAGAATATCATATTGGTCTACAATATTGTTGAATAAAAAGTGGAGATAATTATGGGTTCCTTGGTAAAATACGAGTGTTCCAGAGAGTGGAAGATAAACCTCACAAATGCTTAGGGACCTTTATTAATGGTATGATTTGGGGATGTAGGGGTTCAGCGGCCTAGGACATACAACCACATCTCCTTCATAGTAACACAGGGTGGGAGAGATAGATGCCACAAATATCAAAAGCTGACTCAATGATGCAGTTTTTTTTGTAGGGAAGTGTCTAGTGGTCCAGGTCATTCCAGGACATTCCCTCCGAAGTAAAGGACAAGCTAGACTCTTCAGGTTTCGGTGGCAGAATATTCTGCAGCTGGGAATACTGCTCTGACCCATTTATCATATGAATCTAAAAGCTGCTAGATTTAGGGGTACATGGGTGACTCAGTTGGTTAAGTGTCCAACTTGACCTGAGCTCAGGTCTTGATCTCAGGGTCATGAGTTCAAGTCCTGTGTTGGGCTCCACGTGGGGTATGGGGGCTACTTAAAAAGTAATAATAATAATCATAACAATAAATAATTATATGTAATAAATATATGTTAATTATTAATATATATGTTAATATATGATTAATTTATTATTATTATAAAATAAAAGCTGCCAGATTTGAAGGAGTCCTAAAGCAAGAAATGATTTTGCAGATGGTCCATCTGTGGTTTGGGTAGCCTACTTCTAGGCCATATGGCTAGGCAGACTTCACATATACCTCGTAAATACCTGATACATACTTCATAAATACCTAGAGGTATTTATGGTAGAAAACCATGCTATATGGAAATTCTTTTAAGCCACAGTGGAATAGTTGCAACACAAACCATTAAAGTTCTAGAGCAAGGACATGCCATATGTAGCAGAGAACCGTTCTGCAGACAGACCTTGCAATGCTAGTGGGCCCAGGTAGAGCTGAAGCATATTACAATGGGATATCAAGTGACCATGCAGCCATAATGACTCATCATGGGCTGGATAATTTCAGACTACTAAGTCATAAGATTTGATAGGGTGGGCTCAGCATCAATCCATTATAAGGTGTAAGTGATACATCCAGCATATGTAAGCTGAAGCAGATCCAGAGGGCTCATGAAAGATGTACAAACAAGGTAGCTAGAACTTTTCTATCACTGTTGCACCAACAACCTCTTTTCAGCTCATACCAATGGTTTTATGGTGGACACTGTGATGAACTTCTCAGCTTCCTCTTTGAGGGAGGACTCAATGTTCCATCTGCCAGGGGTACTGTGAAGATACTCTCCAGTTTTACATCTTTCAGGGACTGCTTCAGCTGCAGAGAGCTGCCTCACCCTTGGTCACACCCCTTACCAATCAATGCAGGTGTAAAGTCCTGGTTACTTTGACCCATCGTAGGCTAACACTGAAGGGACATTTAAGTATCTATCAGAGATATTTATCTAGAGATCTCCATGGGGTTGACAAGGCTGTATTAGAGCTTGACTTCTCAATCCTGCTTCTTTTCTCTTCCACTGGTGTTGATCCCAAGGGGACCCCTTAATAAACATCCTGTATCCTACTCCATAACTGAGCCTACTCCTAAGGGAACATAACCTACAACAGGTCTCACAGAGGTTTTCGGTGACCAGATGGCAGAGGGGGATAGAAAACTGAGCTTGGTTCACAGATGAGTTGGCATGTTGATGCAACCCTAAAATGAATAGTTGATGCATTATGCTTCCACTCAAGTGTAGCTTTGAAAGATGATGATGAAGGAAGGGAAGCCTACCAATTGGCAGAGCTTTGGGCAGAGTTCCTGGTTATTGTGTAAAGAGAGATATACTTTGAGGTAAAAATATTAATGGATTCATAAACAGTGATAAATAATTTATATGGTTAGTCAAGAGATC
Source organism: Ursus maritimus (assembly GCF_017311325.1). Taxonomy (NCBI): domain Eukaryota; kingdom Metazoa; phylum Chordata; class Mammalia; order Carnivora; family Ursidae; genus Ursus; species Ursus maritimus. Next base: position 10,345,429 of record NW_024423675.1, read on the forward strand.
TAAAGGAGCAATATTGTGAGATCAAAGTTAAAGATTTCTGGGAAGAAACATGTATAGATGGATCTGTGGGAGTAGAAAGGAAGCATGAAGCTCTTTGCATTGCACACTAGAGTAGACCTTTATAAAAAAAAAAAGTTCTAAACAATCAAACAGACAGGATGGCTTGGCCAGTTGTTTTTAGTCAGCCTCTCTCCTTGACCATGACAATGATGGTCATGTGATAGGCATGTGAATGGAAGGGCCCTGGTACAGAAATGTAATCTATGTGCACAAGAATATTTGCTGTGTATTACGAAGACCTACCTAACCAATCACTGTTCCTGAATGCCAGACCTATCAGCAAGAGATTAATGCTGAGTGTTCTCTATGATACCATTTCTGAAGGAGACCAGTCAGCCACTTAGTGCCCATTTGATTTAATGGGACTCTTTTTATCTTGAAAAAGGCAGAATTTATTCTGAGCAGGATTGACACACATGGGTTCAAATTTCTTGCCTACAGGACTTTGACCAATATCATATTCCTAGAGCTCATGGAGTATTTAATTCACTGGCATGAAATCCTGTGTAACAACATCTCAGACCAAGAAATACATTTTGTGTGTGTGTATAAAGAAGGTAGGGAAATAGGCATATGACCATGGGAACCATTGGTCTCATCACCTGCTGTACCCTCCAGAAACTTGTCCTCTTAGAATAGTTGGATGACTTTAAAGATGCAGGTGAGCTACCAATTTGGAAATGACACCTTGTAAGGATGGGACACTATTTTTCCGATTGTGGTATACTCTTAAACCAATATCCATTATGTACTGCTTTGTCAGAAACAGACAGAATTCATGTTGCTATGGACGGAATTGTGCCCCTCCCGCCACACACACGATTCAAATATTGAAGCCCTAACCACTAATGTGACTATTTTGGAGACAGAGCTTTAAAAAAAAAAAAAAAAAGATTTTATTTATTTATTTGACAGAGAGAGACAGCCCGTGAGAGCGGAAACACAAGCAGGGGGAATGGGAGAGGAAGAAAGCAGGCTCCCAGCAGAGGAGCTGATGTGGGGCTTGATCCCAGGACTCCGGGATCATGCCCTGAGCTGAAGGCAGATGCCTAACGAGTGGGCCACCCAGGCGCCCCTGGAGATAGAGCTTTTAAAGAAATAATTAAGGTGATAGGAGGTCATAAGGGTGATAACCTAATCTAAAAGGACTGGTGTCCTTATAAAAAGAGGAAGAGATTCCAGGAATGCATGCACATAGAGAAAAGGCTATCTAAGCACAGTGAGAAAATGGCCATCTGCAAGCCTGAGAGAGAGGACTCAGGAGAAACCAACCCTGCTGGCACCTTGATCTTGGACTTCCAGACTCCAGAACTATGAGGAAATTAATTTCTGTTGTTTAAGCCACCCAGGGTGTTATATTTTGTTGTGGCAGCCCCAGCAAACTACACGTGGCTTTGGAAACTAAGGAGTGAAAGGAATGGCCCTACTTACCATTCCCATGGACCTTCTTTGAGAATTTGTGCTTCCTGACTCTGAAAGCTTACTCTCTGTGAGTCTAGAGGTCCTAGGTTTCTAGAGGGGTCCTTTCCACCTGTAAGCACAGTAAATGTAAAAGTACAACTGCCAGCTGGTTGTTCGGGCTGCCAGTGCCACTAGAGGAGCAAACACAAAGCAAGAGTAATCGGCCCTTATCTTTGGGAGTCAGGGCTGCTGAGAGCAGAAAAGAACATGTTTGGTGGCACTCAAGTGATTCGCTGGGGTGGATGAGGAAAGGTGTCTCTGTGTAACTGTGAATGGGCAAGTACAGCAACCATGGCCTTCGTAGTAAGAGAATCATAAAAGGGGCTCACTGCTCAGGGATGGGGCTCTGTGTTACTCTACTAGGTAAGTTACTGAAGCCAGCAGAAGTGCTAAGAGAGACAGAGAGGGATATAGAATGGGTGATAAAGGAAGGAGATGAGTATCAGTTTTTGCCATAAGACCAACTGCAGTAGCTAATAAATCTCAAGAATTGTGACCACAGAATCCTGGAGAATCTGTGACTGGGTAGAGTAAATTTATTGTAGAAAAAAAATGCATTCGAGTGCATACCGCAGATGCTCAGTTCAAATTCCCTTTACTGGCCTCCTTTATTCTCCCTCATCTGCTGGGGGTATTGGCTACTCACAGCTCACAGTTGCCCCCTTCTCTGGAAATTTGCCCTCAGCTGCAGTTGTCACTTCACCCAGGAGGTTATGCCTCTTCTACTACTGAGTGGCAGGCACACATAACGACCAAAACATAAGGGCTACAATAGACTGGCCTCTCGCCTCAAGGATGGGTATCTTTGTGGTGCAATTTGTGCTTTAGATTCTCATCCCACCCATGTTGGACATCAGGTGTAGACTTTACCTGAGACCACATCTTTGGAAAGTCCCTTCCCCCATTTTTCCAGCTCTTGTGTAGGCTCTGTCTGCAAAGACCACACCCTTAGTAAGCTTGTGCATTTAATTTGCTCTCTTAGGCTCTACTTCTAGGGAACTGAACCCAAGCAATTAGTAATAAAATAAATTCAAGAAGGCATGTCAATAATCTCAGTTTGGTAGAGCAGTTTCTCTGAGCCCAGCACTCTGTTATCACTGCGTGGGTGTACAATGATATGAGGCATAGCCTCTGCTTTCATTGAACTCACCATGTAGTTTGGAAGTAAAAGCACTGATAGGTGTACAGCTCACACTTGCAATTCAGTACTATACGGGACCAAATTGATAAAAAGGTAAAACTGGAACTCAGAAAAAAGGAGTGTCTTTCTCAGAGAACTACGTACTTGAAAATAACTATAAAAAATTCTTGTTATTTAAAATAATTTTTACTGACATAACTTGAGAATTTGTGTAAGGTTGACAAATATATGTTAAATGGATAAAGTGAGATGTTAATTTACTGCATTAATAGGAGTTGAAATAAAGCATATAAATTTCCATCTGAATCAGTGCTCTCATGCTGTAATGTGTTCATTCAGAAATGAGCTAAAGCTCAAAGCATAGTGCCCAGACGCTGCTGTACTCTGAGAGGACAGAATACAGTGCGTCTTTTCCTCGGGAACTGCCAGATAGCAGCCATAGGGGGCAATGCAAGCTTAGCAGTACCATTCCCTGGCTGCACCAGCTAAAACTGTCCTTTCAAGGGACTGCTGTTTTATAATTCTTGCTTGAAACCAACTGAATCTTTACAGTTTCACAATGTCTTAAAGTGCATAATTACTTTAGTTTTGGAGCAAGCCATATGTGGAAATGGAGTGTTGAGTGTAAAAAAAAAATATTTTATAAAGATACAAAGAGTAAATGGGGGTGGAGTTTGAGTTTAAAGGTGACACAGAAGTAGGACAGAAGTTAGTCCAGTAGAAATCTCATCTGTTCCACTAATTTTTGTCTGTCAAATTCCTGTTTTCTGAAACAGTCTGTGGAAAAGCAAATTCTTATTTAAGTTTTGTTATATTTCTTAGTGAATTTGGTGTCTGAATATTGCGAATGAAGAGACGATTGTTGAACAAATTCAATAGGTGTCACAAATCATTTTAAGGGGCATACGCATTTCATGTGTTTCTGTGCTCTTACTTTACATTTCTAGTGTACCAACATATGAATATGGATACATATTGATGAGTATGATTTTCCTGCCCATCATTATAAAAATATCTTTCCTAGTTGAACTGTTAATGAAATGATGAGAAAATCTGAGGTGAACATTAGCAGTCTATTTTCATTTTGTTTCATCAAAAATAATCTATTTTACAATTACTATTTACTTGCAATAACCTGCAGCAAAAAATGATTTAATGTTCAATATGTGCATTAAAATGCACTTGCTTTTTTAATATATAAAAGCTGATGGAAATTTCATTTAAGCACAATTCCTGTATCACAGATTTTAAGCAAAATGAAAAGAAGTTAGGGTACCATTTAAACATGGCTATAAAAATAATTTCTTTCAGTGGCTGGAGGGAAGGAAGGATTGGTCAAAGTAATTTTTATCTTCAGTGGGATTCCCCACGAGCCTGCTTTCTTACTTGGCTTAATGCATGCCACAATAATCATGCTATTTCTTCCTAGCATTTTTCTAGCTCACAGTAATAAGAATAATTGCATGGTGTTTATATTCTAAAGTGCCTTTTCTCACTAAGCTCTGAAGTCCTTTCTGAGTATTAATTCTCACAAGATTTCTGTGTGGCACAGGGATGTGTATTATCTTGTTTTTCCCCTCTTAACAACAAGGATAGTAAGATACATATGCAGTAAATGATACGTAAGACAGAGTCAGGATGCTAAAAACATCCTTTCAGTTCAAAAGCCAGGCCATGCTTTCCAGGAATTACTAACACACTTGAAGATTGAATCCTGACAATTAGTAGCTATCTTTTACATCCCAATTTTCACTCATAGAACGTTAGCATTGATAGAAAGGAAAAATTTAATAACTTGGAGTAAGTTAATTCTATTGCATCCTAGGTAATATAGGGAGTATAACAAGCAAGTTGTAAATAACTGCAATAATAGGAAGGTTATTGACAATGATTTGAAGTATAAATGTTTAATGACAAAATGTAAAATTCACAATTAAAAACAAAAACATTTAAAATAATAGCTAGCCTAGAGGCTACTAGAAAAAAAAAAGAGCTAGATATATAATTTGAGTATAGCATCAAAGCTGTTTAAACTTATTGGGTGGAGTTCAAAATGTTCAGATAGGCCCAGAACACACCATTACCAAATATATGTTATTTAGCATATATGTGAATAATATCTGTTGAGAATTCCTACCCAAATTATTTTAATCTTTTTTAAGGTATGATAATAGTATGGAAATTTCATATATTTAAATTTTCTTAACTGTTAGAGATTTTTAAAAGATATTGTCTATTTTTCTAATTATAAATGAAGTTATTTGAAGTTTGCAATTTGCTTCAAAATAAATCTGGAGGGTAAGAGGAGTATGTGAAACCAGAATTGGCCATCAATTGATTATTGTTGAATCTATAGAATGCATACATGAGGGTTAAGTGTATTCTTCACTTTTGTTTATGTTTAGAAGTTTTTATAATAAAAATGTTTTAAATGTAAAAAATCATACCCATATATATTAGATAAGAGATTATTAATAATCTGTTATAAGAAAATGCATCTCACCCTTCTGGAACTTAGTCAAATGGGATCCTCACCCCATAGTCAAGAAATAAGGCATACCCCACAAAAAGGGGGCCTTCAGATGTCAGTATGAATATTATTTGAAGCATTCAAATAAAAGATACTGCTTAACTAGGTCAAGAAAATTAATAGTTTGAGCACTGACAAACTTAGAGTCAAATATTTGTGCTAGAATTCACTAGTTTAGTGATTTATTTCAATTCTGTTAATTTCCATCTCCTTGTATATATAATGGATATGATAATATCTACCTTAAAGGATTTTAATGACGTTTGCCTGTAATTAAATTTTTGCTTGGTACTGGGTAAGTGTTATATAAATGGTAGCCAGTAATTTTAAGCTTGATTATCTCATTTTTGAGACCACATAAAATTAAAGTCAGAAATGGCTATGTGATTTTCAATGAAGAATGACACCCTTTCAGAACACCTGGTAGGGGAACATTGTCAGAAAAAATCCACAAGGGGAGATAAGCTACTTTATAAAGGCAAAATTTAGAGTCCCTTTTAGTAGAGGGACAAAGCCCTACATTCCTTGCTAAAACTTGTGTATACCTTTGTACTATAACCCAGGACAATATATAATATAGTGATTATAGAGAATTATTAAGGGAAGTTAACACAGAAACCTCAAATCTCAGAGTCTTAACATAACAAAAGTTTGTTTCCCACTCATATCATAATGTAAGCCGCGTGTTCCTCCTGGAAATCTCTTTACCCAACTCCTTTCTCTTGACTCCATCACACTGTGGGGTCTTCTTAGAATTCTGTGATGGATTTACTTCATTTGTTCAGTCAATAGGTAAAGGAAAAGAGGTCATACAGAGGGTTGTATGAGATATTTTAGGGGTCTTGCCTGGAGGTGAATTAATCTTTTCTATCCATACTGCATTGGCCATGTTCCCAGCTACAAGATGTCTGGGAGATGTAGTCTTCCCGTATATCCACAATGTGGGAGTGATAGACTATTGTCTCCATTACAACAGACAATAAAAGAAATGTTTCATCAGTTCTAGGAGATTTTATACAAAAAATTGGGTGAATTGTATATCTATTTGTATGTAACCTCTGTTGGATTATAAGCTCTCTGAGACTGGGTATATGACTTGGTCAATTATCTGACATACAGCTAGTACTCTGTAAATAGTGTCTGGTAAATAGTTTTGTTATGTAAATTAGTCAAGAAAGCCTGGTTATGCAAAGATTCCATATAACTTTATATTTATGACATTGCAGTTTGTAAATAAGACTGTCTGTTATGTATTGAAGAGAAAGTAAGTTGTAACAGAAAATTCAGTGTAGTCTTGAATACCTTTACACATTAGTTACATAATAGAATTGATACGGCTTACTGTATTTGAAATATTAGAAAATTTTGGATACTTTCCTGGGCCACATAAATTATGGACTTATTTCTTGGACTTAAATTTTCTTAAAAATAATAGAAATAAATATGGATTATACACAAGTTCTAAAAAAGGAATCTTAAAGTATTTGTTAGTCTATTGCCTGCCTCTAAAAATTACTTGAAAGAGATTTCATTTTTCTAAGTATTCTTTTCCCTTCTAAATCTGGAATTTTAGGATTAAAAGAGAAGAAGCTCCACTCTTCTAGTTTTCTTCTGGTGATCAAGAGAGACATGAGAATTTGATTCATTTCCAAAAAAAAGTAAATATTTTAAAATTCACTGGCGCAAACCAGGAATATTGTAGGAAGTAGGTGTGCTAGCTTGTTGACCAGGTAGCAGAATCACCCAAGGCACAATGACAGAGACTCAGCAGCAGTTCATTATTTGAAGGTTAGACTTTATACAATACTATAAGGACAGAGTACTGTTAGCGCCAAAGGCATTTATAGGTCTCAGGCTTGGGGATGGATCAGACCACTGGTAAGAGTTATAGACACTGACGTAATTTTGAAAAAAGATATTAGAGTGAAAGAAATGAGTAAATGTTTTTCTAAATAATAGTGACAACAATAAAACAATAATAAAACCATTAAAATGTAAGTTACCCTGGAATGTATTGTAGATGTCGTTCTAGATACTTTCTCCATCTTTATCATCAATTCTGGTGAATCTTACTTCAGATCAATACTCTTATCACCTCTCTACAACAAAATTTCTAAAAAAAGAAAACTGATGTACAAAAATTATTGCAAAAAATAGTTATTTCCACTTATTTGAAACATAATGGTCCCTGAATCTTAGTGAAATTTGGAAACTGGTAGAAGGGTATTGAGAAAAATAGAGATTTTTAAAAGCATAGCTAAAAACAGGTGATTTTTGAGAAGACTTTAGATTCAGTATCATTTTCTTAAAAACCCAAAGCCATATCTGTCAGAATCCTGGCATAAAGCATCTGAGAAAGTTATTGCCAAAAGATATTTGCCCATCTCACAACAAACAAAAAAGAAAACAATGGTCTCAGTAATAGAGATTTTTTGGATGTGCAAGATTGGTTATATATTGTCAGTAGCAATGGAAATTAATGGAAATTCTAAAATTTATGAAATAAAATATATTGTTGACTTTGTTTTATTTCAAATTGAAATTAGTGGCTGAGCTTAATGGCAGCTGGCTTCTTTAAAGTAACTAAATTGACAACCAAAAGTGAAAGTCTGTTTTTAAGTTCTTTTTACATCTTTCACCACCTAAAACATATCTATGCATAATGAACTTTAAAATGCATGTTTTTTATATCCTCTTCCACAGTTATCATTTACAGATTTTAACTCCAGGAAGGAAATCTGAGAAATAATTTCTAAATAGTGTTCACCCTGTGGGTGTGTCACACACACACACACACACACACACACACACACACACTTTAAATGCGCATCGGGAAACCGTCTAAGTGTACTGTCTTAACATTTATATAGATCAAGTTCTTCAATATCAAGATTAGTCATTTAAAAAATTATTGAAATTAACCAATATCTTAAAGTTGTCCTTTAGCGAGCTGACACAATCTAAAATGACTTCATTTTCAGCCTATGTGGATTTAAGTGTAAACCTTTGTATTGCTTTCTGCTTTCTTTCATGAATAGAATTTAGTTGTAGTAAGGTAATGGTGCAAATTTACAGTATCCATAAAAGCACCGTTATTGTATTGCTTTGCCTAATGCATTAGGAAGAGAAGATCACTTGGCAGACACCACATATCTACAGACGAACAAAATACACTAAAATCAAAATTGCATTACTTTTGTCAATAATTTGTGTTATAATTTTTATGGCAAATATTAATGGAAAGGATCTCTTAAATAAAAATGAGTCTGACGTTTTCCTTTTGTTGTTGCTGCCCTGATTGTATTTACATCCAGTCATTTATTGCCCATTAAAGAAGTAATGCTATGTTAATGTAAGGGGGAAAAAAATCAATGCTACTGAGATCAGTAGCTGTGGGGAAACAGTGCAGCAGCTGGTTTGCAAACAGCGAGCCCATATAGATCAATGAAATTACAAGCTAAATCTGCTGATGCTCACAAACTGCTCCAGTGGTGTGCTGTCTAACCTTTTTCAAGTTCAAGAGCTCTAGAAAGCCAGTGATAACTAAATGGAAAGCAGGGCAAAGGCAACCAGGGGATGGTGACAATGCACCTGGAGTATTTTACTGTGACATGTGATATTCTACTTTTGCAGCTGGTATGATAACCACATATATTTAACCTATAGAAAAGCCCTATAATCTGTAAGTGAGCCATGAAGAGAGTCTTCACACTCCAGAAAATACCTTAAGAAAGTTTCTTGACCTGGAACATCAGAAGGCTATATGATACTTCATAAATCTGCTGTTAAGCTAAATTCCAGAAGATATTAATCAGTAAGCTAGTGTTAGGATTCTAGAATTTATGGTATGTTGGGTTTGGTGACTTATTGTAGTCTTTAAATTTTTCTTTATTATAAAGATATTATTATACACATTGAGCCTCAGCTTCTTGATGATCAGACACATATACATTTAATATTTGAAAAAGACAACAAACTTTCCATCTCAATAATTTATAATGTCAATGTAAATGGCATGAGTATTTTTTTTATTTAAGTGTTGAATTTTCAATTTTTCTTTTAACTAAGTGTTCCATGGGGTACTCAATTGTATTTTTAACTACATTTCCTAAGACACACAAAAACTTCAACATAAGGAGTATTAATTGACACAGTAAGAGGGAAGTCAGTATATAAAAGAAAATCATCACAACTTGTTGATATATTTAAAAAGCAGGCTAAATCTGCTTAAAATCGGAAAAGATCTTTGACATTGGCACATGTAACATCATTTTGTTATCACCTCAAAAGGATAAAAGACCTTCCCTCAAAACATAGAGCTATTAAATAGTAATGTTGGAACTGAGATCCCAGCACTTCTAGACCAAGAACAGTGCTGTTCTCACCACACAATGCTACCATTAGCACTGATTTGGGTGGGAAAAAGGAAAAGACTGTAGAAGGCAGAAGAAAGTAGAATGAAGATTTACAAGAGATGCTTTTATTCAAATGTAAAGAGACATAATAGGAACATTAAAATCATATGGAATGAAATTAATCACAAAATACTATTCCTACTAAACTCTTCTTAATTAAGTTGTTGGCAAGAAGAAGAAAAATGTGTCTTTCCTCTTTCTTCCTCTTTCCCTCCTTCCTTAAATCAAAGAAACTGCAAAACAAAAACAGTGGTTACAGGACCAGCCAAACTCTGCCCTGTTACCAAGATTGACTGCACTTCATTTGTTCCTCAAATATATACTTTATAAAATGTCCTGAGAAACATAAGATGTGCTTTCTTTAAACCCTAGTTCAGTAATTATATTGAGTTAAATCATTCTGTCAGTTTCAATCTTCTAAGATAGTGACACAACTGTGACAAGGTTTTTATAGGACCAGCTCACTATGTAATAGCAGAAATCTCAGCCAAATACCATCAACTGGCAACTCTCTGAGTTCAGGCCCCTTATTTAAATCTACCTTGATCTTTATATTCAAAATCAGTTGTTGTTGTTGCTTTTGGGTGGTTTGTTAAAAATTAACAAAAATTTTAGTGGATGAGATAAACATGAGTTATTTTCTTCTCTATGCAGAGAATAATCATACTTAAGGTAACTTGTTGCATTTTGGGAGGTAGACATTTAAAAAATGTCAACAATAATCAGAGGGTAGATTTTCTAGGTAATTCTAGAATAAGCTAACCAGGACCAATACCTATATCTTATCTACTAATGTTTTAGGTGTATAAACCTCACTGAAAACACCAAATGGTACAATTTTGAATTTTATTTGGATATATCTTATTCTCATGTTTTTAATTCTTCAAACTATGCTCATTTCTTTATTCTGCCAGCCTCATGAAAACTGTGAGGCAGGGAGATTGTATCTAATTATTTCTATTACCTCCAGTTCAGAGAGACCAACTGAACCAATCAGAGGTGAGAATTCAACTCCTTGGGAACAGACTTCATTATTTCATTACTGTCTCTCTTTGATGCTTTGAGTTAGGGTATATGAGGTAAGAGAAGAACTGAAGAATGAGAAGAAAAAAATTTGCTCCTCATACCGCATGATTATACTAAAAATTATAAGTTGAGAAGGCACTCAGTGTCTTTTGAGTAAGGGAGAAAATTCATATTTCAAAAATAATTTTCCAGGACTTTTTAAGGAGCAATGTGTTAACACTGGCAGAACATCACAGAATTATTGTAAAGTCTGTACAAAGAAGACAAGAAACAAATATCCAACTATGTTTTACTGTAGCTATGGAGAATGGTTGGTGGAGTAGCATGGAAGTATCATGGAATTCATTATCCTTGCAACACAGGGGAGGCATTTCCAGGTAGCTCTCCACCTGGAGATCATCCTTTTTCCAGCCAGAAGCCAGAATAATCTCTGTGCCTCTTATCTCATATCACTATCACCAAAGATCAGAGATGTGCAGGGCAAGTAGACAGACGCCAAAGAGAAAGCAGTGGCTATAGCTGGCATTAAGCAAATATACACTGAAGAGAACGAGACTCTAATTTTCAGCACTGCATTCACCTTGATCTCTCCTGCCTGTCCTTCCAGTGCCAATGACACACCTTCTTTTATCATGTAGGAGGTGATAGGTCCAATTTTAGGTACTGATGAGGATGGTGCTCAAACAGATCACTACCTACTCATATATTAAGTAGTGATCCCATGACCTTGGATTGTAGCTCCTTCCTGTTTATGGGCCTTGTTCTTACTGTGATGACCCAGGCGGGTCTGTGGTTTATGGATACCCTTCTCCACCCTACACTTGATTTCTTGTGCACATGGCTGATTATGGAAACATCCATAGCTTCTGACACCCATTATCCCCGTTGGTTGATTCAGACTTGCAGAACTGATGAAGCTGATCTGACTCTTTTGGTGTCTCTACTAACAAGGTGAATCAGACATGTTTAGCAGCTATGTAAGAATAACAGTAGTGAGAACAAAAAGTTTTAATTGACCAAAATTTAGTTTGAGCTTTGAGCAATCGTAAAGTAAAAAATCTCTGCAATTTAGGTAATATTTGACTACTCAGAAGAAGACTACTCTATTCATTGGGATCAGACACAGCAAAGAATACAGCAAAGGATATGCAAAAAACAAAGGAGAACTAGGCTCTCCAGTCTATTATGACATTTCCCTTGACCTGTGAGGTCCACAGCATGAGCAGCTGGATCTCTCTGTTAAAACAGTGACCCTCTGATTATTCTTTGAAGGTTAGGTGCCAAATTTATTGTGTTCACCCACTTCTCATTTGGCAAACAGACCGGACCACTATTGCCCTTTTTCATTCTCCCATCACTGATGGATTCTTCTAATCTCAGTGATTCCTTTGACACTCTAAGAAATTCTGATGTTTTACTCTGCCTATGCTACTGTGGGTAAAGTATTGCTTGGACCCCCAAAGATTCCTCCTATGAGTGGTTCACCTACTGGGCAAAATCTAAGCAAAACAAAAGAATAATAAACTAAAGAAAACAGAGGCAGAGACTTTCTTTTAATACATTAATGCTTGATGGATTTATAAGTCTTTTTATGATGATTGGTTAATATTAGTCATATATATTATTTGTAACAATAATTGGCATGTTTGCTTAAGTTGACTCTTGGTAAAATATACATAATTCCTTTCATAATGTGACTTTTTACTTATTCTCAACTATTCCCTTTGTTGATATTATGCAGTTCTGAAATAACATAATATATTCAGAATGGTTAAAAAAAGAGAGATATCTGAACTAGACAGAGATAATTGTATAATTGTAATTGCAATTCTGATGTTGATCAGAGAAACAAGATAAGATCCCCTCTCATAATGTTGCCTTAATAAGACCTCATCTTGACTGATTGTGCCATTCTTCCCAGTTTTAACATACAAATAGTCGAGATATATTTGTTTATTTTAATACTTTCCACATTGCAAGACTCACTTGTTGAATGAGTAAATTAGGTGATGGAATAGATATGTAGCTCCAACATTGTATGTGTGGGTGTGAGTGCACGAGTAAATGTTAGTTAGAAATTGATTTAGATATCACACTTGTAGACTAAGTTTGTAAAAAAAAAATGATATATCAACTTTACATACAGTACTCTGCCTCCAATTTGATCAATTTTGACAGTTGTTTATACTCATGAAATCATTTCCACAATTAGATACAGAACATTTCCATCATCCTCAGAAGGTTCCTTGTGTCCCATTGCCCTACTGCGGACCATTTCTCCTACCTACAACTCCAGTCAGGCATTGATTTGTTCTGTGTTTTTTCTCTAATCACTATAGATTAGTTAGCATGTTTGAGAATTTTGCATAAATAGACTCAGAATATATATACTCTTTTATCTTCTTTCACCCAAGATAATGATTTAAAGTTGATTCATGCTGTGTATCAATAGTCTCTTTCTCTTTGTTGCTCAGTAGCCATAGAATGAAAATATCACATTTAGTATAACCATTCAGCTGTTGATTAATATTTGGATTGTTTCTGTTTTTTTCATATTATGAATAAAGGTGCTCCGAATATTTGTGCAGAAGACTGTGTGGACATATATATTTTTCTTTCTTTCTGAAAGTACTTATTAGCAGAATGCTGAGTAATATTGTATGTAGATGTTTAACTTTTTATGAAACTGACAGTTTTCCAAAGTGGTTGTACTATGTTAAATTTTCACTAGTATTACATGAGAGTATCAGTTGCTCTATATCCTTACCATGATTTGATATTGTCACTCTTTTTGAATTTAGTCATTCAAATGAGTATAAAGTGATATCTCATTATGGCTTTAATTTTCCTTTTTCTTTTCTTTTCTTTTTTTTTCTTTTCTTTTCTTTTCTTTCTTTCTTTTCTTTCTTTCTTCCTTTCTTCCTTTCTTCCTTTCTTTCTTTTTTTTTTAAGGCGGGGAGAGAGAGAGAGTGAGTGCATGTGCACAGGGGGTGAGGGGATGGCAGGGCAGAGGGAAAGAATCTTAAGCAGGTTCCATGCCCAGTGTGGAGCCCAACATGGGGCTCAGTCTCACAACCCTGAGATCATGACCTGAGCTGAAATCAAGAATTGGATGCTACCAACTGAGCAACCTAAGCACCCCTGCCTTTTTCTAATGACTAGTGATGGTAAGCATATATTCTTAGGCTTATTAGTCATATATTTTCATTTGTGAAGTGCTATTAAATATTTTTATTGGGTTGTAATTTTATTATTGAGTTGAAAATCTTCTTCTTCTTTTTAAAAAAGATTTTATTTATTTATTTGACAGAGAGAGAGAGCATGAGCAGGGGAAGACAGAGAGGGAGAGGAATAAGCAGGTTCCCCGCTGAGCAGGGAGCCCAATGTGGGGCTCTATCCCAGGACCCTGGGACCATGACCTGAGCCAAAAGCAACACTTAACTGAGCCACCAAGGTGCCCCAAAAAGCTTCTTTTTATAATATGTATACAAGTTCTTTGCCAAATATATGCATTCCAAATTTTTCTCTTATTTAATAACTTGGGGTGTTTGTTTGTTTGTTTGTTTTTGTAAAAGTAGTTTTTAAGAGCAAAACTTTTTAATTTTGATAAAGTAGATTTAAAATTTTCTTTTATGATTTATGTTTTCTGCATCTTAGCTAAGTCTAACCCTATATCATATATTTTTAAAAAAATTTATTGAAGTATAATTAGCATACAATGTTATATTAGTTTCAGGTGTACAACATATTGAATTGACAGTTCTTTACATCACATGATTTTTTAATATTTTCTTCTAGAAGTTTTATAATTATGGCTTTTTATATTCAGATCTACAGTCCATTCAGAATCATTATTACTTTTTTATGGTGAGAGGTAAAGTCATTGTTCATATTTTTTCCATACAGATATCCAATGATTTCTGAACCATTTGTTGAAAAGACTTTCCCTTTTTCACTGAATTTTCATGGCACCTTCATTGAAAATCTTTTTAATATTTCAATCAACATATGGAACTACTTTTGGACTCTCTATTCCAGTGGTTTCCTCTTCTCTTCTCTTCTCTTCTCTTCTCTTCTCTTCTCTTCTCTTCTCTTCTCTTCTCTTCTCTTCTCTTCTCTTCTCGTCTATTTTACCTAATAGTGACTTTGCTTTTTGCATAAACATAAGTAGGAGGATACTCATAAATGAGTATGGTACTGACAAAAACAGACACAGCCTACTTATGTTTATTTTCATGTGTATCTTTTAAAGAATCCATTTATTTTTAACCTAAACCTTTCTTTAATTTTAAAGTTTGTCTCTTGTAGATAGCATATAGTTGCTTTTTTGCCCATCCTGATGATATCTGTGTGTGTATGTGTTTATTGAATTATAACTGGCATATAATATCATGTTTGTTTCAATATACACCATAGTGATTTGATATTTTTATACATTATAAGATGATCCCATAAGTCTAGTTACCGTCTCTCACCATAAAAAGTTATTTCAGTATTATTGACTATATTTTCTATGCTGTACATGACATTCCGATGACTTCTTTATAACTGGAAGCTCCCACTGCTGCTCCCCCAACTGATAACCAATGTTTTGTTTCCTATAGCTATGAGTCTGATTCCATTTTGTTTTGTTTGTTCATTCTTTTGTTTTTTTTTTAGATTCCACAAATAAGTGAAATCATATTTTTGTCTTTCTCTGACTTATTTCACTTAGCCTAGTACCCTTTAGTCCATCTATGTTATTGCATGGCAAGATTTCATTCTTCTCCTGCTAAGTAAATATACAGACACACACACACACACACACACACACACACACACACACACACACACACCCATATCTTTATTCATCTATTGATGGGTGCTTAGTTTTCTTCCATATCTTGGCTATTGTAAATAATGCTGTAGTGAACATAAAGGTGCATATATCTCTTGGGATTACTGTTTTGTTTTTGTCAGATA
Source organism: Ursus maritimus (assembly GCF_017311325.1). Taxonomy (NCBI): domain Eukaryota; kingdom Metazoa; phylum Chordata; class Mammalia; order Carnivora; family Ursidae; genus Ursus; species Ursus maritimus. The sequence goes on from NW_024423675.1 coordinate 10,361,024, forward strand.
AATACCTGGAAGCAGAATTGGTGGATCAGATAGTAGTTCTATTTTAAAGTTTTTGAGGAACATCTATGTTGTTTTCCATAGTATCTGCAACAATTTGCATTCCTGCCAACAGTGTATAAGAGTTCCCTTTCTCCAACACTTATTTTTGTTTTTTTGATAATAGCCAATGTGACTGGTGTGAGGTGATATCAAATTGTAGTTTTAATTTGCATTTTCCTGATGATTAATGATGTCAAGCATCTTTTCATGTACCTGTTGACCATCGGTATATCTTCTTGGGAAAATTCCTATTCAAGCCTTCTGCCCGTTTTTTAATTGAGTTGTTTGTGTTTTTTTATATTAAGTTGTGTAGATTCTTTACATATTTTGGATTTTAACCCCTTATCAGATGTATGATTTATGAGTATACTCCTATTCATTGCCTTTTGATTTTGTTGATGGTTTCCTTCACTGGGCAAAAACCTTTTAGTTTGATGTAATCCCATTTGTTTATTTTAGCTTTTGTTGCCCTAGCCTTAGGAGACTGGTCTAAATCAATATTGCTAAGCCCAATGTCAAAGAGCTTACTGCCTATGTTTTCTTCCAGGAGTTTTATGATTTGGGGTCTTACATTCGGTCTTTAATATAGTTTAAGTTTATTTTTGCATATAGTGTAAGAAAGTTATTCAGTTTTATTCTTTTGCATGTAGCTGTCTAGATTTCCAAACACCACTTATTGATGAGTCTGTCTTCTTCCCATTGTATATCCTTGCCTCCTTTGTCATAGATTAATTGACCATATATGTGTGGGTTTATTTCTGGGTTGTCTGTTCTATTCCATTGTTCTGTGTGTCTGTTTTTGTCAGTACCATACTGTTTTGATTACTATAGATTTGTAGGATAGCTTTAAATCAGGGAGCATGATGCCTCCAGCTTTGTTCTTTTATTCTTAAAATTACTTTGGTTATTCAAGATCTTTGTGGTTTTAAATAAAATTCAAACAAACTTTGTTCTAGTTCTGTGAAAAATGCCATTGGTATTTTGGCATTTCATTGAATCTGTACATTATTTTGGGCAGTATGGGTATTTTAACTATATTAATTCTTCCAATCCATAAGCACAGTATAGGTAAATAAATCTTTCCATTTTGTGAATGCATCTTCAATTTCTTTCATCAATGTCATAGTTTTCAAAAGAACAAGTATTTCATCTCTTTGGTTAAATCTCTTCCTATTTTATTCTTTTGGTGCAATTATAAATGGTATCATCTTTTTATTTCTCTTTCTGATAGCTTGTTATTAATGTATAGAAGCACAATCAATTTCTGTATATTAATTTTATATCCTAAAACTTTACTGAATTCATTTATTACATCCAATAATTTGTTGATAGCATCTTTAGGGTTTTCTAGATATAGTATAATGTCATGTGCAAATAGTAACAGTTTTAGTTTTTTCCTACCAATTTGGATGTCTTTTTAAAAATTTTTCTTGACTAATTTCTGTGCCTATGACTTTTAATATTATGTTGAATAAAATTGGCAAGAGTGGGAATCCTAGTCTTGTTCCTGATCTTATGAGAAAGCTTTCAGCTTTTCCTGGTGAGTACAATGTTAGCTATAAGGTTGTCATATGACCTTTATTATGTTGAGTTATGTTTCTTCTGTACCCCACCTTGTTGAGAGTTTTTGTGATAAAGGATGTTGAGTTTTCTCAAATTTTTTTCTGCATCTATTGAGATTATCGTAATTTTTTTCCTTTGTTTTGTTCATATGGTATCATATTGATTGATTTGGGGATGCTGAACCATCTTCACATCCCTGGAATAAATTCCACTTGATGGTGGTATATGATCCTTTTAGTGTATTGTTGAATATGGTGTGCTAATATTTTGTTAAGAATTTTTGCATCTATCTTCTTTGGGAATATTTGCCTGTAAGTTTCTTTCTCCGTGGTGTCTTTTTCTGATTCTGATATCAGCTATCAGGGTAACACTGGTTGAAAGTGTTCCTTCCTCTTAAGTTTTTTGGATTAATTTGAGAAGAATAGGTACAAACTCTTTTTTAAATATTTGGTAAAAGTACCCATGAAACCATCTAATCCTGGACTTCTGTTTTTTGGGAGTTTTTAAATTGCTGCTATATATGAACCTCATGGTAACCACAAACCAAAACCCTACATGAGATGCACAAAAAAGTAAAGAGAAAGGAACCCAAACATAATACTAAAGAAAACCAACAAACTACAAAGGAAGAGACTAAGAGACGAAGAAAGGAACAGGGAAGAACTACAAAAACAACCAGAAAACAATTAACAAAATATCAATAAGTACATGTCTATCAATAATTACTTTAAATGTAAATGGACTAAATGCTTCAATCAAAAGACATAGGGTGGCTGAATGGATAAAAAACAAGACCCATCCATAGCCTACAAGACTCACTTTAGATCTTGAGACCCACACAGACTGAAGGTAAAGAGGTGGTAAAAGATACCCTATGCAAATGGAAACAAAAAGAAAGCTGAAGTAGCAATACTCATATCAGACGAAATAGACTAAAACAAAGACAGTAACAAAAGACAAAGAAGGATATCACATCATGGTAAAGGAGTCAACCCAAGAAGAAGGTATAACAATTGTAAATGTTCATGCACCCCACATAGGAATACCCTAATATATAAAGCAAATATTAACAGACATGAAAGGAGTTGTTTCTTCTGAGTTTAACTATCCTGTACAATCCATCTGCTTTTACTTTCCAGATCCTAGAATCTTTTCTTTGTTTGTTTGTTTTTCTCTGATTTGTTTGTTTTTCTCCCTGAATCTATAGTTATTATCTGCAAGGATGTAGGAAGTTTGATATTATAAGTTTACTCCTCCATAAAAGTTGCAGAGCCTTAGACCATGTAATTCTTGATGACATACATGTATCTTACTCAAAGAAATAAAGGAATGCTTTGGAGAGCTGAAATGCTCTACTGCCTGACATATGAATATGATTGAATTTCTATAAATGGACATGGAATATTTTTAGCAAGTAAATGCAGTTAATAGTGATTTTAATCTAGTAAGATTATTTTACAAAACAAAGCTCCAACAAGAGAAAAAAATGGAGCAGTGTGAGAATGAGTAGTTTTTGCTTGACAACATAGAATTTGAATAAGCTCTAATGATTGATGAAATGAGAGATGATAGAGCCAACTCACTCTGATCTATACAGACTTTCAAATTTTTCTATGTTGTCATGTTTTATATCTTTTCTCATATGAATAACCATTTGAATCTTAAGATGCTTCTAAAACTGGGGAGGCAGTACTGTGTGGGGGATAACAGCAGATTTTATATATTTATATTTGCATCACAACTCTACCACTTCTTAGTTCTATGACTCTGGGTAAATTACCTATTTTCCTGTATAGCAATTTTCTCATCTTTAAAATGGGGATAATAATGCTACTTGCCTCATAAAATCCCTATAAAGAAATTAATGTACATTCAGATTTTAGAAAGTACTTGGCATTTAAAAATCTCATTTATTATTATTTTTATCCTTAGAAACTTCAGAATATAGATAAGTCCTAAAAATTTCAAATAGGCATGGGTACTTACAGAGAAGGGCGCAATATAAAGAGAACGGTAATACTCATAATACATCTTCCATATTTAGATTTTGATGGGACAAATTTATCATTAAGTTCAGCCTTAGCGTTTCTCTTTTTTTCTACATTACTTTTCCTACTTTTGTTTTTATGATGTCAGTCCCTCTGCCTAGAATTGTCTCCTTTACATTGCTGCCTGGAAAACTCCTTTGAGGTATTTTTAAAAAACTTCCCAGTAATCCCTTACCACACAGCTCAAGTAACCCCTAGTAGGGAGAATAATGTAGGGAGTGAATAAGAATTTTGGAATTAGATTTTGAGTATCAGCTCTGTCACACATAAAATGTGGACATGTAAAACTTTACCCTCATTGAAAAATGAGGAGACTATATAAAAAGAAAGTGATGAAGATTAAATAAGATGACATTTGTTGAGTGTATAATCAGGGTCTGGAACATATTAGGTACCAGTAACAGTGAATTATTTTTTTCTTTTCTCATGTCCTTCTGCTAGGGAGTCTTCCTGAACACTGCCAGGAAGATCACATCTGTCCCTCCTCGAGTCTGTCATTTGAAGTCTTCACCATACTCCATTAATATGTTTTTCTTTACCACTGCATTTACTCTTCCTGAGGGCAGAGACTTACATATCTTATCTGTGCACTTGTCATAGCACCCAGGCCACTGGAGATTGTCTAAATATTTGTTTAAAGAATGAATAAAAAACACTACTAATTTGGATTTTATTTGAATATATAACTTTCACTTACTAATTAAAACATTCAGGGGTGCCTGGGTGGCACAGCGGTTAAGCGTCTGCCTTCGGCTCAGGGCGTGATCCCGGCGTTATGGGATCGAGCCCCACATCAGGCTCCTCCGCTATGAGCCTGCTTCTTCCTTTCCCACTCCCCCTGCTTGTGTTCCCTCTCTCGCTGGCTGTCTCTATCTCTGTCGAATAAATAAAATCTTTAAAACAAAACAAAACAAAAAAAAACATTCAGAGTAGGTCAAAGTGCATTTAAATCAAATGCAATATTGTAGGGGAAAACAAATATAAGGACTTTTCTTTTGTCTTATTCAGACATTTTTTTAAGGTAATGAAAATATCCCCATGACCAGAAATCCTCAGGAATAATTCCTCTTGACTGCAGTAAGTACCTACTTTTGAGGAACAGAAAGCTGATGAGCTGCAGGCTTCCCTGCTGCTAAATTCATCTAACAAGGCACTCCTGATGTGTTCTGATTTTAAGGCCAATGGGAACTCTATAGATTGGTTTGCTGCTCTCTTTTCTGAAAAAGAGAGGACTTTGAGCTGTGCATGTTTATGTTGGTAAATAAATTCTGGTGTGAAATGGGAATCTAAAAATCAAGCCTAAGGCATCATAAACAGTAATAAAGTGAATTTGTAGGCATATTGCCTTTGGTGCTTCTAGGATACGGTCTGAATAGCTAAGGTAGGGCTGAAAAATCAGTAGTTATCCATCTGCACCTCTGAACTTTGTAGCTAGGACCTGAAATGATCTTTCCTTTGTTCTGAACAAGATAGTTGAGAGACATTGGGTCCTTTGAATGGATTAATCTCTTTGAATATGTTATTTGGTTGATAACTGAAATGCTATCAAAAAATGCCATTGATTACCAGAGAGGGGTGGGTGGGTGGGGGAATGGATTAAATAGGTGATGGGGATTGAGGAATGCGCTTGTGCATAAGCACTGGGTATTGTGCTGAGCACTGGGTATTTTATGAAAGTGTTGAATTACTGTATTATACTCCTGAAACTAATATTATGCTGCATGTTAACTCACTGGAATTTAAATAAAAACTTTTAAAAAATGCCAAAAGCAGACCAGGGCAAACCTTGCCAAATACACAATCAAAATAGTCTTTTTTTTGTATATAGAAGAAGTATCTGAGCAAAAAAAGGTTAGGGTTACTCCTGAGCAAACTGGACAAATGCTAGCAGCTGAAAGAAACCAGGAGGATGACTCAACTCCAATTGCTACATTCTACGCTGAGGAAAGTGGTATGCAAATGGAAGGGATGGAAGTGACACCAAGGAAGGAAATAAAACTTAAGACTAGGACAAATATGCAAGACCACATCCAGCTGTAACATGTGAATTAATACCTCTAAATCAGATAGACACATTTCATCCTAGGCTACTGAAACCGCGTAAAGATAGGATCACAGAAACATATCATTACTCTATTAGGAGTCATGAAAAGTCAGAAAGGTAAACAACCGTGTTAACTGTTAGGAAGAGCATAAGATGAATTGTAGAAACCACAGCTTATAAACTTTGATGATGGCATTTGGCAGAATTCTGTTCTTTACAATGAATCAGGTGGTTACTAATCTCCTAAGAAAAAGAAAGTGGCATTAATTAGAAACCCTAATGGGTACATTAAAGGCAATTTATTTGTGGATCAAAATAATTCTATTGTCATGGGGTAACTTTTCTTCAGCAAGCCACATGGAAAATTTTCTCCATTACATGCTAATAGATGAATTATCATGTTGAAATAAGGGCAGTGAATTTGTAGCCAGCATCACAATACATTATGACCTTGAGGCATGCACTTAAAGTTACTAAGTCTGAAAAATGAAGGGCAATAGAAGCAACTCCTAGAGTTGTTCAGAAAATTAAATGCGGCTGGCCCATAGTGAGAGCACAATACGTATTAGCTTAGGGGAATCACGTGGTGGAGACACAGAAAGGCTTCTATGATGGCACGAAGGAAGCAATTGATCCTGGGTGGAGTATACGTCAGAGTTGGCCAGAGAAAGAGAAGTATGGGGATAGCACTGGGAGCACATGTACACAGGCACGAGTGTAAGAGAGCTGATGCATTTCCTCAACTGTAAATAACAGTTACAGATTTCGCTTGGAGAGAGGCAATAGCTGGAGGCAAGAGAATGGCGAAGGATGAGGTTGGGCAGGAGAAGGGTTAACTCACAATGGGCCTTACATGTCATATTCAATTTAGAAGTTATGCTAACCATATGCTATGGGAGAGAGTATGGGAGGCAACTTGAAATAGTAGAGGTAATTAAAATGTAAACTTGTTCAAAACACCTACCCCATGTTCAAAGATACTTGTAGACATTCTGGTAAATATAACATGAAATGTTAAGTGGCTAGTAGATTAAAATGTAATGGCTATGCTGATTCTTCACTGAAAGCAGCATATTCTCAAAGAAGCACCTCATCAACATGTTCAGTAGATCCAAAGGTAATTATTTCACAGTAACTTAAAAAGAATCCTACTTTGGTATTATGTTCAGTTGTATTTGTGTTTATGAATTTTACTTTTTCCAAATGTAAATGATAGCATTTGGTAACATCCTGCAAGAAGGTTTGCACATGACATAGTTCTGAACTTTATGCAACACACACTTATATGCTAGACTGAAAAGAGAATTAGACATTAGTGACTTTTAGGAAAGATCACTAATGCAAGACAAAAACCAATCTTCTTGAGGGACTTTTTACTTCAAAGGGAGGCTTTGAATCCTAGCACCTTCTTTGAATCCCTTTAAGATGGCATCAAAATTTAAAGCAGTTGGTTTCCATCTTGCAAGTGACTGAGTTCTTTAAACTTTGAGAATGAAAGCAAAGAAAGGAAGTGATATTAATCTCATTTTGGTATTTTTGTGCATTATGACATCTTTTAAAAAAATATCTGAAAGAATGCATTATTAGAAGAAATTGTTCATGACCTTGACAATGGCATGAGTGGAGTATGGCTGAAATAGTAAAGCAAGAAAATGGGGGCTAGCTAAATGACTCCTATGCCTATAGTCAGTATTTGTTCTTTCTCCTTTGACTTGTCTAGCCTATCTTCCTGAAACTGGAAAATAATGTACTGATAGGAATGTATTTGAATTTATTTAATTCCAAATTTTTATATCCTGAATCAGCTTTTCAGTAATGAAATTCATGTACAAAGGATATAGTGGAGTCGATCTCTTCCTTTAACTGGGACAAAGGACTGTAACTCCTTTCCTAGTGTTTATCATAGCAGTGCTTTTTATTTTCTTTACTAGTCTTTATATTTTGTGTTTTAGTCCTAAATTTTAGAGTCTTAAAATCTTTTCTAAATTAAATATTAAGTTCTGGGGCTAAAAGACTTGGGTTTGATTCTTTGCTCCTTCAAGTTTTGACTTTTAATAAAATAATACCCTTGCTAAGCTCTGAGTCTTCCCACTATGAGGTAGACCCTGGGTAGGATCATAGCCTTGGAGACTGAGAACTTTGTTTCACATCTCTATAGGATAAATGTATCATCTGTAAGGGTTTAAGAGTCATTTTGAGGGGTAAATGGCCTAATGTAATACATTTAATAACATGCAGTAAGTGCTTAGTGAAAGGGTACAATAGTGATAGTAACAGCTGCTCTTCTTACTTCCCAGTTTAATTGTGCAGATTTAGGAGTTATATAAAATATGTGATGGTGATATGGTATGAACCAGGAAAGTACTCAGATATGGAAGGTACTAAATAAATATTTGATGAGTGAATGGATAAAAATTAAATATACTAAAAATGCCAGTTTTTAGTATATTTGCCTTCTTTCTCAGCATATGTTTCAGGATAATAATAATTGGCAAAACATCAAAAATCTTGAGGCAAAAAAATTACACTTCTAAGACTCAACTTCCTTCTCTATAAAATGAGTATATAATAGTACACTTCATGAAATTATTGCTTCAGATACTGTAACATGAAATTATTATTTACTAGCCTTTTTTGGGAAAGATGCTGTCACTAGTTAGATGTGTTTGAACTGTTATTTTTAAATAATAAACATACTATTAGAGATATTTTTAACGTTTTTAAGTTATACAAAGTTTGAGAATTGAACTAATAAGCATTTTCACTTGTAATTAAAGCATTTTGAGGAGATCCCAGCTAGTTGTTACCCATTCTGAAATATTAGGAATTGTATGTAAATGACTTGCATTCTGAGAATTCTAGTGTAAACTAACTGTGCACGCATCTCAACTTCATGCAGCAGCTAAAGGTGGTTCTGGATATATTTATTATAACACTGAGGATTTTATTCCACAATTAATAGGACTAAGTTATATTGATAACCCATGTGATATTCTCAAACATACATTCACAATACAACCATAAAACTGGAGGAGGGGTGGACTAATGGATGACTTGTCTAAAGGTTGCTAAGCTCTGAATTACATTACAGCATCTCATCCGTGGCACCTAACAGCTTCCGCCTGTGGTCTGGCTCACTGCTGCTCTCCAGTGTTTTATGCTCTTTCTCCCCCAGATGATCATAGATTAGGCTATTCTTTCTGAGGTTTGAATCTCTATCAATACACTCATATTACAACTGCTGCGTGGAGTCTCCCCAGGTGATCCAATACTGAACATGAAAACATTTATTGTAGTTCATCAAGGATATAGTTTGTCTCTGACTGTGCACACATTCAAAAGAAAAGACAACAAATGCTTTATATCCCTCCATGTTGTCCTTTGTTCTCCCTGAAATTGGTGGAAATCAATGAATGAACCACCTAGTGAATATTTACTGAGTACCTATTTTGTGCCAGACCTGTGCTAGATATTTTTCATGGATTTTTTTAAAAGAAATACTCTGTTATTTAAGTTTGGATTATTCTTTTAAGGGCTCAGGTTGGTTGGCTATTTGAGCAGTTTTCATCAACTGGAGTTGTGCATATGAGTATTGGCAGACAGCCTTATTGTTTCATACTCTGGATGTGTATACTGTATAGGTCAGCAATCCAGCTGTTTGCTGTCTTTGCTGGGGTTCCCTGGAAAACAGACGCTGTGGAGGAAATGCTCACTTTTTAACCCTTTAAGGCGGTAGGCAGGGGGGTTATGAAATCTCAGAGCAGCACGAAGGAGAAAAGGGGAATGGCACAGAAAGAAAGCAAGCATATATAATACTCTGTATTGTCAAGATATGACAGGTTTCATAGATAGCCATAGCTGGGTGCTTGGTCCTGGGACCCTCTCAGGGCAGGCTATAGGGAACCACTGTACTTTTGGGAAGAGTCAGTGGGTGGTATATGAATGGAGAGGAATTTTTTTGCCAGATTCTCTTATTCTCCTTGCATTTGCTGGTCAAATTCAATCAAGTTACCCAGCTGGTTAACAGTCTGAGCTATTGTAGCTCAAATCCCACTGTGGAAAGACTGTGAGGAGCTGTGAATATTTAACACTTCCTTTCTTTGGGTGATGTGATTCAGTCCCTCCTAGCAATCACTGGGGAAGCCTGACCCAATACCTTGGGGTACTGTACTTCACCTGAGACTGGGTGCCAGACCGCTAGAGGGTTTGCATCTTCCATTGGCCATATAGGGCACCATGGAAAGCCATGCCTGAGCCTGGTCCTTACCCTAGAGAAGCTGTGACAGACTGCTGGCTGGGACTCTCAATCAAAAAAGCTAACAAGTGCCAGGAGGGAGGTAGGGTCAAGAAAATCTGGTGAAGTACATAAATTGGGTTGGATGCAATGGGGCTATTAATGGACCTCCAGTAGAAGTAGGATTCAAATCCAAATTTGACATTTATTGAGAATCTACTGTATACTAGACACAATGCAAAGTTTTCTTTCCCCACATACACTGCTTAATAAGCATGTTAAGGGGTGCCTGGGTGGCTCAGTCAGTTAAGCATCTGACTCTTGATTTCAGCTCAGGTCATGATCTCAGGGTTGTGAGAACTGAGCCCCATGTTGGGCTTTGCGCTCGGCATGGAGCCTGCTTAAGATTCTCTCTTTTCCTTTCCCCCTGCCCTGACTCCCTCCTGTCTTTCTCTCTCCCTCTCTCTCTTTCCCTCTCTAAAATAATAATAATAATAATAATAATAATAATAATAATAATAATAAAGTATGTTAAGTTTTCTATATTATGATTTAAGCAAATGTGTACCTATAAAGATTTTTTAAGACCAAGTTGATACTGAAGATGCTTCTCTCACATTTTCACAACTCCATTTAACTTAGTGAAGCCTATCAAATCCATCTATAGCTAATTATCTCTCTCCTGTTAATTGGGAGTTAGATGTTGTGAGGCCTGGCCTCTTCCTAGTGACCCCATCCAGCTCTGGCAACCTGCAGATAGTGCTATCTATACACACTTACATATTTTGACTTACTCAAATCTGTAACAACCCCATCTCAACTCCTAAAAGTTACCTGCATCTGATCTTTTTGTCCACTTCCCTCGTTTGCCTAACCTTCTCCCATCTTAGTGGACCAGAAGTCCCCTAAGTCCAAGTCTGATTTCTCTACCCATGTTCTGGCTCCTACCCTCCTTGCCCCACCTCTCCTGTTAACCATAGATCTGCAGCCATCCCATCTCCCTTCTATAGCTTCAGCTCTTCCTCTCAGCTGGATATTTCCTCTCAGGATAGGCTGTGGCAGATACATCCTTAATTGTGGGTCTCAGCTCCTCCCGTTCTCACAATCACTCTCTTGCTACTTTTTGCCATCATAGCAGAGCCCACATTTTTATCAGGTCCTCACCTTTTGCTGTCTTGTGTGCAAAGAAGGTACCATTCTGATATGTACGTCAAGGAGTAAGTCTTGTTATTTATTATAGTCACACCCACCTTGCTAGTGATTGGTCTAGAGCTGAGCACAGTGATACTATTTTGGCGATGAGAATGAGAGAAAGTTTTCTCCCCTCAAAAGGAGATGGAAAATATGTCCCTCCTTTTTAAATTTTGCTTCTGGTTATTGTTTGCAGATTTAATGCTTAAAGCAGCTGCTACCATCTTATAATATGAGGAGAAAAGCTTGAGGACAAAATCCAAAATGACAAAGATGAAAAAACAAAGCTGAAAAGACCTGAATTAAATAATTCTGAATCTGCTCTGCCTCCCTCCAACTGATAGATGAGATAATAAATATCTTTATTTTTTCATAGTCAATTATTTTTCATCTTTTTTTTTTTTTAGTCTTATACCAAATGGGATTTGTCATTTGCCCCACATGTCTTCTGAAAATGTTCTCAGTAAGGTCACAATAACAATTCAATTGACAAAACAACTGACAGTTTTTAATCCTTATCTGGCTTGACCTCTCCATTTCATCATTGACCTCGCCCTACATGAAATGCTAGCCTTCTTTGGATTTAGTTAAGCAGCTCCCTTCCACTTTATTTTTTCAGTCATTCCTTAGGATCTTTTAAAAATAGTTTTTGAAATATTTCAAACAAGTTTCAAGTGTAAAAAATAACAACACATACTGTGTTCTCATCAGCTAGATTTAACAAATGTTAGCATCTAGTTATCTTTATTTGTTTTGGATCTTTTTAGGTTTAGTCTTCTTTTCCTTTACCTGTCCTTAAAAGTCGTCTTGTCCAGAGTTCTTCTCCTACTTTTTTTTGTTAAAAAACACAGTTTTTCATGGATGATTTTATTTACATAGATTTCTTTACATAGATTTATCCCTCTGAGACTGACTTCCTGCGCTCCAAACTCATGGATCTTAAGCATCTCATCGATCTTACATAGGTATTTTAAAACTTTAAAATCAGTATATACTTCAATCTAGCGTTATGTGTCCGCAGAAGCTAAGTAACACAACAGGAGCTGCATCTCAGGACAGTGACCCTGAGGCAACTATGTTCTTCATCCAAAACTCCAGAACCTTCACAGTGGCTCTCATTCTAAGGATACATACCTAAGTTCTTTCTAGCACGGCTGTCTTCTGCAGAGGCGTTGTGTTGCTTGCTGCACATTACAGTGTTTATTTATTGAATGTTTACTGCATGTGATTACTCACTGTTCCGGGTGCTGGGAATTTGCGGTGATGTCTATGAAGTTGACAGTCTGTAGGGCAAGACTCATTATTAAAAACACCACCCAAGTAAATTTATTTATTTATTTATTTATTTAAAAGATGTTATTTTTTAAAAATTTGAATTCAATTAGCCAACATATAGTACAACATTAGTTTTTGATGTAGTGTTCAACAGTTCATTAGTTGCATATAACACCCAGTGCTCATCACCACATGTGCCCTCCTTAATAGCCATCACCCTGTTACCCCATCCCCCCACCTACCTCCTTTCCCACAACCCTCAGGTTGTTTACCGGAGTCAAGAGTTTCTCATCGTTTGTCTCCCTCTCTGATTTATTCCCATTCAGTTTTCCTTCCCTTCCCCTATGATCCTCTGCTCTATTCCTTATATCCCACGTATGAGTGAAACCATATAATTGTCTTTCTCTGATTGACTTATTTCACTTAGCATAATACCCTCCAGTTCCATCCATGTTGATGTAAATGGTAAGTATTCATCCTTTCAATGGCTGAGTAATATTTCATTGTGTATATGAACCACATCTAAAAGATATTATTTTTAAGTAATCTCTCCACCCAACATGGGCCTTAAACAGAACTTTAAGATTAAGAGTCACATGTCCTATTGACTGAGCTAGCCAGGTACCCCTCACCCAAGTAAATTTAGAAATATACCCATGATAAGGCTGAGAGTAATAGGTCCTATGGATATGTAAAATGGGTAACCTGTTGAAATTTGGGAATGGTCATGGTAGAATGAGTGTGAGTTCAGAACTTAATGAATTGGAGTTAACCAGAAAAAAGTGTATGTGTCTGGAGGCAGAAGGGATTCTTTCAAGGGGAAAAGCTATATGCAAAGGCCCTGAGACAAGAGAGTATCTAATAGTTCTGTATTCATTCTTTCACTTTGAATTCTCAAACAATATATAAGAAATGTAAGTCTTCTGAGTATTCTGAAAAAAATTGTGCTAAAATACATTTGAATATGCTTACCTGCTAAACTTCTTCCTCCTTTTGGGGATCACGAGGCATTCATACTAAAGATTGAAAAATTATGGAGTAAAGAAACTTGCTTAGCTTTGTTTAATCCAACGTGTTCACGTGTTCCAGGCTTATCTTACCGTGAAACCCCTTTTTTCCTTCATTAACACTTAAGCACCTGGAATAAAGCTAGTGTTCTCAAAAAACAAACCCTCTGGATTATATTTTTCCAGGGATCAGTAATTGCCCGCTTCGTCAATGTGGAACATCACAGGTCAATGCTGTGGCTGAATAAGTTCAGAAAACAGGAAGAACAGTTAGAGCGGCAGCTTTCTGTCCTGCTTGATGCACAAAACTAGGAGTCTCTGATGAGAATCTTACTGAACAGTCATTTCAGCACAAACTACTCCATATTTCCTGCCCTGGGGTGCATTAGCAAAGTCTATTCTCTCCTGCTTCAGCCAGAAATCTCTAATCTACACCAAGGATCAGACTGTAAATATTTTAGGCTTCTGGACCATGGAACACTGTCATAACTACCCAACTCTGCTACTGTAGTTTGAAAGCAGTCATGAACAAAGGTAAATGAATGGGCATAGCTATATTCCCATAAAAATGTACGTATAAAAGCAGGCCAATTTGCCATCTCCAAGTCCAAACCCTTCCTAAATGAAAGTCATTCAGGGTGAAATTTATTTACTTTTGAATGCCGTTTGGTATCGTGATTGCATCTTTCTTATGGATTGCACATCATAATATGAAGTCACTTTCATCCTAAGGGACAGTGAATGCTATATGAGGGATTTCATAGGGGCAGTGACTCTTACCTGAGTTTTCTCAGATAGCTCCAAGATTTTCTTTTTTGCATGTGGCTGTGAGAGATCCAGTTTTGTGGAAATAAGATTTGGTTGGATATACAGTTTGTTCTAAAATTGGCTTTCATATATGTTTCAAGTACAGGTCTCAGCATGCTGACTATAAGCCAGTAACCCATGTTTTCTTAAATTTTCTAGCTGTGGAATCTAGAACAAATGTTGGCCCCTGTCTCAATAAAGGTGACTCAAAACCAAAATCCCACCAAAATAGGTAAATATAACCTCCCTATCTGTACCTCCTTAACTCCTCGAAACTGCATAAAATAACCACCCTATCTCTATACCTCCTCAACTCCTCGAAACAACTCTTTTGCAGCAATTACAAGCATATTACCTGTAATACACATGGGGATAATAAGGAAAGAAGCACCTTAATCACCTGCTTTTTTCATGGCTAATCATGGGCTGATATGATTCCGGGATTGTATGAACCCAACTGTAACCTAAGTGCCATAGTAGAGCCTTAGCTAGATTCAGACCTGAGAGCAGTGAAGCTGCTGAGTAAGGTCAGCCATGGGGTATCAGCTCATGAAACAGATGTGACCCTCTGTCTAACTTTGCTATATGTCTCAGTCTTCCTTTTTTTGGCATACACTAACTACTGTACCATAGTCTAAGCTGTCATGTCAACCACTTGTAGAGAAGTACTCAGAGGGAATGGTTGCTCTCTCTGCTTCTGACCTCTTATGTGGGGGGTCTTTGTCTTGCTTTTGTGCCACCAATAGTTCCACATTCTATCTGAGAGTCCTTTGTTGCAGCCCTGTTTCTGGAACCAGTTTCTATGTGTGTTTGTCTTTTAGGCCCTTAGAAAAAGGATCCCATCAGTGCCATTTACCAACTGTGTGACATTTGGCAAGTTACCTAACTATATAGTTTTCCTCATCTTTAAAGGGGGATAATAATAATAATCTCTCCCTCATAGAATTGTAGTGAGGATCAAATGAGTTAATTCAAGCCATGTGTTCAGTGCTTGGCACCTAGAAGGGCACAGTAAATATCATTTATTTGTATTACATTATATACACAACTTTTTCTAACCAACCCCTTCCTCCTCATTTTTTATTCACCTTCACTTTTTGTTCACCTTCACCCTATTTCAGATAATCTTTTTTTCTTAAATAAGGCAATACTTTCATAAATGATCAGTCTTGCTCTGCTTAAATTCATCCCCCATTTACTCACTAAACAGAGCTACTTCTAAAGCATAGTACTGATCATGTCACTATCCAACTTAAATTTCTTCAAAAGTTTTTATTTGTTTATAGGAGAAAGTCTGAATTCCTCAACCTGACATAAAAAGCCAGAGAGAATAATTTATCTGCAGACATTATTATTTTTATCACTAATCCACATTCCTCCTATATTCTACACTCCAAATTTGCTGAATTGCTGTTATTACCTGGATTCACCATGTTTAAATTTTATTCACAGAAAACCAGAATAAATGACAAGGATGATATGAAGGTCATTTAATTAAAAACTATTTATTGAGGGTTAAATATGAAGATAACTGTTACCATAATCCTGTGATAGTAAAGATAAATAAAAATGATCTCTGCCTTCAAAGAATTTAAAGTCACAATTTTTTCTATTTATTATTATTTAACTACTATTAGTTTTAAACTTAACTTTCTAATTTCTCTTTCCAGACTTATTTTGTAGAAGTATTTATTTATTTTTTTAGAGTTTTACTGCTATAATATTATTAACATGGGAGATATGTGTTAATCTGTTAAGATTGAAACACTCCAGGCACATGGCTATAGTTGGGCAGGGGAGTTTCCTAGAGGCTGTGGCTAATTATTAACATACCATAATATGCCCATTGATAGAGAAAGGGTTGTATACAAATTTTGAACCATATTTTGCCACCTGACATAGGAATTACTGAGGCTATTCAGAGCTACACATTCAGTTATTTTCCTAGCACACCATTTCATTTACCAGTTGCTTTTCGTCACTTCTACATTTTTTCAATGGGGCTAAAGCAAATCACCTGTCATTTTTCCTCTCACGAATCACTGCTGGACAGGTACACTGATAATATTTGATCTAGGCACCTGGCCAAGGTCCACCAGACTATTGGTGAACTTGAAAGGTAACTAGGGACCTGATGTTGATGCTATTTCATTGCATGAGAGCAAATGATCAATTTTACATTTCTGAGATTAATGACTATTTTCTTGGTGTAAAAGGCCAACAGTGAAGGTTTGCATTTTAATTCTGCAGCACTTAGTATATCTAGCAATAAAGCTGTGGATTTAAATAAAATATATTTTGAAAAACATTAGCCTCTAAAATTTAATCTACTTTAAAGTTGCTATAAACTCTTGAAATGTCTCTCTGATGATGTCATATAAATTGTCAAAAGTAAGAAAAAAGTGATATAGAAAGTGACAGTCCATTCTTTAACCAACTCCATGTAACACAAATACTATATAAAACCAGGGAGTCTTGGTAATTATCCATTATGCCTCAGAATCTGAATGATTTAGGAACAGATTAACTTAACATGTTTCCCCCTCATACCCTGTATTTTAACCCCATGAACATGATTCTCTTGTATATGAGTTAGTACTTAATATTAACAGAACAACCAAAATAATGGAATGTCTTGTATGCTGCCTTTATTTTCTTTATGTAGTCTGCACTATAAGTGAAGTTGACATCATTATTAAATGAGATCTGATATGTAATTAAATATGTGCCAATAATAATAGTCTTATTAATATCTTTGGCATCATTAATTTAGTTTTTCTCTCCTTTCATTAATTTGAAACAACCTCTTTTAGTGTTTGAGAACACTTAAAGAACTGTCAAACTTTTCTTCTGCCAACCTTCAAAGGTCAAAACTAGCTGTGACACCTAAAATTCAAATGTAATTAGCTCGAGATTTACAGGGATTGTATGCCAATCTTTCAGTAGCTTAGAATGACGTGGTATCTAACCTTTGGTGGCCCCAAGAGACATTCAGTTAGATGTGAAGATAAATAGAAAAATATAACCCACCACATCCACTGCTGGTCTACCTTTTAGATTTTTTTTTCCTGACTTGTTTTTTAGAGTTTGTATTTTTGCACTTTCTCTTGATTTTAAGAAAAGCATCTCTCTCATAGCCTCCTAGCACAAGTTGGTATTCTTATTTAAAGCTTAGCTCACGTGGTATATACTTGGATCATTAAGCCAAAGGACTTGTACAGTCATGATTTTTAATGAAGCATGTTTGAATAATTATGCTAATTTACAAAGCACTAGAATCAAATCAAGTGATCAAAGTTTTCATGATTGCTATCATGTGTTCCTAACCCCCCTCTGCCACCCTCACAATTTGCTGCATGTGGAAGCCTTTCTTAGGAATGTGTTTGGAAATGGGTATTAATCAATGCCAGGCATTAGAAAAAAAATTTTATATGGATTGTAATGCACTTTATATTATGCCTCTTTGGTGGACTATATGTGACCGTGAAGGTAATATTGTTCTGCCGCTCTCTCGCCTAAATACCGCCTACAATCAATACTGCATTCTGCCTTGACAGAAAGCTGAATTTTTATCTGTTAAATGTGTGAGCTTGGGGCAGTGATGTGTCTGAAGTGGTTTAAATCTGAAATGTGATGTGCTGCAAAGAGAGTTGATTGACATCTTTGTTTATTGAAAAGTATTACATGAACAACAAAACACAGGCAGAGGCAGAACACTCCATTGCAAAATGCAGCTGTGTTATTTTTCAATCCTATGTGCTCTGCCCCTTTGAAGCTTGTCTGATGTAATAAAGCCAGAGGATATAAAACAAACAAGAATCTTCTTTGATTCAACACTCAAAAATTTAGACGAGGATAACCTTTTTTTTTTTTTTTTTTTTTTTGGCTAGGGGTAAAATCTCTCCCACAAAACTCTCCCTGCCCTGACATTCTATAAGGATATTTACTCCTGAAAAACTATTGCATTTTAAAGTTGTGTTCTTATGTTTATGAACTTGAATATAAATTCAGAATTATTTAATAAGTAAACAAATTGGAGAGGGTTGAATATTTGTATGTATCCTCTATAAATGAGAAAAAGGACATTAATGACACTAATCTTAAAGCACTAAACATGCAGAATAAGAAATTAAGTTCCCTTTAAATTTTATGTTGGAATAATTATCCCCCTCAATGCAATTTGCCCATGTTTTATTAAAGCTTTATTATGTCAAGGTAAATAGAGGTTAATGCCGCTGTTACTTCTTCCAATGAAGTATTATCTTTAATCTTGCTTTAATAAAATAGTGGTAAATTGCACAGTAGGGGTAATCACCATGGGCTAATTTAGAGAGTTGTAAAATCCTTTACCAAGTATATACTGTAGTTAAAAATAGAAGTAGTCTTAAGAAAACACAAATTGCAGTGCAACTTGGAAGAAGTTAAGGAAATTGCTATTCATAATTTTAATTACTTAAATAGATGTTTATTTGAGTACCTACTATGTGTAAGACTGTGCCATCTACTGTGCTACATCTATGTTGTGTTACTGCTGTGCTGGCTGTATGGAGGATATGGAAGTATATAAACATGACCTCTTTCCCTAAGGAACTTACAATTGACTATTTGGGCTATCCCTAAAAAGCAATAAATATACTGACTGTAAAGCCTCACTTAACAGAAGTGTAGGCATCCCTGCCATGGATGTTCAGAGAAGGAAAAGGTTACTTCAGGTAGAGGACTAAGAAGGGGTCATCTGAGTTGAGCCCTTAAGGATGGGATAAAGTGGGACAAGTGTCAGTGGAGTGGGAAGGATACTTTAGGTAGGGAAAATGGTAAGAGCAAAGAGCTAGGGTCAGAGTACCAGATGTCCAATCAATACTGTCTTGCCTTGTTCAATTATAGCTGAGAGTTGAGACTGAAAACCAGAGACTTTCGCAACAAACCAGGTGAGAAGCAGAGGGTTTATACCTGGTTGAAAGACATTATAGATTGGATCTCCTTAGTAAGAAAAAAAATTCTCTCTCTCTCTTTCTATACACACACACACACACACACACACACACACACACATATGTACATATAGAAATATGTACATATAGAAATATGTACATATAGAAATATATATATGTACATATATAGACATATTTATATTAATACATTTATATAGATATATATCTATATCTACCTACTTATCAGGCAAAAATAGGAAAAAAAGGAGTTTTTTTCTAAAGTAGAAATCCTATTGTTTGCTTTCCTCCCTCAGTAGATCGTCTTGTGTTCTTTGAAGACCATTGCTATAGTAATAGTAGTTGTAAAAACATAAAAGAATTAGAATATAAAAGAGAAGGAAGAAAGAATTATAGACTTAAAATATGAGATTTATTTAAGAGAGAAGAGTAAAGGGAAACTCCAAGGATTTGAGCCTGGGATACTGGGAGAATCAAGCATTACTAATAGAAAGAGGTAAGAGAATTAGGAATAAAAATGTTAAATTTTGTTTAGGATGCATTGTATTGGAGCCTCTGGTATTACATTGGTATGAAGATGGCAAGCAACAGGATATTAACATTTGAAGTTCAAGAAATGGTTGCTGATTTGGTTTTTTAGATACACAAAACAACCAAAAAGACCAAATTAGTATATATATATTTTTAAAAAGATATTCAGCTGTTCAAGGACATGCGCTGTTTAAAGTGAAATGGTTATTCAAAGTTGTTTTCAGCTTATCAAATAAAACTGACCAGATAAGATCTTTTGGAATTATGTAGTATGTGTGGTGGAGAATTGAATGCTGGAAATGGGTCATTGTCATCAAGATGAGTGACACACTAAGTTAGTTTCACACCATCAGTTAGGAAGGAGCCCAGTTTCATGATGTTAAACCTTAGTCCTGTTCTTGAGATTGTGTCAGAGTGAGCCGTCAGATAAGAGTATGTAGTTTTGCCTTCTTGTGTTTTCATTAGCAATTTTAAATTAACCAGATACAGTAAGGGAACAGTTTACCATCACATTTTTTGAAGGTGGAATATGAAATGAGGTGGTACTCGTGCATAAACAATACTAACAAAATGCAAAATGTGCCCAGGCTTCTCTGTCCACTGGTAGTTTATTGTCCCTCACCATCTACCCCCCTACCTCCTCTTAATATCTTCACAGTCATTCTTGCCTGTTAGAATTTTGCATTTTTCTTCATGAAAAGCACATATCTTCAAGGGTGTGTCTGAACTATTCTTCCAGTTTCCTTTAAGTTATCCCTCTCCCCCAACTCCAAAATTATTATTGCCCTAAACTCTAGACTTTCTCTTAATCATGACAATGGTTATTGATATGATCAGAAATTTCACAAAACATAAGAAGCTCATTTTTTCTTTTAGATAAGCCTGAAGAACCATCACCACTCTCACAAAAGTTGTTTTGACCCTGCTGCTTTGATAAAGTGGTATTCCTTACTTCTGAGCTGCCATGCCACTGAATAGCAAGTCTGATTATAAGACCTCATGCCATGCAGGTCTAAACCATACTTGCTTCTACTCTGCCTTTTTGAAGTCTAAGAGAAAGACCTTCGCTCTTTCAGCATGGAATTATAGTCACTCTCAGAAAGGAAAAGATTAAGCAGTCCTTATAGGAATTCAGAAAATTCCTCTAGAATTATTCAGAGATGAACACAAAGGGTAGAGAAAATCAAATGTAAATGATGTTCCCCTTTAATTTTCCTGTGGATTGTATTCTAAAGCAAACAACTGTACATTGGATGACTTTAGTGGATGACGAGCTGTTTCCTTCTGTCTTTCACAAGCCTCTCTGACAGTAAGGGGTATATAAAGCTCCAAGTGAAGATCTGAAGCTGTTATTAAAATGGAAATATTCAAAGCAGGCAGGAGTCTGTGAGAGTCTGTTCTGGGGACACATTAATGCATTTGAAAGGATATTAAAGCTTAACATAGAGGGGAAATAGTTCTAATGGCAAAATGTAAAGCTGCTTAACAGAATTACACCTAGAATTCTGTGTATTAGGTCTAAAACACCTCTACTCTTATATTGCTCAGAGTAAAGCTGTGTGTTGGTTGTAGTGCTTTACAATTTTACAGTTTTCTTATTTGAGATTTTAATGTTCTTAAGTGCAAACATTTTGGTCTCGTTTATGCTTTTGTAGAGTCGATTGACAGTACTTCTCATCCTCTGTGTAGGACTTAAAGATGTGTCATGTTTTGAATGTGCCATGTTTGAATCAATATGGAAAGATTACTTCCCTATTAAAAAAAAAAAAGATATGACCTTCTCTTACACTGACTACTGAAATGGACCCATCATGCCACAGGGTAGACTATGTATCTGGAAGGAGAAGAGAAAAATAAAGTATTTCCTGAAAGTAGGAGAAAAGAAGCAAGGAGAAAAGTTAAGTCAACATCAAGAAGGGTTTCATGTTTGTGTTCACTTGTAGGAACCTGACCCCATTCATATGTAAAAAAATGAGATCCCTTCAATAAACAGTTCTTAAGCAGCAACTCAAGTAAAAGGGGGCGGAGCCAGTGGTGTGGTAATAGTCTTTTTGTAGTCTAGGTGAGTCACATTGTTATGTTGTAGTGATGACTCTTTTCTAGATATTGTTGAGTATGGAGGGTAATTTTGATTCTTTTCACCTTTCAAGATAATACCCAATACCAAATATTTCAGAGCATGCCACAAACATGAAGTAGTAGGAAAACACTGAAACTGTCTCTCTAGTTGTACTTGAAGGTACCAGATAGTAAAATAAAATAGAAAGTGAGGCTTCTGCCTTCAAGGAGTTTACAGTTCATCTGAGGAGATGACATATATGCTGCACTGGAAGAATATTTAAAATATCATATATGAAGAAGTATAAAATATCATAAAATATCACACAAATGAAAACCAAAAGTTCAAAAAAGATAGTAAAAGAGGGGTCAGAGTTGGAGAGTTTACTGAAAAAGGTTTTGAGGGTTTCACAGTTAACATTAAGGGAAAAAATCAAGAAGAAGAATATTATAGGTGGGAGAATGGCATCTATTGCACAACTGCATAAATATAGAATTTGCCAAGGTTGAGTAGTTACAATATTATTATATCAATCACTTCAAATTAGAACAATTTTATTTCCTTGTAATTGCAAAGATGCTAGTGTGATTTGGAAATGTTATACTTAAACTCACAAAATAAAGATGACTACCATCTCTGATTATTTAAAATATGGTTATCATACTATGCTCATCCCAATGTGAAGCTTTGGTTCCATTTCTAGTGATAAGAATTTTTTTTTTTAAATGAGCTCTACACCTAGCGTGGGGCTTGAACTCAAGACCCTGAGATCAAGAGTTGCATGCTCTACTTCCTGAACCAGCCAGGTGCCCTACTTTGGTTTCATTTCTAAAGGGAATGTCATCCTTGTGTTAACAGTTTCTACATGCTAGGTGATTAAGCCAAGAATCTAGAAACCAAATATTCCTGTCTTGTGAGATACTCTTAGGTTAGAAAGATTTAATCTGAGAAATAAATAAGATGCAGATTCAAAAGCAATATACCCTATTGTTTGAGCACGTATATTATGATTTAATAAGATTATTGCATAAAATTATAGTGTACTTTGGAAAAGTGATTACAAGGCACCGATACACAGGCTGTGCTTATCTAAAGAAAATCTGCAGGAAATCAGGGTTTGAAGTCAAGTCATATTTTTTTCAATATATTCCAAATAATAGCCCAAAATAAGTGTTAAAATATTTATAATATTGAGATATTATGATTTATAAGATATAAATATAAATATATATGTGTATATATACATATACATATATATTTAGTTATTCAGATTACCAAAATATATTTTCACATATATTTGGCCTTGGAATTTCTTAATTGTTGAGAGTGATAAAGATGTTTTTTCTTATGATAATGAGGTGACTTTTGGAAAACACCTACAGGTGGGGGCTGGTTGCCTTTGTGGAGTCAATTGTGTGCTTAAATGTTTAGAAGTTTCAGTCCCACTCCACTCCTGGCCTCCAGGAAGGGAGAGAGGTGAGGGATTGAATTTGATCATCAATGGTCAGTGATTTAAGCAATCATGCCTATATAATAAAGTTGTCATAGAAATCCAAAAGAACTGGGTTTGGAGCACTTCCAGGTTGGGGAACACATGGAGATTTGGAAGAGTGGCCTGCCTAGAGAGGGCATGGAAGCTCCGTGCCCTTTCCCCATACCTTGACCTATGCATCTCTTCCATCTGGCTGTTTTTGTGTTACATCCTTTTATAATAAACTGGTAATCCACTGAGTAGATGGGTTTCTTGAGTTCTGAGAGCCACTCAAGCAAATTAATGGAACTCAAGCAGGATGTTGTGGAAACTGATTTATAGTCAGTCAATCAGATGTACAGGTAACAACTTTGACTTGTGACAGGTATCTGAAGTTCAAGGAGGGGGTCGTGGGAACCTCTAATCTGTTGCTGGTAGGTCAGAAGCACAGGTGATAGTCTGGGCTTGCAATTGGTATCTGAATTGATACCAATTGAGGTGGCAATTTTGCAGGATTGAACCCTTAGCCTATGGAATTTCAACCTTTCTTCTGGTAGGGGGTGTTGGAATTGAATTGCTTGTGTGGGAAAGCCACTAACCCTCCATACACACATTGGAAATGGGTCTAAGAACCAAATTAAACATCTGCAGCCAACTTTGTCAGCATGTTCATTCAGTGTTTAAGTTCCAAAGGAAGGGATTTGTCTCTTATGGTCAAATCCAAAAAGAATTTTTAAAGATGTTTCATTTTGAACACAAGAATGAGAGTAACTGAGAATTATACTGCTGATTTGATTTTGTCACCTCCTAGCACTTTATCCATTGTTGATTCTAGTTATGTGTCCTTCCAATTAGATGATGTCTTCGTTGACTTTATTTTATAAAGATAGTTAAATCTTTGTGCTTTACAGACAATAGAACTAATTCAAATCCTATTTTTTGTCCATTTGAATTTGCACAAATTAATTTATAACTCTCATCTCAGTTTTCTTAACTGCAAAATAGGAATAGCAGTGACCATATCTCAGGGTTGTTGTAAGCATTAAAGGGGATAATGTATATAAAATGGCTAATGTAGAGCACCAGTTATGATTATTTTACAAAACATACTTTCAAATATAATGATATCCCTGCTTTGTTACAAAAAACAAATTCCAAAATAAAGCAGAATGGGAGGTAGAAGAAATAGAGAAATAGTGGAACAAATATAAAACATAATAAAACAAATGTAAATGGAGTAAACGCTCCATTTAAAAAATGAAGATTTTCATACTGTTAAAAATACTAACTGTATACTGTTTACAAAGACACATCAGAAATTTATAGAGAAATATAAAATTCAAAGGAAGACAAAATATATACCAGATAAAGTCTAATCAAATGAAAGCCGGTTAATCATATTAATTTCAAACAAAATTGAAAGGCAAGAAACATTACAACAGATGAAGAAGATTGTTTCATGACAGTAAAAGTTTCAAATCTCAGGAAAGCAATAATTGTAATTGTTATGAACTTAATAATATAACCTCAAAGTGTTTAAAGAAAAATTGACAAAATTACAAAGTAAAATCTACAAGTCTACTTTATTATTTAATAATTTAAATAACTGAGTAAATGATAAATCAGGCAGATAAAATGGTAAAATATTGAAATTTGAAAAGCCCAAGTACAAGTTCATCTAATGAACAGTCATTAAATTATAACCAACAATTGTGATGTATTCTTTTAAAGCACAACTGGAACATAAAATTGGCTATGTGCTAGGCTGGAGAAATTAACCTTGACAAATCAGAGATTAGTATTATAAAGACTACACTGTTTAACTACAATGTAATTGAGTTAGCAATTGACAACAAACAGAAACTGCATTTAATAATAGACATTAAATAATATTTAGAACTGAATCATTTAAAAAATACTATATAGCAAAACTTTTGGGATACAGCTAAAATGAAACTTAGATAGAAACTTATAGCCCTAAATATTTATATTAGAAGGGAAGAAAGTCTAACCTTCCAAATTAAGAAGTTATAGGAAAAAAGAACAACAGAAAAAGATTGGAGAAAATAATTGAAATAAGAGCAGAAATTAATGTTATAAAACAAGTATTAGGATCAATAAAACATTAACCTAACAAAATAGATAAAACTCTAGAAAAAAAATTAAAAAGGAACAAAGAAAACACTTGAAAATAATATTAAGAATAAAAATGGGGTATAACTAAAGATATAGGAGAGATCAAACACAGTAAGATACTGGTGAATAATTTTATATCAATAAGTTATTAAAATGCATTTATTAAAATTATTTAATGAGAAATCAGTACAAAAAGGAGAATAACAGGCTAATTATTCATGAAAATAGATGCAAAATTCCTAAGCAAACCAAAACCAGTAATGTATAAAAACTATACATAATAGTCATGTTGGATTTGTTGGATTTGAAATAAAACATTATTTAACATTAGAAAATTAATTAGTATGATTACAATATTAACAGCTTAAAGGAGATAAATTTTAGGATCATATCTTCAAACACAGAAAAGCATTTGATAAGATTTAGTAAGATAGAAATTCTTAGTAAACTAGGAACAAAAGGAACTTCCAGAAATTAACGCAGGATGTATACAAAACCTCAAAGCAAATATGATAAATGAGAAAATGTTGAAAGCTCTGCCTTTAAGATAAAGAAAATATAAGAATCTTGCAATGCAAAGCCACTTAGCCACTTTTCTTTCATGGGAGTGTGGGTTCCCTTAGGTGTGTCACAATAGAGGGAAAATACTAAGAATCACTGCAAGAGTCAGAGGTCAGCTGTTTATTCTAGCATCTAATGGAGATGTGAGGAGCTGGACTCGCAAGTAACTTGCATGATAGGATTATGATGGTGATGCTGATTACAGCCATGGTGATTATGATGGCTTTATATGGCAGAATTCCAGGTTATTAATTTAGAGTATATAAATTTATTTTTTCCAATTTTTATGTACTTACTATATACTAATAAGTGAAAAATTACTTTCCCAGTAATCAGAACACTGTTAGTCTACTTAATCAGTAAATTATTTTGCTATAATACTTCTCTCTTTTTATTATGGAATATCTATCTTTTATTTTAAAAAAGTATTTTCTTCTGTTTACCAAAGTAATACATAGGGCTGCTTTTTGTTTAGACTAGAGATAAAAAGCAGAGGGTAAACTTATAAACGTCTTACATAACATGGCAGACTTTTTAGCAAAGATTGGCGACCAGCTGTTTTCTAATTCTAGAGGGGATAAAATGGAATGAGTTAGTTACTGTGTATCATACCAGACTAATGTAAATTTTAAGGAAAATTTTATTTTTTTTAAGACCCCAAGACCACAACTTGAGCTGAAACTAAGAGATGCTTAACTGATTGAGCCACCCAGATGCCCTGCTTTTTTGTAAATCTTAACATGTCTGTGATTTACCTCTACCTAGAAAGAGTAATATCAATATCACTCTTTGTCAAATGAAAGAGTCCTCCAAAAGTTTCACCTGTTTCATTCACTTCTATTTTCCTAGTCCATACCTGTGCATTTTATTTTGCTCAATTGTATTGCCTTTGCTCCTTTGTGAAAGATCAGTTCCCTATATTTAATGGGGTGTATGTATGGCCTCTCTATTCTTTTCCAGTAAATAATTTGTCTGTTCTTTGACTGAAACCACATTGTCTTCATTACTGGAACTTTATAGTAAACCTTGAAGTCAACTGGTGTTAGGACTCCAACTTTGTTTTTTCTCTTTCAATATTGTGTTGTCTATTCTGGGTCTGTGCTTTTTCATTTAACTTTATGATCATTTTGTCAATATCCACAAAATAACTTGCTGGGGTTTTAATTGAGACTGCATTGAATCTATAGATGAAGTTGGGAAGAACTGACATTTTGACAATATTGAGTCTTTCTATCAAAGAACACAGGATATTTTTCCATTTGTTTAGTTCTTCTGTGATTTCTTTGATCAGAGTTTATATTTTTCCTCACATAGCTCTTGTACACATTTTATTGGATTTATATCTAAGTATTTCATTTTGGGGAATGCTAGTGTACATAACATTGTGTTTTAATATCAAATTCCACTTGTTTAGGGTTGGTAAATAAGAAAGCAATTGACTTTTGTCTGTTAATGTATCATGCAATCTTTCCATAATCTCTTATTAGTCCCAGGATTTTTGTTGATTCTTTTTGATTTTCTACATAGACAGTCATATCATTTGCAAACATAACAGCTTAATTTCTTCCTTTCCAGTATATATACCTTTTATTTCCTTTTCTTGTCTTATTGCATTAGTAAGGACTTCTGGAAGAATGTTGAAAAGGTCTGGTGAGCAGGGATACCCTTACTTTGTTCCTGATCTTAGTGAGAAAGCTTCTCATTTCTCAGCATTAAGTATGATGTCAACAGTAGGTTTTTTGTAGCTGTTCTTTATCCAGTTGAGGAATTTCCCCTTTATTTCTAGTTTGCCAAGATATGTGAATTTTTATTGGGGCACATTTGGAATCTTATAAGTTCCATGGATGGGCTTCAGGTATTCCATGAACCCTCTAGAATGTTATGCATATTTTTTTTTCCCATGAAGAACTATCTAACCAAAAAAAAATTAATAACCACATTCTTACTCTTTTATTTATATATTTATGTTTTATTTTTTACTGCTAACTAACTTTATTTCTAACTTAATACCTACTTAAACCTAGCACCCCCTTAGAAATATTCTGCAGACAATTATCTTGGGCTGAATCTAAGCAGATTCTGTGCCTCTGTGCTGATGGGGGATAATGGTGGTGGGGGGGCTTGATCCCATTTTCTTGTGTCTATTTCGTTCTTTCAGACTTTGCCTTGGCTCTGTTCATGTCAATTCAGACCCCTTTTTGTTAGGGGAGAGATACCAGAAACAAATATTATTCCCTCAAAAAAATCTATATTTCTTCCAGTTAGTAATTAGTAATTAATCTAATTTCAGTATCCCCTAATTGGGTTGTCAATTTGGACTTAGGTGATGACTAAGTGCTTCTTTTTAATTTTTGTCTTTTTTTTTTCCCCCTTTGAGCCTACTTAAAGTCTAAGTTGACTGCCAGAAGCAAACTGCATAGAGTGGCATATTTCAGGGATTAAATTGGTATTATTGCTTCTGTTTACAATCATATTTGGGCACTTATGCTATCTTATTCTAAGAACTTACTTATTTTACAAAATCTATTTTAATAGCTTGCTTATATTTTAAAAATGATTTACCCCCTTAATTTTTTAATGCAATATATGACTTAAAAATTCTTACCCAATATCTACATCAAATCAGTCTCTAGTTCTAATTGTTCAGCTTCACTCTCACTTTTGATAGTTCTCTTGTGAAAATGTATTCAAAATTTTAATGAGTTCTAAATGATCAATATTGGTAATCAATAATTGTCAGTACCAAAAATTGTGTAACTCTCTCTTCTAATTCTTGTACTGGCTTCCTTACCTATTTCTCTCATAAAGTGGTAACTTTTCAAAGTGATGGGGAGCTTCTATTTGGGTTCACTATACAAGTCACCAGGTCAGGAGGAATGGTTCTCATCAGTTTGAGCTATGATGGTTGTATAATTGCAAAATCCAAGTGGCTTCAATGCCTCTAGTCTTTCCACCTTTAAAAGTCTTTTCTGCAATGCTATAGGAGTAATATACTTAAGGCCTAAATCTACCTTTTTCATATTTTTTACTGACTTTCTCTTATATAGTCAGATGCTGGAAGTTGAGATCCTCTATTCCCTACCCCTAAACTGCTCCAGCTTCAACTTTTCCTAGTATGTGTGTCCACTTGCCTCTATGCATGTAGAACTGATTGTAGTCCCTCACTCTACACTCAACATGCCATTGCATATGTTGTTCTTTTTGCCCAGAAACCCTCTCCTCTGCTACTCTCCCTCTCCAACTTTTTTGCCTAACTGCTGCATGCTGTCAATGCTCAGATTAGAAAGACTCTCCTCCAAGAAGTGAGTATTATTAAAAGAGCTGTGACTTCATGGGTTCTAAAAGTGTTTTGGGGAACCTTAGGACTTTCTTGATCACACTTTGAGAAATATTTCTTTCACATAGTACCACTTGATGCTCTCCTAACCATTGCAAACAGTTCTACATTTCCATAGCTTATGGAATGAGCATAATCTGCTAAGAAACAATAGAAAACTATTTCCTAAAGTAAACCCTAGGACATTAGTAGGCTTACAATGTAAATATGGCTCCTTGATCAATTAGGTTGGAGAAAAACTCAAACAAAGCTCAATAACTTTCTGCATTGCAGGACTTTTCAGGGTCTTTATTAAGATAATTTGTATTAGGAATGTTCAAGTATGACATACACATTCAGTGTGTTTGAAATTTGTTTTACTTGGCTGGATTTTTGTAGAACATCTTATGGGAATAGTGATATAAAAGATAAAGAATAAGGCAATCTGAAATTTACACAATGTTGCCACTTTATTTTTTAAATATGGACCCTCTTAGATTGATTATTTGCCTACTTCATTTACTATCACAATCCAGATCATATACACTTTTGTTTATTGATTGGAAGAGTTCACTTGCATTTTGTGCATTAGTTAATCAGATTCCTGTTTTGAAATCTCTCCAGCAATTCATTTCAGGACCTTTTCTAATCCAATTGTTTAAGTCTCCGATGATTTCACTACTCTGTAAACCTACAAACACCATTGAAATTCTAGAACCTTGTGATTAAAGGCTGCAGTTGTTCTTTTCATTCATCATTCTTGAGTTTGCTTTTAATAATACAATCACTTGGAGATGGAGAAGCATTGAGCAGAAACGGTAGTATGCAACCTTACAAGGGAGGCTTTTTTCTTACCCCTCCATTATTCTCTATCTTGTGATTTTTTATTCAGATAGACAGGTTCTGGATATTAAATAAGTAGAAGAAATATCACTCTCTGTCTTCTCAGTAGTCTTCACCTTCAATACTTAGAAAAAAATTATTTTAATCAAAAAGGAAATGATCAAATGAAGTTGAGTAAAGCCCAAGATAGAATTTTGGCAAACACCACCAGATATATGTACCCTAATGTTTTTCAGGATTTTAAATATCTTCTGATTAAAATCCACTTAAGAACTGCTAGGTTTTAAAAAGCTAAATATGTTCTTTGCTAGTGTACGTTATAATTTGCTGAAAGAAGGGTAGAATATACAAAATGCCCAAATATGACTAATGATTTAAAATGTAACAGGAGAATGTCTCAAACTGCAGTGCTGCAGAATATGTTCTAGAAACAGTTGTTTAGACTAAAGTGAGTGTTCTACCTGTTGGTAAAGCATGGGGAAATTATGTGGGGTTTTTTGATGCTTGTTTTTAATATGCTGTACTATTAGAAATAGATTTTTAATTATCTTATTATGGATAGAAATGTCAGAAAAACTATTACTTTGAGTTACTAATATTTGAGCATATTACAGAAATGAGACGGGAGGAAATAGTCTAGGTTTTCAAGTCGAGTAAGTATAACAACACTTAAAATACTCTATTTATACTTGACACTAAAATCAGATTGATGAATAAGCACTTACTGTTGAAACCCAACTAAAGTGTGGCCAGCATTTTTCATTGAATTGATATGCACAGGCTGATTTCAAGTTGGTGAAGGGTATTGGTCCTCTCTCACAGTACCCATACACAGGGCCTGAATCCAGCTGACTAGAGCCTGAGAACATGCTAGGGTGCTTCATATTCAATACACAGCCCTATAAAGAGAAGAAAAATGAGCCTTGTCCAAAACTCTTACCTCAACACCCACTGGCAAAAATAAAATGTAAGCTGGGGACCAGGTCTCTTTGAAGCTGATTTTTTAAAAACTCTGTAACAGGCCTCTGGTGGTTACAGATATTGATCGTCAGAAAGTAATCTGTTCAGGTTTGGGGGCATGCCAGTACAAATTGTGGAATGCATTCCTTCCTCTCCAAGGACATGTTGAGCTTTTTATATTGTCTTTACTGGTTCACTTGTCAGCTGTCTACTCTATTTGACATGAATTATTTTCTACCTTTTGTGGATGTATAATTAAATATATTTTTTAAATAGGAAATTTTATTAATATATAATCTTTAGCTTGAGTCAAAACATTTTTTTCATCTTTTTTAACCCTCATTTTTCTTCCATAATGATTATTTGATTCCCTCTGGCTGCCTGCTACTTATTTGTAGTAGTACCATTCATCCATTGAGACCTTTCCATCTGTCACACAGCTTTGCTTTCTTTCCCCAGAAGCTTTATTATCCTACTGTGCCATATTTACTTTTTTTTTTTTTTTTTGTCTACTAGTTGGATTGAGCATTCTCTTGTGCAGGTGTTTTCATCTTTTATTTTTTGGTGATTTAAAAAATTTATATGAGGCAAATGATGCTGAACCAGATAAAAGTGACACTCAGAAGGGACATATTTGCTAAACTTTAAAGACCGATATAATTTTTTAAAATGTTATGTCTTTGTTCTGATAGGTAGAGATAGAATGGGGGTATATATAATACAGTTCTAAACGTTAAGTGAAGTGGTAAGAATTGTATCAATCAGTATTTATCAGTATTTGCATGTGAGTGAACAGTGACCCTGATATTTTACTCTCTATGTGTCTATATGTTTACTAAGTGTAATTGCTGATTACAGCCTTATTTGATGTGAATTTTAATGCTCAGAAATACTTAAACATAAAGACTAACATTTCTGAATACCACTTCATCTCAGAGATTGTCATCAAGTTCTATTAAAAGGTAGGTATCTTCAGATGAGACAGCAGATTGTAGAGATAGAAAGATAAATGCAAGCATTAGTAAGAGCTTAAGTTATGAAAAATCTTCATTTTGCTTACATTAGTGGAGAAATTTCATTAATTCCATATGGTTATAGCTTGTTATGCCCATTCAACTAAAAAATAATTTAGTCCACTTTCTAAGGTTTGTAGATGACCAAGTCCATAAGTCTTCAACTACCACTGTTTTACATCGCATTGAACTCACTTCCTGAGGGAATATATGCTGAGCAAAAGTGACAGCTTCTGCTGTCAAGGGGTTCACAGTCTGTTTGAGGAAGAAAGCATACTGACTTTTCACTTAAAGCATCCATGATTGCACAGGACATTGAGAATACGTTTGCTGGGGGATGATAGATTATGTTCCAATCACACCTGGTTAGGGCCAGGAAAGAAAAAAATTCATGAAGTATTTTAAAATGATGTTTTATTTTTATTTTTTTAAAGACTTATTTATTTGAGAGAGAGAGAGAGGGAGGGAAGGAGAAGTAGGCTCCCCGCTAAACAGGGAGCCCGATGTGGGTCTTGATCCCAGGATCCCGGGGCTCAATCCCAGAACCCCAGGATCATGACCTGAGCTGACGGCAGACACTTAACAGACTGAACCACCCAGGCACCACTCAAAATGGTGTTTTAAAGATTAGGGATGTATTAAGGGATAGAATTAAGGATGATACTAGCAATCGAGAAAGTAATAGGTAGAGAAGTATGCCAGAGGGAGTAAGTAGCTCAGAAGAGAAGTATGCAGAAAATTTTTTTGAGGGAAATAAGAGGTGTAACTGAAAGCCTTAATAACTATTGACAGCTGACTCCGTCAGTCACTGAACAGCCAAACATGATGAGTCAGAGTCCTTGCCTATAAGAAACTCATGATCTAGTAATGCAAGTAAGACAAAATTGTAAATCATTATCTTATAGTCCAAAAGACTAAAGATATGCTGAATTTTTTTCTTGAACTGATAAAGTATCTGGTTATCAGAGCAACCTTTAATGAACGATATAAAAGCTGGATGAAACACAAAAAGTAGCAATTGAAAGAACTAAAGTAGGCAGGTTTTGAAGGGCTAAGGCCTGAAGAAAAAGGAAAGCGTAGTAATCTGAAATTGACATTCCATGATGCTGTTCCCCTTGAGAGATTTGCAGATTCCTAAACTTCATGGGATAGGAACCCCAGAAGTCAAGAGATTTTGGTAGATTCACAGTGCTAGGGAGATAAATATGGAAGGTTAGGCCTGCCAAGGGAAGAGACCCTGAAAAATCCTAGGTTTGGATCTGAAAACTTAGAAGGACTATGTCCTAGGAAAAAGGTAAGTCAGAAATAGACCAGACCTTACAAATTTTGACACCCACTCTTAAGTTGTCTTGATTTCTAATAAAAACAAATGATCAGTCCTACTCACATTGCCTGCCTGGAAAAAAGATATTATAACATCACCTGGAGTCTTTAAATCTTTATATTCTATGTCTGGAATTCAGTTGGGAAAAATACCATACATTAGGAGATAGGAAAAAAAAAAAAACAAACGAATAAAATCCCAGAAAGAAACAAACAAAAGAAAGAACCCCACAGATCATGAAATACTGAAATTTAAGGTATGTGATTTGAAAATATCTATGATTAACACTTTTAAGAAAAAAAATTCTCTGGAGTACTTCACACAAAATGGAATCAATAAGTAAGAGTCACATGGATATTCTAGAACTATAAAATCACTGAAGTTAGTAACTGAATAGATGGTTTTAATAGTTTATAGATGGGGCACCTGGGTGCCCAGACAGTTGGTTAAGCATCAGACTCTTGATTTTGGCTCAGATCATGATCTCAGGGTCGTGAGATCAAGCTGCATTGGGCTGTGCATTCAGCGGGAGTCTGCTTCTTTCTTTCTCTCTCTCTACCCTGTCTCTCTGCCCCTCTCTCTACTCAGGCATATGCTCTCTCTCTCTAAAATAAATAAGTAAATCTTAAAAAAAATAGGTTATAAACATAGCTGAGAAGACTAATGAACTGAAAATTAAATCAGTATGTCTGTGATAGAGTGATAGAATCTGAATTTACCATCCTGCCTTAAACACCTAGAAAGCAGGAAAAAAAGTAGATGAAATAACTATTTTCAGATATTGGAAAATAGGTACAGAACTGTTGGCCATTGGAAGGATGAAAACAAATGAACTACCTCCAGCAATCAATTTAGCTTTGGATATGAAGGTAATTCAGTTCCATAAAAGGGAGGAAAAACAAAACAGAATTTATGATGTGTCTCTGAGTGAAGGGACAGAGATTAGAAAATGGAGGAAATCAAGGTTTCTAGAATTTGCAGGGCAGAGTGTCAGACAGTTCAGAGCTAAGTAATAATTTCAGAAATTGGTATGGTCCGATAGAAATCTGTGCATGCACAGGATAAATGTACGTAAGTCTGGGTAAAAACAAATCCCAAGGAAAGGAAATTTAATGGAGAACTTTAAGCCAAAAAATTTCCGGAGGTCATACAATTCAATGAACTGTTTATGTTCCCACCAGCTGGCACAGAGTGACATTACTGAAATCATTTTCAATGTAGATCTAGATTCTAGATCTAAAATTTACTATCAATGTAGATCTAAATTCACTCTAAAAAATAATGAATAAGGTTCCAAAATGATCAAATTGGGTCACAAGCGAATGAACTGTTTTGTAGAACAAAGTCCAAAATACTAAAAGGGAATAAAATAAAATCCAGCATTTGACAATATGAAGCTTATGACATATGACATCTAATAAAATTTTGCTAGACACAGAAGAATAAGAGATGTGGACAATATAAAAAGAACCAAACAGAATGACTAGAAACAAACAAACAAAAAAATCCAAAATCCAAAACAGTATTTTCAAGGGATAGGACTAATAAGAGATTAGACATTGCAGGAAAAAAAGTTCAATGATTTGATGACATAGCAATGGAATGTAGCAAAATAAAGCCCAAATAGAAGACAAAACAAAATGAATGGGGAATCAGTACTTACAAGACATTATTGAGTAGTCTACCATAAATACAATTGGATTCCTAGACAGAATGGACTGAAAAATATTTGAAAAAGTAATCACTGAAAAAATTTCAAATTTGATCTAAAAAGGTAAAACCCTCATATTCAAACCCAAGCAGGATAAACTTAATAAAAACCGCATCATGAACATCATAATGAAACTGCTGAAAACAAGTGATGAAACAACCAGAGAAAAACAGAGGAGCAAAGATAAACTTCCATCAGAAATTATAGAAACCAAAAAATAATAGAATGATACTTGTTAAATGTAAAGAAAAAAAAAAAGACCGTATCAACTTATAATACCTATAAGTTTTATACCTAGTGAAAGCATCTTTCAAAAGTGAAAGAAAATTATTACTTTTTCAGACAAATGAAACCAGAATTTATCACCAGCAAACCTGCAGTATGAGACATGTAAAAGAAAGTTCAGGCAGAACTAAAATGATAAGCAGATGGAAACTTTAATCCTCACAAAACTGGGATAATAAATACATAAATAATGAGAAAGTTTTCTCATTTAAAAAGTTTAAAAAGATAATTGAATTTTCAAAAGAAAAAGTAATGACAATATACTGGGTTTATAACATATGTAAATAATATATGTTAATAAAAAACAAATGAAAGAAAAGTAGAAATGGAAGTATACTCTTGTGAGATTCTTATATTATTCAAGAAGTTGTTTAGGGGGCGCCTGGGTAGCGCAGTCGTTAAGCCTCTGAGTTCGGCTCAGGGGTGATCCCGGCGTTCTGGGATCAAGTCCCACATTGGGCTCCTCCGCTGGGAGCCTGCTTCTTCCTCTCCCACTCCCCCTGCTTGTGTTCCCTCTCTCGCTGGCTGTCTCTATCTCTGTCAAATAAATAAATAAAATCTTTAAAAAGAAAAAAAAAGTTGTTTAATATTACTGAAAGGAGTACTCTGAAGGATGCATATTTTCAACATTAAAGCAATTTTGACTTAAATAAAGTAAACCTAAAAACTAACCAATAGTGTAGATAAAATGAAATCATAAAAGAGTCAAAGAAAGGAATGAAGAAAATAAAAACATATGGAACAAATAAAAAGTAAAAAGGAAGATGTTAGCTTAAGCCCAACCATATTGATTATCATAGTAAATGTATATAGCTAAACAATTAAAAGGTAGGGATATTTAGACTAGGTCAAAAACCAAGTCCCATTAATAAATTATATAGAAGAAAACTGTAAGATAGCAGGAGTGCTATGTTAAATCAAAAAAGTAAATAAATTATCAGAGATAAAGAGGAACATTATATAACTATAAAGTGTTGAGTCATTAAGGCATAACAACTCTATGTGTGTATGCAAGAACAAGGATTTTACATGAAGCAAAGTTGACATAATTAAAAGGAGTAATACATGTCCATGATTAATTGATAGAATAGTAATTACTAGAACAATTAGAAAATTTATGAGTACATAGCAAATTTGAAAAAAGATATCAATTAATTTGATCGGATAATTGGAGAACGATCGACCCAACAATAGTCAGAATACGTATTCTATACCACATACTAGCCCACAGAGCAAGCCTTATTGACATCAGAGTATAGTCTCTGCTTATAGCATATTTAAATGAAAACCAATAACAGAAAGATAGTATATTTAAATGAAAACCAATAATAGAAAGATAGTATATTTAAATGAAAACCAATAACAGAAAGATAGATGAGAATTCTTCAAATATTTAGAAATTAAACATACACTTAGAAATAGATTATGGGTGAAAAAAAAGTAATCACAAGGAAAATTAGAAAATATTTTGAATGAATATAAATGAAAATGCAGCATATCAGAATCTGTAGGCTTCGGTTCAAGCAGCACTCAAAGGGAAATTTATAGTTTTAAATGCTAAAGTGAGGGGAAAAAAAGAATGTCTTACTTAAGCTTCAACTTTAAGAAACAACAACCAAAAAAAAGTTAAACCAAAACCAAATAATGGATAAAATCATAAAGATAAAAATCATTAAGATATAAAACAGACAAAAGTTTTTAGTAGCAAAGAAACCAAAAATTGCTTCTTTGGAAAATATCCATGCTCAAGGATTTACAGAAAATTTAGAAAAGAGTACTAGATACATAGAAAAAAGGATACTAGAAAAAACAAAAGACATAGCATGTGAATTGAAGACATAGAAAAAGAAGATAGAATGAGAAAATCAGTATTTGAAAAAACTGGGCCAAGAATTTTCCAATATTGTTGAAAGATATAAAGCTACAAATGCAAAAGGCTTTTAAAATCAGAAGCAGGATAAATAAAAAGTACTTAGCCACATCACAATAATCCTGCCAGATACCATGATAAAGACAAAATGAAGACATTTTCAGATAAACAGTAACTAGGAGAATTTCTCACCAGGAGAAGAACATTAAAACAATGCTAAAAGGATTTTTGGGGCATAAAGTAAATGTTCTCAGAGGAAAGCACAAAACTGCATGAAGGAATAAAGTGCAATGAAAATGATAAAATGTGGTTATTTAGAATTATTGATTGTATACAATAATAGACATACTTAAAATATATTAAAATGATAACACAGATGGAAGAGAGTGCTACGTAAGGAACTTTTCATTTCTGGAAGGCAGAAAACTACTAATTTATTGTCAAAATGTGCATTGGTAATGTCTATGTTAACCTCTTGAAGCATAGTTTTTAAAATGTGTAACTAATAGAGGACAAAATGGAATAATAAGCTAATAGAGGAGAAAATGGAATAAAAAGAAATTCTTAGTCCAAAGTATAAAAAGAAAGAAAAAAATAGCAAGAACAAATTGGATAAATACAAAGCAAATAATAAGATAGTAGAAAGAGATAAAGAAAGGGGGGTTAATCAGAAGGGGAATGAAGCATGAGAGACTATGGACTCTGAAAAACGAACTGAGGGCTTCAGAGGGGAGGGGGGTGGGGGAATGGGATAGGCTGGTGATGGGTAGTAAGGAGGGCACGTTGCATGGTGCACTGGGTGTTATACGCAACTAATGAATCATTGAACTTGACATCAAAAACCAGGGATGTACTGTATGGTGGCTAACATAATATAATACAA
Source organism: Ursus maritimus (assembly GCF_017311325.1). Classification (NCBI taxonomy): domain Eukaryota; kingdom Metazoa; phylum Chordata; class Mammalia; order Carnivora; family Ursidae; genus Ursus; species Ursus maritimus. The sequence goes on from NW_024423675.1 coordinate 10,399,144, forward strand.
AAAATATTATTATAAAAAAATGGTAGATTTATGTTCCAATATATTCATTGTTTTATTAAATATAGACAGAGAATTAAGAGACAAATGTCTGGTTAAAAAATAAAAACACTATAATATGTAGTTCTTACAAGACAGGATAAATAACAGAACACAGAATGCAGAGGTACACATTAAAACTTGCTGTTAACTATTCCAATAAAAAGATAGTGGAATTTAAAGCAAGAATTCGTTCCTAAAGAGGAAGATTTCATAATGATTAAAGCATCTACTAGGAAAATAAAACATTTGTAAATTTATATACAGATAATAATGTAACATCAAAATAGACAAAGCAAAATCTGAAAGGACTATAAAAAGAATATTCCAGAATCATATGTGGAGATTAAATCCATTTCTTTGAGTAACCAAATAAGGAGACAAGAAATTAATATAACAATAGAAGATATGAAAACCACAATTAACAAATGTTATCTAATTGATCTATTTAGAACACTGAACTTTAAACATCAAAATACATTTCAATAAAACAGATGTTAATAAATTTCAAAGAATTGAATTCAGAGTGTGTTCTCCGATGAAGGTGAAATTAAGGTTAATTTTATTAATAAATAATATAACTAGGAACCACCAATTGTTTGGAAATTAAGCACTACACCTCTAAACTATCCATAGATCAGAGAAATTATGGAGTAAATAAGAAATTATTGTTCCTTGAATAACAAAAATATATTGAAACCCATGGGATGCAGCTAAAGCCTGCTTAGAGGGAAATATATAGCCATAAATGCATATAACAAAAAAAGGCTGAAAATCAATGATCTTAGAATCTATCTCAATAGACTAGGAAAATAACAAGAACTAAATTCAAAGAAAGTAACAATGGAGAAATATTGATATATGAATGAAAATTAATAATGAAGAAACAAAATCGTAATTGAAAAATTAGCCCAGACAGGAGATGGTCCTTTGGAAGGACTGATACCTCCCAAGATTGGTCAAAATAAAAAAAAGAAAGATGGTACAATGTACCAATAACAGGGATTTTTAAAAAGGTACAACACCAGAGATCCTGAAATAATGTGAACAGTTATCAATCCTAATAACATAAACAAATATGCCAATATGTTTGAAAATGCCTATAAAATTCAAATTCCTGGAAAACTACAAGCTGTCAAGCTGGATACAAAACGTAATGTAAACATGGATACTGTTCTATTAAAGAAATTGTACTTTTTAACCTCCCATAAAGAAAACTCCACGTAGGGGCGCCTGGGTGACTCGGTCAGTTAAACATCGGCTTTTGGTTCAGGTCATGATCATGGGGTTCTGGGATGAGTCCCACACTGGCTCCCTGCTCAGCGGGGAGTCTGCTTCTCCCTCTACCCTTTCTCCTGCTCATGATCTCTCTCACTCTCTTTCTCTCTCTCTCTCAAATAAATAAATAAAATCTCAAAAACAAACAAAAAAACCCCAAACCTCCAGGTAGATAATTTTAACCTCAAAGGAAAAGACAACAACAATTTACCCAAACTTTTCCAGGGAATTAAAAAAAAATTTTTCCATCTCATAAATATGTATTTTGTGAGACTAGCATAAACTTTATATCAAACCTGACAAGGACTTTACAAGAAAGGAAAATTACAAACTAATCTTTAACGAACATAAAGAAAAAAAATCATAAAGTCAGTGTCAGCATATGAAGTCCAACAGCAATGAAAGTTTTAATATGAAACAAAAAGATTTATTTCAGGAATCTAAGTTTGTTCAATATTCAAAACTCAATCAGTATATTTTACTCCATTAAACAAATAAAAGAAAAATCAAATGATCATTTCAAAAGATGCAGAAAAGCATTTGATAAAATTCCACACTGATTTGTGATAAAAACTCTTAGCAATCTAGGAGCAGAAAAACATTTTCTTAATCTAGCAAAGGCATCTACAAAACTTATAATATTGTGAGTACTGAATTGTGAATTAAGTTTTCACTTACTGGACTGCTAGATCCAACACCTCTATTCGTAAATATATAAACACTTCCACAGTGCATAGTTGTGTGTCCAAGACATATAAAAGACCATTCATAAAAAGACATTATTTGAATAGTTTTAACTGGAAACAACCCAAATCTCTATCTGTAGTAGAATAGATAAATAAATTGTTACATATTCAAACAATGTAACACTGTACAATAATAAAAATGAAAACACTACTGCTCCATACAAAAATATGGATAAACTTCACAAATGTAATATCGAACAAAAGAAGCTTAAGCAGAAAGAATATGAGTAATTCCATTTATGTGAAGTTCAAAAACTATCTATGGTAATAGAAGTCAGAATAATAGTTCCATTTGCAGAGAATAATGAGAAAGTAGGATAAGGGTAACTTGAGGCCTCCAGGCAATTTTTATTTATTAATCTATGAATATATGGGTATACTCGCTTTAAAACAGTTAATCAAGATGCATTCTTACGATTTGTGCACTTTCCTGAATGTCTGCTTGCTATGGATTGAATTGTGTCACCCCAAATTCATATGTTGAAGTTCTAACCCCCAATGTGATTGTATTTGGGGATGGGGCATTTGAGAAATAATTAGGTTTAATTGAGGTCATAAGTGTAGGGCCCTCAGAGAAAGCACTCTCTTTCTTTCTGCTATTAGAAGACTCAGAGAGAAATGGTCATCTGCAAACCAGAAAGGGAGAATTTTTTAGAACCCGATTATACTGGCACCCTTATCTCAGACTTCCAGTCTCCAGAATGATGAGAAAATAAATTTCTGTTGTTTCAGCTGCCACCCAGGCTATGATATTTTGTTATATAGCCTGAACTAAGACAGATATTTTACTTCCATAAAAATTTACTTATAAAAGAAAGTAGAAAAATGTATACTGACAAGTTTTAGGAGTGGTAGGATGGTGTAGATATTGGCAGGGACTTAAGATATTATCATAGAAGTGATCCTTTTTTGACTAGTTTTTGAACGAAGAGTACAAGAAGTCAGCAGCAGTAAGAGTGAGTTTGAGGCATATTAGAAATCAGTAATAGTAAATGGCCAGGGATGCCATCTGAAAATTGGGGTTTTATATGAGGATTTGCAATTACTATAGATTATTATGCCTGAGTAGGACTAGTTCATGACGGAAGGACCACAATGCACCCCGGAGACAAGGAAATTTTATGGAACACAATAACTTTGGAATGTTGATTATGCTTAGTTAACGTGTAAATAATTATTGACATATTCTGTGCAGATCTTTGATGTTTGCTTTTAGAAATCACTTTCATCCTTACTCTATGTTCTTTTTAGTGATCCAAATGTACTGTTAGAATGGTGTTGTCTTCTTGCTTTGGTGGACATTTCTTTGAGAAGAATTTTAAAAAATACTCACAGAAACATGCTGATGTCTAAGATCTTAGGACCTAGCTTTGAATACCATTGCTAGTAGCAACTAGAGCATTTTTCAGGTAGCAACCTATCATGCAGATTTAATCACTCTGCCTATTGCCATTGCCCATGATGTGTGTGAAAGCCAACAACAGAAGAAAAATCAGAACTGTGAGCAACGAAAAGATGTATTTGTCCCAGAACAGCTAAATTTAGGAGCACCAAGGAGTTCTATCAGGGCCCAACAAAACTGCCTGAAGGTAGAGCTGTGTTGGTGGTGCTGACTTAATATGGCTAAGTTAGAGGTATGCTGACTTCTGAAAGATTTGTGTGGTTATGACAGTGGTGACAGTCATTAATTGCAAGATACCAATAGACACAATTAGGAAATATATGATTTCTTTAACAACAAGACTATGAAAATTTATAGATATAAAGAATTCCTGAAAGCAGAAGACAGATAGCAATCTCCTAGTAGGAGATGTTACTTTCTTGACTCTCAAGTTCCCTACATGGACGTGCACAACAACCAATGCATCTATCTTATCAGACTAATCCATCCTGTTCTTTAAGGAGTCAACTTTGAGTCTTTCTAAGCATGGTTAGAGAGTTGAAATAAATCTTTCTGATCATGTATAACAACAGTAGTCTCAGCATACTCCTGAGAAAGTTCGGAGGATGAGTAAAATCAGAGGTCAGTGGCAGGAGTTGAAGGGATCTGACTATCCTAAGTAGGATTTGGCTTTGGATCTGAAGTCTTGTCCCACTACAGCTATGAATTATGCACAATATGTCAATATAGCCAGTGACCAGATGACTAACTCCTTCCCATTATAGCAGATTTACCTGCCTGTATAGCCAGGAGAATGACTGTCACAGAGAAGGCACTCAATGGAGATTTGTTAAATAATTGCACAAGTTTTGTAGAAGAATATTTTTTTCCTGGAAGTAAACTGAAGGCTTTGAGGACACAGATGATATTTTCATGTCTTCTTCCGGTGTGAGGCAATTATTTTGAATAGGTAAGGAGAATGTTCTATCAAGACAGAAAAACCTATAATTATTATTTTGTGGCCCATAGATGATAAATTCAGACAAATTGCCACCTGAGTGGTGATAGAGTTCTTCTTAGAACATCAAAGGAAGAGTATATTTATAGTAGACTCACTGAGCTGATTAAAAAGAATTTAAAAGAACATTTGAGAAGGATAAATAATTCCAATCAATATTTTATAAACTGGATACTACTCAGTTTAATAACTACAACATATGTAGGATAATGGAGTCAAGGAAGCAAGCATGAGCAAGTCATATGGCCTAGTGAAAATATGAAACTGCATCAAGAAAGTACCCAGTAATTCTAAGGAAGAAACAACAGAGGAAAGAAAGGATCAGGACACAGAAGAGTTAATATTTTTACAAATTTATATACACATATAATCACATATATGTATATATATATATATATACAAATCATGTATATATATATGAATATATGCATATGTCATAATCAGCCATGTTTTATATGGTTTATTTATTAAAAACCTAAAATATTATATTTTACATGATTTATTAATAAACCTGAACTGCTAAATAAAGTAATAATATTATTATTAATAAATATTATTATTGAGAAAGTATGTTTGTATATGTGGGTGTGAATCCATAGCCCAGCCAAAAGGAAGGTATACCTTAAACTTTCTTGTTATCAATAATAGGACTGGCCCAGTGGCAGAGTCAATGATGAAGAACAGTGTTGTTTGTTATATAAAAATAATCTAAAATTCATTTGATATGTTTTTACTCCCATGGTCTCATAAGGGTGAGGAAGTAGTGTGACAAATTCTACTGTTTTGTATAAGAACTTATACATGAAGTAGAAATCATGTCAACCTTGAAAGAAAATCACATTTTTATATTAGAATTTTAAATATTCACATGAATATATAGCCAAATATGATCACCTTACAATTCCAGTCAGTGGTGTTCACAGAGTTCAGAGAAACATGAGTATAATTCCATGCCCAGGGATGCTGAAGATGAATACAGTTAAAAAATGATGGAGGGAGAAAAAAAATGAAAAGGAATTGTGATTTATAATTTAAAATAATTATAATAAGAAAGGCAGGAGTCATAGGATGTTACCAGGGTGCAACTCTGTGTATTATCCACACCCAAAAAGCATATAAACACAAGTCAGATAAGGAGTTTATAACCAAAGATAAGTTCCATTGAGTAACACATTTGTGACAACAATGCTAAAACTTGTGCCCCAAATCTTAATCTTCGCAGAAAAGTGATCAGGGCAAATAGGCCCTGGGAGGCAAAATTTAGGACAAGAAGAGATTAAATCCTCTGCCTTTAAGAAAACATATGTTATGACAAAAAGAAGGAAAAACCCAAATTACTTAATTCCTTGTTGCTTTACTGTGCTTTTTTAAGGAAAAAGTTCATCTTTCTACAAAGAAACTGTAGTTTATGTATGTTTAAGAACTAAATGAAGTAGGCCAGTCAAATGGGGAAAGGGACAGAATTCATGAAGAATGATAAAACTGAAGATGTTTCAATTGGAAAAGGTAAAATTTGAGAATCATGTTATAGTTGTTTTCAACATTTTGCAGGTCAGGCATGCAAAAATGTAGTCTATGTATTCATAGTAAGCTACGTGATATATTTGACTGCTAAGTAGGCAAATTGTCCATAGTATAAATGGCAGTGATTTAATAACAACAGAAAGGATATGAACTAAACAAGTAAGATCTTCTTTACTGAAAGTCTTTCAGCAGACTACTCAATAGGCAGAAAAGGATTCCTTCTGTGGAAGACATGATGCCTCTTAAGATCCTTTTCATTTCTGTTTATTTGAGGATATTGTGAAGTTAGATGTTATGACAGTGACAAGTGAGTCTGGGAAACAAAAACTAGAGATAATAGTCAGAGGTCAAGCATATGGAACTGAATGAGGGTCTAGATAACCAGTCTTAGATTCCAGTTTTCAGATCTGAGTAGCAGAAAGATGGACACACAATGGGAATTCCAAGAGAATGCAAGTGACTTTAAGAACTCTTGCTGAATTGGGGCATTCATTAGAGAATTCTTGCCTTCCTTCACAAAGACCGTGGGACGTTAGTGTTAGTGGTTTTTGGGAAGGAAGTACAAAATGGACTGGAATAATTTAGTCAGTCCAGAGACTGAAACAACTATTGAAGACTTATGTTGTTACGATGTCCAAGACAGGTTTCATGAAAATTACAATAAATCAAGTAACAAAATGAAAGCTGATCAAATAAATACATACTTTTTGAAAGCTACATAAGTTATACTAATACCTAAAGAACATAGTTTATCATGTGTACTCCAATAGCTAACATTTATTGAGAATATGTGTATATTAAGCAATTTACATATATCATCTTTTCATTTTATCTTTTATATTATCTCTGTGAAGCAGAAATGATTATTATCATAAGTTTATGAACAAGGAAACTGAGCCTTAAAGCCGTTATGTAATTTATCCAGGAATGGAGCTGAAAAATGGTAGAACCAGTAATCTGTAGGTGATGGTGTTGTATATTACTGATGTTGTTGAAAATCAAACTACTCTGAATTGTAGCTCTGGGAACAAAGAAATAGAAACTGATTCAAGATGGCCCGTGTGCCTTTTCGAAGGTTGGCAATAAAATGGCACCAAACTCTGGATCCAATCAAATGTTTAGTACTGTCCAACCTCCCATATGGTTGGGAGGTCTGGATCTGTCACAGATGTCGCAGGCAGCTTCCCGCATCACCTGCAAGACATATGTGACATAAATGGGAAAGCAAGATTACTAAAAGTGTGCCCCCAGTTGGGCCTATAACTGTGAAGTGAAGATCAGCACAGCAGCAAGCATGGGAACTGGGCAAACATGGGGGATGGTTCACTTTAAGCCCTGAGTCAGCTGCTCAACAGCAAGCTGAAATGGGGGCACTAAGAGTAGGCAGGGCTGGCAAAAGAAAAGCTCCAAGGACACATTGAATCACAACTTCTAACAATGTGGCATGGCTGTGCAAACAACATCAGACAGGCCAAACTTACATGCAAAAAATCAAAGACTGAGTGACTCATTTTGGGCAAATGTGTCTGGCAGCGTAGAAGGAGGAAAGGCAGGGCTGTAAGTACAATATGCTCTACAGACAGAGGAGAGAGTCCCAGCCCAAAGACAGTTTCCATGTGTACAAAGTGTGGAAAATCTGAGACATGCACTGGGCTCTTCAGCCACATTCTCACCCTGAGAAAGTAATCAGCCAGCAGAAAAATCTCCAATTTAAATGACAGCAAAATGTATGCTTGGAATTATATGACCAAATTGGCAACTGAGATATTCTAGGGACTTAATTTGCACATTGAGTTTTAATAGTATTATATTTGTATAGCAGATTATATAACCAAAAATGTTAATGGAAAAATGATTTTATTTGACTGGGAAATTGGCACCCCAACTAATTGTCTGAAAAGGAGCCAATTTTAAAATTCAGATGCTGTTTAAATGAACTGTTATTGGCTGAATTAGGATTTATTGTGTAAAATACACAGTTTTTAAAAATAGCCTAAGGAAAGAAAAAGGACTCAGTGAACTAAGTTTGTGTACTTTACTATGTTCTGGAATAGATTTCAGGGTGGTACAAACAAGACCATTGGAGAAGAATATTGGGGTGGGGAGGGGATGGAAGATGAACAAATGGTCTGAAATGAACATGCAATATGAATGTGTATGTGGTCAGAGTAAATAGGAGAATGGCTTGTCATCTGTCTGCCATTTAGCCAGATAGAAAATCTCTATTAAAATATTTGATTACCTTTTATAAATGACTTGGACTTTTATGTGCTTATTTCATGTAGGTTAGGATTAAGTGCCACACATATTTTGGAATGACCATATTTTTGGTGTGGTATTTAGAGTCCTTGAAACATTAAGAAAATTAGAAGTTTGTCATTAATGTTTGTCATTAATGTCATTAATGATTTTTCTTATCATGAAATTAGCTATAACTGGCCAAAACTAAATAAGAAATAAGGTTAAGTGGCAGTTATTTTTATAGGAGAAAGCTTTGCAAATAATAAACTTTTTATTGTTTTTAAAATATTCCCTTTCTTAGCCAAGTGTAATGAACTTATTATGTTGGTTAACACACCCCTTTTCAGGAGAAGCAAAGATCTTGTAAATAATGGTTGAAATTGCCCCCTTCATTTAGGAGTGTGGAGCCTCTTTTTATTAAATGCCTTCAGGATATGGAAAACATGAGATTTCCCTAGAAAGTCAGGCCTTTTCTTCTTTACCCCACCCCCTACCAGCCCTACTTTTTAAGACAACGTCTTCAAGTTGCCATAGACCAACTGTGAGTGTTAAATGAATATCTTTGACAGGAGCTAAGTCTTTTGGGCATTGAAATAAGGTTTTCCTCCTTTTTTGGCATGTGAAGATTGAGAGTGTGCTTTGACACCAGTAGCAGAGGATGTGAGCAAAGCAACTTTCAGAGCATCAGAAGTGTCAGCAGAAGGAAAAATCAGCACAAGTAGAAAGCATCAAGGTAATTTTCCCACCTATAGTATTCCATAAAGTCACTCAGCTCATTGCCACTCTTGTCTGATAGAGCCTCCTTCTCTGTTGTTAAATGCCACATAAACTATCTGTCAGCCTCTAGGGCTTTTCAGTTATACAGAAAGAAACACAAAGGTGGAAACAAAAGCAGCAATGTATTGAGCTCAAGTAAAATTTTTTTTAAAAATAGCATTTCATATTTCATTAATAAGTATTTATTTTGGGGGAATTTCCCCCTGAATATCACATAGCAGAATACCTATTATGTTTGATTGAATTTCTTTAAGAGATGAAAAATATCCATTTCTATGTGGGGAAGGGTTTTCTTCTATTTATCTGGTGTTTGATTTTAGATTTGAAATTGAAAAGTGTGATTCTATTTCTGCATTTTGAATGTGTTAAGTTCATTGCTAATGCTAAAGTTTCTTAAAGTTTTTATTAATATATAATATACATAAATGGAAGTATACCTATCATAAGTGTAGAAGTGGTAATTTTTTTCAAACGGCACATGTCCATGTAACTGGTACCCAAATTAAGAAACAGGAAAATTACTCATGCTAAGTTTTTCAATAGTTGCATTTTCCAAATGCTTTCATTTCTATGGCTTTTCAGTTCTTGGGGGAAAAAGAAGTGACCTCCTTAGAATGGCAACACCTGTACTAAAACATCTATTTTCTCAATATATTCCCTAATAGCATCATTGAATAATTTTCATTAATGTTTAATTCATTGCACATAGTAACCTGTATAACTATAAGAAAGGACAGAAATTAGCATTGCAGAGTATGAACATTTGCTACATGGCAAAACTGTTCTTTTTGGCAACCATTTTGCATTTTTAAAGCCACAAGCACCCTGCTTACCAGAATTCCGAACACAGGAGCAGCGAAATGGGAGGAAGGTGCTGTGACTTAAAAAGAAGGAGGGCTGAAGGGTTAAAGTCATTGCTGAATGACTTCACTGCTGCCCCTTATTCATAGTCTCGGCAAATGAATGAGGAGAGCCCCATGTGGGATTACAGACTTGCTGGGAATGGATGAGAAACCTTCTGCTCTGCTGGAGTTTGTAAGTAGTTTCTAAGAACTGATTTCTGCACAAGTGAAATTGATTGGATTGTTTTATTTTTCTTCTGGCAAGAAATGTTTTCATCTCTGCATATCCCTCTCCCTGTTCTCTTTGGCTGGCTCAATGACAAAACCTTCTGAAAGACCCAGATACAAGTCATCTCTTGTGTGAAGTCTTCCTGATTACCCTGTCTCAGCCCCTGCCCCTTCCTGGATTATGGGACCTTATCCACCTTCACTACTTGCACAATCCCTCAGAGCTATAGTAAACTTTTTCAGTCTCTGCCACTCACACATTCACTAGGTTGTGATCTTCTAGAGAACACAGACTGTGTCTTTCCAACTTTGTATGTGACTGTCCCAGGTTGCTTTACTACTTCAAATCTGAATATAAATGAAACTCAATTCCAGGTGTGAAAGACCACAGGCAGATTTGTAGGTGAGGCTGAGACTACCACTAAGCATAATCACCTAGAGTTCTCTACTGTTATCAGAGTCTTTTCTTCAGACTGACCTACTAATTGTTTAGCCAGCAACCCACTGCTGAGCTGGGGATGAGCTACCACTCTCCCAGACTGTCCTGTTAAGCATTATGATGAAAGAAGACAGACAGCATTTGCCATTAAAGTATCCTCTAAAAAACTTGTGTCCTAGAAAAATAAGTGTCTGGATCTTGGAAGAGAAGAGTAAAATAAAAACCTCCGCCCCTTAATGGTTTTGTAAATTGACAAACACTTCATTTTCTTCCTTTCTAAAAATAAAAAGTAAGCAACAATAACACAAACTATAGCCCCTATTAATATCAACAAAGGGAAAGGAAAAGAAAGGGTCTGAAATCCATTGTTCTTTGGAGTCCTAGGTGGCTCCCATTGCTTTCTCTCTTCTTGAGGTCAATCAGAGGTTCTCTTGCTTTTTCTTTCTACATTCTACCTTTCAACATTTTATTTTCAGAGGATGGGCATAGTGGTTCCTTTAAAAGGCATATTACACTTTTATTGGTGACCTATATGTATTTTATTCTTTGGAAATACTACGTAAAATTATATGGCAATTTGAATATATTCAAATGAATATAGATACATTTAGGCATTGAAGGCATTGACTTATCAATACTAGACATAATATGCACAAGTCAAATTGCCTAGGTTTAATTCTGACTTTCAATTAAAATGCATTTGCTCTTGGGCAAGTTATTTAACCTTTCATCTATATAACTGGGATAATAAAATACATCTCTCAGGTTGTTGTGAGAATTAAATGTGTCAGGATATTTAAAGCTCTTATAATAGTGCATGGCACATGGCAAATGTTTAATAAATTTTAGCCATTATGTAATAATAACTACCATTATATTATATATAATATGCTAGCACTAATAATAAATAATTAAAAAGAAAAGGGACAAGAGATTTCAAAATGAAACATTTGGGTATTATGAATAAGAATGTATCTGCCTGTAGTTAACAGCTAAGTCTTTCAAATTCTGAATGATATTAAACAACAACAACAAAAAAAAGGTTTTCTTTATCCAAGAATCATAAACAGGGACTGGCAGTGAGAGCTGAATTCCTGTATTGTTCTTTGTTATTCTCCTTACATATAGTCAGGTGTGTTTAATAGCTACTCAGATATTAAGTGTAATAATATTGTAGTAAACAACTCTTATTTAAATGGACCATATGGAAGATTATTATTTGATGATATTTTATGCCCATTGGTAAAATGCTTTTGTGTTATAATGAAAGATCTATACACTGGTAAAATTTAGAATTAGGTTTTATAACACTTAGTGATAATATGCTAGCATAATGAAGATCATGTCTCTTAAAAAAAAACCAAAAACCTTAAAAAATAGCTTATTCTCAGAATATTTTGTGACCTTGAAAATAATTTTGGTGGCATTAGTGGCTTAGCATTTTTGACTACCATGTTTTCCCCATTTTTTGGCCTGAATTGCCTTTCTTCAAAGTTTTGAGATATCATGATTTTCTTTACAAATAGAGATGTGAGGCTCTCCTATCAGAAGCATTTAGTGTGATCTGATCGGGAGTAAGTTGCTGGTTACGAGAAATAGATGCTTCATTTGCATTGCACCATTTATAAAATGTAGCAATACCAAAATACTCTAATGACACTTACTGATAAACCTTATAAAAGATGAATAACGTAGTTAGAAATTATAAGTTGGTTTACAATACAAAGATATATAATGAATATGCAAGAAGCCTCAGTTTCTGGTATATAAATAATGGCACTAAGCAGGGTTAGTCTTTCTCATTTCGTACTTTCAAAAATATACACTGTGATTAAAAGAATCTGAGATAAAAACGAATTTAAATATACTTTCCTAAAGTGTTGATCTTAATAGGTTTTTCTAGAAAGTACATGTGATATTGTTTTTCACCATCTCACAAAAGTTTTACATAAGTAGCATTTGAAAGCAAATAAACAGTAATTATTATTGACCTTTTTATAATGGTCAGAACCTGTAGGTAATAAGCCATGTTTAAATCTTTCGAGGATCTGAAGTAACTAAGGAGAATCATCATAATTAGGATACTTTCATTGTGTAGTTACATATGTTGATTTTTAAAGCATTTATTTTGCCAAAAGAGGGAGAAAATAGGAGATACATGCAAGCAGACAGAAGCAATAGAGAAACGTGTTTCATACTAATAATCTTTCAGATATATTTGCTCCCAATAGGAGCCTGTACAGATACCTGAAAAGGTGAAATCAGATTGGTCTGGTTTAATGTGGGGAGTGGGTATCCCTGAAAGTGGGACTAGATCATTATTGTTGATGATAAGTTACTGTTATTTTGAATGAGAATATCATTATGTAATATATTTCTTAAATTGTTGAGCTTTTTATTTAACTTACATCAGTTTCAAACTTGGGGGTTGTTATGCTTGCTTTTGGTCATTGCTAAAACTCTTACTGTTTTTCTGAGAACCATATACTCTCTGCTTTTTTGCCCTCCCTCTTCTGCTTCCCCTTTCCTTGAAGTGTTTCTTTTGTTTGTCTCCATTACACCAGCATGCAGGGACACAGTGTTTCTGCACAGTGGGAGTTGGCAATCTCCGAAGAGGCTTTCCAGCATTGCTTTTTAGACTGAAATCATTACAATTTTCAATAGCTACTTGGATTAAAAAAAAAAAAAGAAACTAGCGCATTATTATTCTCAAAACCATCTCAATGTATAAAGAGGCTATTTGCTTGGTCCTCCCACATCTCCCCCTTCCCTCCCTCCTCTGGCAAACCTTACTCATCCTGTTCCTTGTCTCTCTAGATGCCTTTCCTTCACACCCAAGTTTAGTTTGTATGGTCCTGATTCACTAATTCTATTCAAATTGAGTACACAAATTCATTTTTTTCCTGTTGGTTCTGAATATTTTTGCACTGCTTATGCAAAGGATTGTAGTCAGATATATTTTACATTCGCTGATATTTGAATTATTACCTTTGAGAATGTGAAATACACCAGCACTGACCCAAAATCATGTTTTCAAACCGAGGAGTTATTAACATGAGTTAATGGGAAAGTTGCTTTAGAAATGATCCTACAACTAATTTTGAAGTAGGTGGAAATCCTTATTTATAGTTATTCATGTATCAAACACTCCTACCCTCTGTTTTTCTCCAGGTCCCGAGTGCCTGCTTTTCACCAGTAGTAACGTTTGTTTCTGCACATACCCACTAGTGACCCTAAGCGCACAGTGGAAACCCAGGGCATGAGGAGCTGTTTGTAATGCCTTCACCCCATGAAAGGGATTAGTGTATGCGAACACATAATATTTCCAACAGGGGCTTGATAGTGTCGTCATAGGATTTATTTGTTCTCTTCGGTGAGCATAACTATAAATAATGAAAGGGAATGGCATGAATAAAGGGGAGAGTAATTTATGTACTTTATCAAAGCAGCACAACCAATTTAAATCCTGCACCCCATCCAGATGGATAAATATTCAAATAAAATCAAAACAGTGTTTTTCATGGCTAGGTAAATGCAAAAATGTACTAAAAAAGGAAATGTAACAAACATGTAGTAATTTGTTATTGAGGTCTCTTATTCTGATGTCTTTTGAAATAAGTACTCAGCTAAGTGAGATAGGGTATATGTGTTCTTATTTGAAGCTACTGTGCTCCCTGGACATGCCACAGAGTTCCCCAGATGATGTCAGTAATACTACTTACTCCACTTGTGTACTGCTAGTCATCAGGACTCAGATGCAATAACCAGGAGAGAGTCAATGATTTTTTGTTCTTTGCTCATACTATTTCTTATCTCTAGAATACTTTGATCTTTGCACCAGATTAGAAATAATTGGGGAAATTTATGAGCATGAAAGTCAAAGGATTTCTCTCCATTTGTTAAATTCTGATTTTACTTCTGAGTTTTATCCAACAAGAACAGATGCAAGTTTACCTAAAATCAAGTTCTTAGAATACATCACATCAAATTTTTTCATTTCAAAATTCTGATTATAATTCAAGGTCTAGATTAAATGAAATTTTTCCACAAAGCTTTTTTGAGTTATTTTGGACATACTTTTTACTTCTTTTAGAACTCTATGTCCCCATGTTTGTACATTTCTCATAGTGCATGTTAAGTTGCTTCTTACATCTTAAGTATTTGTATAACATCTCCATTCTCCTATAGTTTCTGAATTCTGTAAGGACTAATCTGATGTGTCCTTTCTCATTTCAAGCTCCTCCAAACTCCCCACTCAGTACTTTGTACACTGATACTTGTTGAACATATGACTAAAAAATAGAAAATTACTATGCTTTAAGATGTCTTTTGTGTATCACTTAACTTCCTATATCTGTATATCCATCACAAAACATAGCAATCATGGCATTTATTATAAAAGACTGATATGGAAATAAATCAGTACTTATTATTGTTTACAGATTTAAGAAGCCATATATCTACATTAGTATGGTAGTATTACAGGTAAAATTCTCTTATTTAAAAAAAGAATCCTGAAAAAATTAGTAAAAAAAAAATTTAGCCTTTCTCACACTCTGCCAATAGGACTATAACATGAAATAGCATGAATAGTTCAACTGTAGTATCATATCTGCAAATTATAGCTCTTCGAAATGCACCAATTGCTCAAAAGGTTATGAATGATGTCATTTGTACCCATATAGGGAAAGGCTCTTGCCTGACTTTTCAGATCTATTTACAGAGATCCAAAATGTTCTGCCCATTTGTTTATCTAAAATATGTTCCTTCCTGAATGCCAGAAAGGAATTGCTACTGTAATCCCAGGTATCAATTTGCTTCCTGTAGGATATTGCCTTATGATCCCTGCTCGGTTTCTTTTTATTTTTTTATAATCCCAAACCCTAGAGGCATCATTTCAGCCTAAGTCAGTGATTTAGAGGCTCTCATGCTTTTATTTATAAATGTATATGCCATAAAAAGTTACATAGCCTGGAATATAATGAAAACTGGTCACAAAATTTTGCTTTGAAAATCACAAACATGTCCTAGTAAATATAGTTTCTGCCCAACCATTTATTTTCTTGGTACTAGAGTAGCTGCCTGCTTGCATATGTCTGCACCAGGTTCAAATCTACGTTAGCATGTGGGAATCTGATTTTTGTGGGTCATACAACACATTCAGCATATTGCTTAATGGGTTGCCAACTTTCTCAATCATTCTTTCTGTGCAAATTTGAGGCTAAATGTAAGACCTAAAAGGGTTACCTTTAGGCTGGGCATATGACAATACGTGTCATGATTTTGTTCTCTTTGGGTCATTGTCAAGGACCCAATATTAGATTGTGATGAAGAACTCAATAAACTAACCATTATTAAGGTCCAGAACCTTACCAGGTGCTTTACATATATTATTTTATTCCATATCCAAATAGACCCATGCAGTAGCAAATAAAAGGCCAAAAATTGAATGAAGGGGGAGGTATATCTGAGTGGCTCAGTTGGTTGAGCTTCTGGCTCTTGATTTCAGCTCAGGTTATGATCTTGGGGTCCTGAGATGGAGCTCTGCATTGGGCTCTGCTCTGAGTGTGGAGCCTGCTTGAGATTCTCTCTCTCTTTCTCTCTCCCTCTGCCCCACCCCCACTCACGCATGCATGCCTGCACTCTCTCTTTCTCTCTTAAAAAAAAAAAAAAAAAAGAATTGAATACTGGTCTGCCTGACTTATTTGCCTGGTTGGAAGAGTTATTCTTGACGTCACTTTGGTCATTTGCTTCCAGGAAATGAAGAAAAGAATTGACTATTTATGATTAGAGTCTACTCTATTTAATCTGCACTTGAACAAATGGAGACTGTCCAAGTAACAAAAATGTGGCTTAATGGAGGGGTGGTGAAGAAGGAGGAGAGAAGCAAAGAAAAGAAGGAAGGAAAAAGAGGAAAGGGGATTGGGGGACGGGAAAGAAAGAGAAAGATTTCCAAAAAAGTTTTTAAAATGTACCTTTTTAGTTTAAGATAGGTTAAATAAGGCCTACTGTTTTTGATTTAAATATATTAGTTTCAATTGAAGCACTCATGCTGACATAATAAAAGTGTTTTAAGGTAATGAATCATTATTTTAAAGGTCACCAATTAAACTCCTTCTCCTGAATAATTTTCCACCTGCCATTTTGCAGGTGGACAGCCCCACATGCATGGCTTTATCAACTCAGGCTGTAGTCTGTAATGGTGCTAAGCATTTAGGTGGAAACAAACACACTTTCAAGACCCCAGATGCATGGCAAACCCTGTCACTTAGAAATATTTAGATGTGTCTGGCATGAGAAGTAGTTTTCTTTTTCTCAGTTTTCGTGTGACCCTAGGATACATCCCAGAGAAAGTGGCTGCAGATGATGAAAGTAACCTGGTTTCTATCCTATGTTGGGGGTCTTAATTTTGCATGTTATACATGTACTTGCTTTTAGGGGGCTATTTGTCTCATACTATTTATTTTAGTTCAGGTGCTCATTTTCCTATACTGATAAGCAGGACCCAGAGCTGAGCCTGGCATGGCATTACGTCCAGAAACATAGAAGAACCTTGGCCAAGCCAGAATATGCCTGTGGACCTCAGTGAGTAGAACCCAGATGGTGGCAGTGAAAAGATGAGTCCTAAAAGGGGAACCTGAACCAGAAAGCAGTGTAGGGATGAAGTTAGGGGCAGTTATGGGTTTTGTGAGGTCCAAAGCTCATACAAATATGGGAAGGGGGGTTCTTTTTGAAAAACAAAAATTCTTACTTTTCAGTGTATCTAAAAAGAAAGCTTTAATGAAAATGTTGTTAGTTCCCCACTCACACCCATGACCTATGCAAATGAGGGACCTTGAAGCTTAAGCTTCTTATAAAGTTGCGTCTGAACTAGAGGACAGTCTCCAGAGATTAGACACAGGATGGATGGGTCTAGTGTAAGAACCAAAGGACTTGAGACCAGGATCTGGATGAAAATTCAAAGCAGAGTCTAGGGGAGGCAGATATGGAAAGACAAGATGGTCAACTAAAGAATGCAATAACAATGATTATTTATAGCTCACCCATGGCCTTCTGCAGGGAGTGAGGATGGCAACTGTTAAAGATGTTTTTTGGGGCTGGACAATGCACATGGATATGTCCATTAAAATAAATGTTTTAGGGTGAACCAACACAGGAAAATTAGGGTTTGAATTAATATTTCATGACTGATTTTTATCACTCAGAGTATATCTGAAGTCTGAGGTTTGGATAAAAACAAAAAATAAAGTTTTGTTACTGCCCCATAGGAGCTTGAAATAGGTAACAACATTGAGGGGGAAAAATTTACTGGTAGTTTTCTAACAGCTTGTTTCTTACCTAATATTAACCCACTGGGCATATTGGAGCTGTAAGGAATCTGGACACAATAGTAAGCTCTGGTTGAAAAAAATTGCACCGATCAATAGCTTGCATTACTGTAAAAATCCTTCTGGGCTTAAAATTTTATTTTCTTGTATTATGATAGAAACCCTGAAGAGCAAGAATGAGGGCTAATCAAAGAAATAGTAGAAAACAGCATATGTGTCCCAATACATGATGGTCTCTATCAAGGACATTATGGGTTCCACACGGAACGCTATATAGCAGTAGTTTTTTGTTTTGTTTTTTTGTTTTTTGTCTTAAGTCTCCACAGTGCTGTTTCTGGGTGTTTTTTTATAAAGATTCTTCTACTAACCCAGTAAGCTCAGCAACATAGCTTAAAATAGAAAAATTACTATTTGCATAGTTTGTGTATGTGTGTGTGCACACTCATATGTATGGTTGTATTATTTGTTTGTCTTCTAATGTTGTAGTTGAAATACTTGAAAGTTTATCATCTCATTTTTCTCTCGGAATATAACTATTTCATTCTGTATTCTTTATGTCAATGGCTGGTGTTGCATATGTATCTACTAAAATTATTTTTATCCTAAAATGTAGATATCACTAGATAAGCATAAAATGTAAGGAAACTAATTACATGGAGCCATACTGTGAATATGTTTTTTAGAATAGTTAGGTATGAGAAATACATAGACATATGATTAGTGCTATAAATTTATAATACTACTTTTTTTTTTTTTGAGTACAACTTATTTGCTTCTTTTTTATCCTTCTCCTCAGGAGAAAGAAGTTGGTAAGAATGGACAGGGATCTTAAAGAATTGAGAAGATTAAAGAAGTGAAATAAGGTTATAGGGCAAGGAATGCTACGTGAGGCTTAACTCATGAAGGGGAGGAGAAGGAAAGAAGGGAATGTGAGTCCAGAATCCAGTGTGAACAAGGAACCCACAAATTCAAGGGTCAACTGCATGAACAGATCCTACTGGGAGAGAGGGCTTTTCAGAGAATCTCTTCTTCCTTCTTATATTTGATTGGGAGACCTTGTCTCTTTTTTCTTCCTTAGTTAACCTGCAGCAATGATGCAGTCCTAGCAAATACTTTAAAATGCAAACCTAAAACCTAATTATTTCATTTTCTGCTAAACCCCTTCATTGGCTCCTTTTGATCTGTTGTTCATTTTGAGTTTCTTGAAATGGCTTAACCTGACCTTGCATAAGTCTCCACCCCAGGTTCCATTAGCATACTTCATACCTTCTACTCATTCACACTAAACTGTCATAGCTCCCTGCCTTCCCTTCATACTTGTCCTGGTGCTGTTCTCTTTTGTCACCAATATTTTTCTGGCCAAAAGAAACTCATCTTGTAGGACTCAGCTAGAATATCATCTCGCCTTGGAAAGCCATTTCTGAAGACTTTCAGTCTTAGTACTGCTCCTAAATCATTCTTCCTACATCATTTGAAATGGCTTACGAATTAGGTTAGATTGTATATTTATTTTCCTGTCTTCCCACAAGATTATCAGCTCCTTGAGGCCAGAAACTCTCTTAGATTCCCTCTGTGATTCTGAACGGTTCTACTGTTTGTGTACTAATAGTCTTAACTGAGAACGAGGGCAGCAGATAAATCATGGAATAAGTTGAACTTCCTGCAAAGGCTTGAATAAAAAAATTCAAGAACATTATCAGTATCTCAATTGAAAGGATTACTTTTCTATAGGATGCATTTATTTATATGCAGAAAGATATTTATATTTGCTTGTTTCTTTCTGAACCAAGCAATTCCTCCTACCTGTGGGATAAGGCTGAAGGGGAAACCACCTTGCAGAGCACATCACATATTCAATGTTCCTAATAAATGTTAGTTGGATGGATGGATAGATGAATGGATAAGCAAACAAACATTTAAAGGAAATTTCAAGCATATTTAAATTAGGACTGGGTACATGATTCTGAACATAATTTACTTGGTATATATATATATCGAGCAATCTTCAGGAGTGAGATAAATACCTGTTTGAGTATGAAAATTGATGGTATCTTGAGGGAAAAAAGACCAGTTTAACATAAAAAAGCTTGAGGAAGACTTCTTATGTTTTGGAAAGTGATTTAAAGTATAAGAAAGAGACTCATTTGAGGAAAAGAGGATAAAACAATGTGTATCACAGTCTGTAATGGCTGTACCAAGCTACCAGTTCAGGTCTCTGTGAACTTCTGCACTGTTGCTGTTTTATCAAATAAGTTTGTATCTGATTTGCATCAGACTATGCACCTACATCTAAGTGATTAGAAAGCAATTTTATCACTTTAGGGATTGACAGTAAAGCTGGGCAAAATACCTAATTTCTCAAATAGAACAGAAGGCTGGCAAGAACCAAACTACCTATTTCTTTCTCCATAACATGATCTAGAATTGAGGATGATAGCTACAAAATGTCCATTTGGAATGAGCTAGAAGACACATTGCCATAAACTGAATGAAAGTTTCATTTTAAGGGTTAGTGGGATTTTAATTAAATTTTTATTACCTCATCTGAGAGTTAAAACAAAAGCCTGCAAGTGTTTGGAACCAACACTTTCTAGCTTAAATAAAACCCATGAGAAGAAAGTGAGGATATGGGGGATCAGCGCACTGCTTTATTTAGATTACAGTGTGGACTGAGATCTGTTCACCAAGAATCACATACTTCTCTTAATGTGAACTAACTCGCTGGCCCCTGACATGCACATAGTATCTGCATTCAAGAATTCTAGTGGGATGGGGCGCCTGGGTGGCTCAGTCATTAAGCGTCTGATCCTGGAGTTCTGGGATGGAGCCCCACATCAGGCTCCTCCACTGGGAGCCTGCTTCTTCCTCTCCCACTCCCCCTGCCTGTGTTCCCTCTCTCGCTGGCTGTCTCTCTCTCTAATAAATAAATAAAATCTTTTTTAAAAAAAACCAGAATTCTAGTGGGAATGTCACCAGGAAATCAAATGTTCATTGAGTTCACTACTTCATCTGTTTCTTCAATGAAAGTTTATAGTTGTTTTTGTCAGCTCTGCACTTACGGAAGACTTAGGGATAGAAATCTCGTGTTTCCTATATACAGTAAGGACTTTAACTGAGTAGAGTTTTAATATTCATTGGATTTTCTTATTGGCTGAATGTTTACTAGAACGTTCTTTTGGTTTTCAGCTTTCATAAAATATATTTTTATCTTTCTTTTCTCAGAAACTATAGTAATTAAGAACATTCTGATTCCAGCCATTATTCTAGAGATAAGCCTTTATTGTACTCTATCATATATACAAATGTAAAATTGGATTGAATTTTCTGAGAGGTTTACCTTCAATAAATCCATCACATGGTATTGGTTTTATTTGGATTTCTTACTCGTTCTTAGACCATGAGTATGCCTTAAAATTCTATTTCAGTGAAGGCTGTATTTCGTTGAATTTTAATTGATTACTCCATTAACTGATTTATTGGTAGAATGGTTAAGAAGAAGCTGTGGGATCAGATCAGTCTGATTTTGAATTCAGACTTAGCAGTTTCCTAGCTGAGTAGCGTCTAAACCCATAAGCCTCACTTTTTTCATCCATAAAATGGAGATACTAATAGTACCTATCTTGTTTGGCTGTTGTGATGATAATATCAGAAAATGTGAATAAAACCTTTTGACTGTGTCTGACATATTCTAAGCTTAATGTCAAATATTATAGTTTTCATGTGCCTAAGTAGGTGGGTTTATGGATCACATTACTCATTTAAACTGAACAAGCACTTGTAAAAGGAATATTTGACATAAAAAGATTTTTTCAAGATTTGATTTTGTGATTTCACACAAATCAAATATAGTACTAATAAAGAGAGCAGGAACACTCTGCAAAAAAAGAAAAAGTTTAAGTAGAGTTGCCATTTTATTCTTTTTCATTGATAATACAGTGTAAAAGCAATGATGACCTGTAAGGTCTGACAAGAAGTTGGCCAAAGAAATTAGACATTATTAAGAACTTTAAGTATGTGTTTTGCATTCACCATCGTAAGATTGAACTTCACATTAAGTTTATTCTGAGCCTTGAGATCTCAGGTAATGATAGTACAGTGCCATCATAATTAACACATTTAAAAAGTAACCATCCAGATTATGAAGCAAAACTACAATTGCTCAGCTATTTTATAATACTGTCATACTCATTGAAGTACTCTATTATTTTCTGAGCTGAATGCTGAGTAATTTAGCCTCTTTTGAGGTTTCTTAATAACTGTGGAAGAGCCTGTTTTTGTTTTGTTTATATCATTTTTGATAGCCCTACCCATCGTGTGCAGCTATGCTTTCTCTTGTCCCCTCCATTGCAAGTCCCAGAAAACTGAGTACTCTCTCTCCCAAACTCCCTTGCAGCAAGAGGGGGCCAGGTGTTCTCATCACATCCAATGAGGCATAGCATGGGCAAAAGTCTGTTAAGGAGCATCGGCTGATACCTTTTTCCTGACATAAGCATGGCTGGTACTTTCTTCTTCTGCCTCTTATCTTTGAATATGGTCTTATTATTGGGAGCAGTGGCTGCAGCAAGATGGAACAGCTTGGTGTCTACTGGTGCTGAGCAGCTGCACTAGCCGTGGACCGCCTGTCTCCATACTTCTCTTTATAACTTACATGTTGCTCAAGCCAATGTGTGTTAGGTGCTCCTTTTAATTTGTAGGGATTTTCTAATGTGAATTCAATCATTTTAACCATTTCTGCTGTTATTTATGACATACTCTGCTTCCCAGAATATTTGAAGTGCCATAATTGTAATACATGAGAAAATAAGAATAAAATAGTTAAAATTAGTTATCTAAAGCTTAGTATCAACAAAACTAAGCTTTAATAGCTTCTCGAGGTAGCACAGATTTCTTTTTTAAGATTTTGTTTATTTATTTGAGAGAGAGGATGAGAGCACAAGCAGGGGGAGTTTCAGGCAGAGGGAGAGGGAGAAGCAGACTCCCCACTGAGCAGGGAGCCCAATGTGGGGCTCGATCCCAGGACCCTGCCCTCATGACCCAAGCCAAAGGCAGATGCTTAACCAACTGAGCCACCCTGGTGCCCCAGATTTATTTTTTTGAACACTGATTTCTAAATAACATTTCTTATGTGGATCTTGATATGACGAACACTGAGTGATACAGGGGTCAGGTCTTCTGAAGCCTTACTGCGTGAACCATAATTAGGAATTTTACAGAGTTGCTTGTTGTATGTGTTCTTCTATAGAGTGAGTCAAGGGCATCAATAAATAACTCAATGAAATCAATTATGTGTGGGACCAGTAGCAGCCATATATGATACTCTGTGGTGGGACATTCTGATTTCAAGCAGAATTTTTAATTTGTAAGGGAAAGAATGACTTTCATTTTTTTTTCTCCAAGCATCATAGTTCCCTCAGTTTGGATTTTGATGGGCATAGAAGATCTGAGAGATCAACATTCTACTCTTTGATGAAAGCTCAGAGAAGAAATATTCTCCGTTTCTGTTCAGGGAAGATCCACATGTCTGGGAAACTGGGAAACTGGTCATGTGTTCAGTATCCTATGAGCAATACTTAACGTATATAATGAAGACTCACTTCTGGATAGAAAACCATCACATTTTGCCTGAAGGTGGCCTCATGGGCACATATTTTCTTCTGAGGCAGTACTGGGTCCCTTGTAACACATAAACTAGTGATAAATTAATCTTTAAAGTTCTGCCCCATAGAAAATAGTCAAGATGATTTTGGCTGAAAATGTTCAAAGCAAAGATTACCACCTACCCATCATAGCTATGGTGCCAAAACACACACACACATACATACACACACATGCGCACACACACCCTATGTTATGTTTTCCTTTTTTATCTGGTTTTAGGATGAATTCTCTGCAGAATAAGCTACTTGAAAATGTAGCTATTCCCCATCAGATATAAGAATTTTGGCCTTAAAATATTTAATATGAAGCCACACTTTCTGACAGTGGTTTCTTGGGTAACCTCCAGTTTGTGACAATTAAATTTTACAGTCAATGTATAGAAATCATATTTTCATATTTTCTTGGGAGAAATGAGGAAAAGTATTTTCTTTATGAGGTACATAATAAAGAGCACCTTCAGGTGCTTTTTAGAACATGTACCTGAAGTGAGAGGAATAAAGTTATATTCATTCACAGGTACTACCTTAAGGCTAAGAGTAGTAAGGTAATGTAAGCCAGACTTTTTATAGATTGTGTCTGGATGTTTCTTCTTGTTTGGGGGTATTCCTCTTTATATCAGACTTCAAAATTGTAAAAAACTTAAAAAATTAATAAGATCTACATTTAGAGGACAAACTGTGAAAAAAAATTTAAAAATTTTTGCTTACTGAGTTAAGTATCCATCTTCCCTCCCCTCCCTGGCCTTTTCTATTTTTTAGAGATAATAGGAATGACAGCCTGGCACTTTAACTGGTAGAAAAAAAAACTGGTTTATGTTTTAGTGTAAATATGCTCCTGAATTATTCCATTTCTCCTACTACACCCTACTAAAAGAATTAAGTTAAAATATGAGGCATATTTTTATTCTCCTTCACTTAAAGCAGGTTTCTCCAGATAGCAAAATCTTCCTTTTCTTTTATGGTTTGCGTTTGTTTCCCAGGGCATCACCATTAGTGTCTGTGTTTATCTTCTTTATCAAAACTTAGTCTATGAAGTCATTTTTGATAATTTCCTTTTAGCTTAGCCTCATAAAATCTATTATTCTGAAGCCAGGATCGCCTGCCACATCCCACCTCTGCCTGCGCTGCATAAGCACTTTGAATGGTGACAGATCAGAGAAGATGGGCCTGAATGCATAATTATTGTGACATGTAGTTAATGTTAGTTGATAAAAGTAGGCACACATAATTAAGAGAACATGCTTGATAAAACTAGGCAGTTTATTAAGGACCTGGGTGGAACAACTGTGAGGAGTTACAAGGATTCATAAACTTCCCTTTGCCTCCTCCAATGTCACTGTCTCCGATTGTCTTCCCCTGTTCAAGGTTCGTCTCATGCATAATAATTTCTCTCTTTCCCCCCGCCCCATTGGAGAACAGTTTTGCCTTTTCAACTAGTTACTGTTACCACCATTTAATAAGAAGGCTTTGCTGGGCTTTCTAATCGAAAACTTGCTTTTATCTTTCTTCATGAAAGAATTGAAATGGCTTCTTTCAGGTTGCCGTAGCCTCTGGGGAGATAAGGACCCTGCGGTTAACAGGATGAGAGATTTTTGTTTAGAAATTTTTATTTAGACAATGAAAAATGACCTCTGTAAACTCAAAGCTATCTTATTTTGGGGCTTTAGGCTTCTGGCAGATAAATCAATTGGGCCCTTGGGACAGCAAAGGAAAAACCTTTGCAGTAACTATGTCAGGGCAACGCAATAGATTTGTTGTGAGTATGCAGTTGTATTGAATGTAGAATGCACTTAAAAATAAATATCATTTTATTTTCTATTAAATATTCAGGATCTGGATTCTACTCTTTTCAGCTTTTGCAAAGAAATATTTCTTTGTGTGATGCAAACTGGAGAAAGCAGGTCTTTTTTTTATGTATAAATTATGTGGCTATTGTTGGTATTTTGATTTTGACTTTTTAATTATTTACCTGTGCATTCTCTAATGGGGAGTCTTTTTAAATTTAGATTCCCAAAGTTAGATCCTCATATTTAAAAAAAATCAATGTTATACACTGCTCTTTTGTGGGTAAACAATTTCATTGTTACTTAAATAATACAATAGTAGTTTGTCTAAAATATGCTTTTCCAGATTGTCTCAACATTTTTCACACCTGTTTGTAGGCTCAAGGAGATTTGCAGATCCTCACAGCATGAATTTGCACTGCATGTTACACTTGGCTGTGTGCTTTTTTACCTATGTCGTGTAGAGTGCAGATTCAGGGTGAAAAGTTATGCAGAATAATCTGTAAATTTGACAAGGAAGCAAACCAGGAGACAGATGCTCACCCAACATGCATGGATGTGCAGTTGCTGATAAGAGTGTTGATCAACATAGAAAAGAAGCAGTTTTGAAGGGGTTAATTTTTTTTACTTTACATGAAACCTTCACGCACATTTTGCGATGTCATTAAGATTATAATGTAAACCAATAATGTAAACCAATAAAATGTATGAGACCAGAAATTGAAGTATACTGGAAAATAGAGGTGGAAAGTGATTTAGCAATATCACATGAGGAATCACAGTCAAAACAGTGGGAAAGACAGAAGTGAGGTTAGAGATAAACAGGAAATATGTAAAAAAAGTCAAGTTCCCCCTTCTTGTTTTTAACTTTAATCCTGCCTGACTGTTTTGGAATGAGGGCAAGCCTATTTGGTAAACCTCTTCTATCCTCTTATTTTTTTTTTTAATTTCTCTTCATTTTTTTCCACCTTACATTCAAATTTAACTAGTGTTAGGGTATGGTCAGAATTAATGGATAAATTATGTTTTGGTTTATTTTGACCAGTCCCTTTATTTAGAACTTTGAATAATATAAAAAATATAAGATAGAGATATGACTTGAATATCCATGATTTGGGCACCATGATTCTTTACAGTGATCAAATGTAGACTTTAATTCTAGGGACTTGGGAGAGATAAATGGTATATATTTATATTTTGGTGCTCTTGTCCAGAAAAAAAATGGACACGGCACCAACGTCAAAGTATTGTTATAAAGAATAAATGGGGTAATACATGTAGTAAGAGCAGCTAAAGATTTTTGAGCACTTGCCTGAGTAGACACTATTTATATGTATTCATTTATCTAATTTTCACAAGAATCTTATGGGATATACATTACAATAATTATACCAATGATTGGGGAAATAGAAGCACAGAGAGGTTAATTGACTACTAGTAAATGGCAGAGCTGGTAATCAAGCCAATGAAGGTTTTGCTTTTAACCCTTACACTGTGGTCCTCTATGCCAGGTGCACACTGTGCATACAGTAAGTTTGGGGATTTCATTGAAGTATAATCTATTGGCCAAAATATCTGTGATCACCACCTGTGATTTGGATATTAAAGAAACCTATACATTTAAATTTAAAGGTCTAACTAAGTTATTAGACCAAAGCATGCCTGTTTATACCCTTTTGTTTAAAATAATACATTGATTCAGAATATTTGATTCAATAAATCATCAACATTTACCATGTCCCTAATATCATACTATCTACTGTTGGCTATGCAGAATAAGTTTGGACATCTCAGGGTCTTCACCCATAAAATCTTAAAACATACAGAAAGAATAAGTTTACTCAAAACCAGTGGAAAATAATTTAAAATATTATTATCAACTAATAATTTAAGTTAAACCAGTTTGGCTATATATTATAGATAATAAAGCCCATGAACTATCAGACCGAAAGATAATTGGTTGCAATTATTAATAAGTGCTTCATGGAAAAATTTTTGAATTTGTTTACTAGATGCTCTCTGAATATTTTGTTCTCCATACACACTAGAAATAACATAAAAGATCAGTTTTGTTTATAAGCTATTCATGGGATCCATACTTATGAATCTTCACTCATTCCAATATCAGACTTCTGATATATTTTTCAACTTTCTGAAAAAATAGTTGTAAATTCAGGGATGGGCTTCCCAAAGCTATAAAACAGTTGAAATAATCACCAAGCCAATTTACTAAAAGTCCATACATGCTACTCTAAGGTGGTCCCCAGACCCCCACTACGGACTGGTTATTATGTTTAGTTATGTTTCCAAGGAGATGGAAGATTCAAATTATCAAATGAGAAAGAAAAATTAGGCCTCTTAGGGGCACACAGATGACACTTACAAAGTCTTGTACATTATTGGTTGTGCCTAGCTCAGTATCTCCTGTTGATGTCCTGTAAATATGTATTGAGTAAAGTGACAGTAGGGAAAGAGAAATCAAATTGAAAAAGTAAGTAGAGAAGTAGGACTGCATGAGAGTCTATGATTGTTTACTACAGGAGCCAGTGCAATGTTTTAAAAGTCTTCAGAGGGGAGGGGGGATTGGGGAATGGGATAGGCTAGTGATGGGTATTAAGGAGGGCACGTATTGCATGGTGCACTGGGTGTTATACGCAAGTAATGAATCATGGAACTTTACATCAAAAACTAGGGATGTACTGTATGGTGACTAAAATAATATAATAAAAAATATTAAAAAAATAAAAGTCTTAAAAGCATTACTTTACAGTATTTTGTGCTTATAATAATGAGATTTCCTTATCAAATAAAGTTAACTCATGTTCTAAATACTATGTTTAAAGCATCAGAGTAATGTATCAAATTATTTGAAGATTTAAATAAAAGATCTTAATATTTTAACAAATTTCACAAGAATTAAAAAAAACTAGCAAAGGAGATAGAAAATAATTAAAAAGGTAGAAATGAACATCAAAATAAGTGGTAATTAGTGACATAGTGATGTTGAGAAACAAAATAATCACTACACTAAGATAAATGGGAGTATCAGTCAAGGTCCCAACCAGAAATAGACAACACATCTGTTTAGATAAATTGAAAATTGTTATTGTTAAAGGGAGCATTTACAAAGGTGTGGATGAGCTGAAGGGGAAACCCAAAAAGTGGAGCTGGTAAAAAACTGAGCTGTTATCACTTCAGTCCCAAAGGGAGGATAGGGAGCAGTTACCAAAATACAGAAAGAGAGATTACCACGAAAGTAGTGGTGGAGAACATAGCCAACTGAGGAGATCTGGCAAGGGAGGAGGCGGGGCAGTAAATATCCTGAACTCACTCTCCTCTATCCTTCCAGTCTATTGCTGGTGCTCCCCATTGGCTGAATTGAGCTCTGAGATGGAAGGCAAGGAAACTTGTTGATGGAATCTATCTAGAGTCAGCCTCTCATGGTGCAGAGAGCTGAGTGGGGAGTGACTTTGGAAAGGCCAACGGAAGATACATGGCATTATGTGCAAAAGTAAAATGTCTCAAAACCCAAAGCACTGAACAATCAGGGCTTTATTAAAATTGTTGGCGAAACTTAAGGAGCAGTAGAAAAATTGAAAATTTTGAAAACAATGATTAAAGCTTTGGGAAATAAATATTCTGAAAAACTCTAAGAGGAAATGTAGAATTCTCTAAGCAAAGATGAAGATACAATTTTGTGTGTGTGTGTGTGTGTGTGTGTGCAGCTTATGTGGAAATGGAGGAGGGGAAAAACTATAGGCTAGAGGATATTGATTTGGGAACAAATTCATATTTAAGTTTTACTTCTTTGAGAGCAGACACCCATATTCAGGTACCCTATTCACTTTGTGGGGTAAAGCCAGTGAGGTACAAAATGGAAAGGAGCACCAAATAATAAAGATAAATATTTGAATGCAATGCTTTTAAAAAATATAAAGAATCCACAATGAACAAAATATCAAAAAAAATTAAAATACAGATTTCTGTTTCTTTTTATGACCCTGCATTATTTTATGACTGGCATAGTGGTTTCTGATTGGTCCTCAGTCCTCACGCAGCTGGCACTGGTGAGGTTTATAAGGGTTGAACATGGCATGCAAACAGATTGGGCAGTGTGGGGTTTTTGTATACAATCATGGTTTTGATTGTAGAGTTTTATTGACTTTTTCCACTAGGTTCAAAATATGGGAAGATATTTTGATGAGTTGTATAGAGGGGCACACATTTTTCTTTTGGCCTCAGGCTCCAATATGATTCAGCACATGACTGATGAACACTGTAATACATAGCTGATAATTGATGTTTATTGAATGAAAGAATTTTTAAATGAATCAATGTAGTCATTTCCTACTCCAAATATGTATTACAAAGCTTTGGTGTCCATTCCAGCTCATATTTTTTTTTCTTTTGGTGCATAATTTATGGCCTTTCTCTGACATTCTTCCTCAAAGTCACAAGAGCAGTTTTAGGGGCATGATTAGGGACATAGAGATGCTCAAAGAAGGCTGTTGTAAAAATCTCATGAATAATCCATTAGGTAAGAAATTTCATAGTAATGGTTTGCCAAAATTGCCGGAGTCTTGTTTTGTTTTCTCTTTTCCTATTTCTGTTACTACCTCTTTACCTGGAATCTTCCTCAGCTTCTCAATCCTATTCAATGCATGCTTTTCATACCCAATTTGGTTAAACATTCTAAATGCTTAATTCTAAATAATCATATGTCAGTATGGGAGAAATTTAGATTTGCAATATACTAAATTGCCATTTATTATTTTCTTAATTGTTCAGTCATGGTATTCTCAAGTTTGTTTTTAATTTGTTTTGAATGCTCTTTTGTTTAGAACCATGTATACCTTAAAACTCTGCAATACCTAGAAGATCAGGACACAATAAATATTAATTACTGATAATTATAATAGTAATGAGTAGCAATTTAACTTATCCTGCCTTAAAACCCCACTGGAATCATGTGGATTTTTACAACAAATATAATTTCTTATCCTTGAAAGCCTTTTCTTTGGTCTCCATGTTAATGTCTCCCATTTTTGTCCTGTTAGACACAGATGATGTGAAGGGAAACTCTGATGCATTATTTATCTTTCCCATAGCTAATATCTGGGAAAAAACAAAAGTGAAATTTGACATAGGAAACTTCTATCTAAGAGCCAGATCATATAAATGCATACGGTTAAGATGCATTTTTCAGTTTTTGGAAAGATTATGTGGAATGTTGATTTTGTAAGTAAATAAGAAACAGTGTCCTTTGTGTCTCATATATTATTTATGATTCTATTTTTTTAAATTTTTTTTCACAAGAATATTTTGCTTGATCTTCAAATCGTCCATGTGTTGGGACTAGTTCACCTACTGGTCCATATCCACATAACTCATGCTTTACTGTCATAGACTGATGTGACACAGTGTAATAGTATATGATGCATTGCCTGAATTTAAAGGAACATGGACTATTTCTGGATCTGCTGTGCAGCATGAGATCTGTATCACATTTGAAACAAAGCTAACCAAGCAGACAGAGCAGAAAGATATGTATAGCATCCATTAATCAGGGTAGAGTATATATTTTTCAGCATCTTACTCTATTTGCCTGGTATATTTTAAGTCTGAAACACAGAACAAAAATAGCCTTCGTGACTGTTCATGTTATTTTTTACATTATTGTCCTTAAAGAATCATTCTCTAAAAAGCCAAAGCAACTTTAATTTGATTAAAAATTGTTAAATAGGTTGTACTACATATATTCCTTCATTCCACCTTTCTCACTGGGGAAACGTTAAGTATTCTGCAATGTATGCATTTTGATCAATATATAAATACATGACTATTAGCACTGAGCTAAGCTACTATCTGTCATTTA
The DNA here is from genome assembly GCF_017311325.1 of Ursus maritimus. Classification (NCBI taxonomy): domain Eukaryota; kingdom Metazoa; phylum Chordata; class Mammalia; order Carnivora; family Ursidae; genus Ursus; species Ursus maritimus. The sequence continues at coordinate 10,430,298 of NW_024423675.1, forward strand.
AAGCCAATTAAATTTAAAATAATTTGAAGTGTGTTGTTTATAAAAACTGTGAGTATCAAATTACTTTAGATTTGAACTAAGGAGAATAAACAAGGTAATAGAATTAACTGAAAGAAGCATGTTCACATAAGTGTGTGTTCTTACAGAAAACCTTCAGTTTAGGTAAGACTTTAGAAACTCTTTGAGGCAGAATTGCCACACATGCTTTAAAGAAGACAACTTACATTTCTCCCCATTTTATGAGGTCTGTTACCCATTTTCAGGTTCTTTTCACATTAAGTTTATCCTGTGTTTCCTATGAATTGCAACATTTGAAATCCTTGAACTTGAGCTACTGCTTCTTTCCTCCATTCATATTACTTATTCACCCAGATCAGAGAGCTAAGAACTACCAGAGATCAGACTGGCACATGTTTTCCCCACTTGGTCTCCCATTCTGGCAATAAGAAGTAAAATACCTCTAACCCTACTGCAGTTAGGCATTTACTACACAAACCCTACCCTTACCCAGAATTTCATTAATACTTTTCTGGATTTTTTTTTTAATCTCCCCTTTCTTTTTTCCTCATCCATATGCCTTCTCTCTTGCTTTCTCTCACAGCCACACTTCCATTCCTCTGAGATAATTATTCCTAGGCCCCCTGGTTATTGGCAAAATTATTTATCAAGGGTCTTTAAGTGATGTACACTACCAAGTACAGGTAACTTGGTGCCAGAGCTTATCCCCATCCTGGCCTAGTCAGCTGCGTCTTCACAGCTGCGTTGAGATCATCTGTCCCTAAAAATCAGCCAAATGTGTTGTTATATATACATCTTCTGCCCCAAAACAATCATTTGTTCACCATTCCACAGTTCTCATTAATGTCATCCCTGCTTTCCCAACTGGCTGGCCTATGCAACATAAGCAGAGACCTAAAGATGGAAAAAGGGAATGCATGCTTATGGGCTGATATGCAGTAGTTATTTGATCCATTCAGTCAACATGATCCTTCACAGCCAGTCTATAAATAACGTTTAGCAATTTTCCTTATAACATTTCTACATTTACCTTCCCATTTTCCAATCTGAAACAAAGCCAGTATGTATACAGGCAAAGAGTAGACAGTGAAAATTTGTGAAATAAGCTAGAGGGATAGGAAGGAATTTGAGTATATCTAGCCTTATAAGTCATATTAATTAGGTTAGTTTTTGATTCCATGAGCATTGAGAAACCACTGAAATGCTTTAAGAAATAAGTGGCAGAATGAGATTTACAAACGGGAAAGATGGCTTTGAGGCCAGAGTAAATATGGGTGGCTAATAGTGCAACTAAGACAATGAACTAAGATGATGGGATTCAAGAGATATTTAGGACATAAAATGGTAGAATTCGACGATGGATTTGGTGTATGGGTTACAGGCTAGAAGGTTTCTATAACGACTCAGAGGTTTTTGCCTTCTATAATGGAATGTTTGATCTAGAATGAGATGAGGAGGTGAAATATTAATTCACTGCATGTGCATGTATGAGATAGAAGAAAATACAAAATAATAAAAAAGAAGCATAGAACCAAGTTGTGAAGAGCTGCAACACTGACAGCCAGATAGAGGGGGGTGATCTTAGAAAAGGGACAATGAAGAGGAAATAAGCTAGAAAATATGTCCAGGAAAACAAGGGGAGCAGAAGAAAGATTTGAAAGGAGGGAGTGGTAAATATCATCAAATGCTATTAAAATCAGCACTGAAATTGTTCATCAGAGTTGGTGACCAAAGGTCATTGCTGACTTTGGCAAGAGCTGTTTGGAGTCAAGTTACCAGAAGTCAGATGGGAATGGGTAAAGTCAGAAAATGACGTCTGAAAGAGTAGGGGATAATGCTAGGGAGAGGTCATGGTGCTGATCAAGAAAGGGTCTAGAAGAAGTCATATTTTTTCCCTTTTTTCTTAACAACTTTTTGAAAAAGAATTCTGTGCTTAAAATAATTTGAGAATGAAGACTTGTAATATAATTTTCATATGTCTATTTAACTACTTTCATATTTTTCACTAGTTTTAATTCTATCTACATTACTATATTTTAAGGTCCTTAAAAGGACAGAATCATAAATCTAATTATTTTATATCCAGTTATAATCTTATTCTAATGTTGTATACACATCAATACTGATCAATTAGTCATCAACTATTTATTGCATATGTACTATACATAAAGTAGTTATTCAATTGCAGGTAGAGGTGCTCCATCAGAATTTCATTTAATTTTGTGTTTTCATTAAAATGATGGCTTTAAAATAATAATTAAAGGGGCACCTGGGTGGGTCAGTCAGTTAAGCATCTGCCTTCTTCAGCTCAGGTCATAATCTCAGGGTCCTGGGATGAAGCCCCACATGGGGCTTCCTGCTCAGCAGGGAGCCTGCTTCTGCCCCTTCTTCTCTCCCTTACCCCACCTTCCTGCTTATACTCTCTGTTCTCTCTCTCAAATAAATAAAATATTAAAAATAAATAAATAAATTGTAATTAATCATATTTTAGGTTATCTGATAGAATACCAAGTTTATCATGAAATTTGAGTGCCCAGATTTGCATTTATAGTTTGCATTTCTTTTTTTTCCTTCCCATATGATGGCTTAGTTTGCTATATGAGCAAATTGTGCATTGATTCAAATGAAGGAATGTTGGGGGAATTTAAATCCACATACACTTATATATGCAAATCTCCAGATCAGAGAAAGCTATTTTGTGTTAACAGAATCACATTCAGTTAAATAACAGATAATGAAAGTATATCCATCCATATATGTACCAAGTTTTTAAAACATGTAAAATAATGAATATACAGTGAAAATTGTAGTTCTCATTCTAATGTCTAGCAATAACTAGATTGGATATCTATTTGGTATAGAGTTTAATAACAATAATATAAACATCTTATTCAAGGAAAAATGCGGCTTTAAAGAATCATCAAACAATAATTTATTAAATTTGGCTGGATCATGGGTAATACTTTATTAAATTCGGCTGGATTTGGTTCTCTTGAACCAGCAAAACACTGAAGTCATTAATCTCACTTTATACAACATACTATGTGAATAAGGATTCTCTATTTTAAAATATTAAACTCAAAAATATTAAACTCTGGGGTGCCTGGGTGGCACAGCGGTTAAGCGTCTGCCTTCAGCTCAGGGCGTGATCCCAGCGTTCTGGGATTGAGTCCCACATCAGGCTCCTCCGTTATGAGCCTGCTTCTTCCTCTCCCACTCCCCCTGCTTGTGTTCCCTCTCTCGCTGGCTGTCTCTATCTCTGTCAAATAAATAAATAAAATCTTTAAAAAAATATATTAAACTCAAAATACAGTTATATAATATATAGAACTGGGCTTGTGACTGTGTCTTCCTACAATTTATTCAACAATGGACCTTGACCCAGGGATATACAAGAACATATATTGTTGTAGTTCTGAGGACGCAGAGGTCCAATGGGCTCTGATGCCATTGATGACTCAAAGGAAGAAGCAGAACTTGGCTTGATCCTTGCTATAAATTGAATATTTGTGTCCCCCTAATGGTCATATATTGAAACCTAATGCCCAGTGTAATGATGTTTAGAGATAGGGTCTTGGGAAGAGCTTTGGTCTTGACAGTAGAGCCTCATAAATGGGATTAATGACCTTGTAAAAGAGATCCCAAGGAGCTAGTTTTTCCCTTCAAAGTGAGGGCATATAGGAAAGACACTGCCTGTGAACCAGGAAGTGGGTTCTCATTTCTCAATTGGCCAACACCTTGATCTTAGACTTCTCAGCCTCCATAACTATAAGTTATGAAGTTCTGTTGTTTATAATCTACTCAGTTTCTGGTATTTGGCTATAGCAGCCTGAATGGACTAAAATAATCCCTAAAACTAGTATAAAAGTTGACTTGATATTCTAGGAGAGGGAGACAAAATGAGCAAAAATATATGGAGGTGTCCTCAGGAAAATGAGGGCTACACTTTAACTGGAGACGGTGTAAAGTGATCAGAGGACATACAATTGCAAAACACTCTGGGGCCAAACTACAGATTAAATGCTTTTATTGCTAGGCAAAACTGTTGAACAACATCAAATTTTACTCTGGATTTATTGTAATTTCACACTGTTTTTACATAATTACACCTAGGATATCTCTTCCTGAAATTTTCAAGTTGCATAAAGAATATTTTCAAATCAGATAGTTCCTTGTATAGAACAAATGGTTAATCAGAAAAATAAAGAAAAAGTTTAAATAAAATTTTACTGAAATAACCATTGTCTTTCAGTTGACCGTTTTTAGTAAAATTAGATTAATTATGAAGTTCATTACTCTTTTCTCCCACTGTTTTTTGGCCCTTTCCTCGTTGTGTTTCACATCATACAGGGAAGTAAGTGAGATAATATATGTAATTACCAAACTTATTTCTTTACTACCACCCCTTCTTTCTTTCATTTTTTTTGTCTCTATGAAAACCATTAAAATATTTATGATTTAAACTCCCTTATTCCTTTCATCTTCCTTCAGTTTGCTCATGTGAGTTCTCCAAATGAGGGATAGTTGTGTTGTCTTCAGAAATGTTTGGTGTCTTAAAAATGGAAGAGAAAAGGACAATTGATAAAGTACATGATTTTTCCTTCATTAGTAGACCACAATCAGACTTAATATTTATCAGTGTTTTTGTGGATGCCTTTTATATATTTAAACTGCCAGCATATAAAAGAACACCAATAAAGGTATATACATACTTTTAAGTTACATGGGTTTCAATTACCATTTTAAAACTTAATGTAATAAATGAGAACATTGATTTACACACTCCATGAGACATTCTGATTTTCATAGAACTCTATAAAGAAATGTCAACAGAAGAAATTAACTCTTACTTTAATGTTCTCCCACAGAAGTCATCTTATGCTAGAGAACATCCTTGAAAACAACAACTTGCTAAAATTTTAAAGATAGCCTCCTTCCAGCAATAAGAATTTCTTCAGAAGTAGAACCTTTTCCAAACATATTAATATTTTCAAAAAGACGATAACCCTATCAGGGATTAGACTGTCTCCGGGGTTAAAACCATAATCTGGTAAATAATTTCAACAGAGGACTATCTTTCTCCCTGAATAGAAAACTTCCTCACAAGGGAATCCCACAGATACTCATTTCTTCAAAGACAGGACCATTAAAACATGTCAGAATCTTCAAAGTTGAAAACACGCCACCCCTTAGCAAAATGAAGTCTTTTAAAGTAGAAGCCCAAAAGCATTATGAAGGCTCTGAAAGAAAACTCCCAAAGCTCTACAAAATGCTGCTTCCAGGACCCAAGTCTCAGATTATAATTTTAAAATGTTATGCAGATCATACACAATCTAGTTTTTTGAAAACAGACTTTAGTTTTTAGGGTAGTTTTAGGTTCACAGAAAAACTGAGAACAAAATACAGAGAGAATACGTATACTCCCTGCCCCCACACATGCAGTTTCCCAACCATCACCATCCCGCACCAGAGTAGTACTTGTTTTATAAATGATGAAACTACATCCACACATTATTATCACCCAAAGTCCATAGTTTACATTAGGGTTCACTCTTGGTGTTGGGCTTTCTATGGGTTTGAATAAATGTGAACGATATGTATCAACACCGGAGTGTCATATCAAATAGCTTCACTGCCCTAAAAGTACTCTGTGTTCTACCTATTCATCCCTCCTTCCCACCAACCCCTAGTAACCATGATCTTTTTACTGTCTCCATAGTGCTGTGTTTCCAGAATACCATATAGTTAGAATCATATAATATATATATTTTCAAATTGGCTTCTTTCTTTTTTTAGTATAATAAATGTTTATTAAGATGAACCATATTCATTGTTTATGAAATCATAATAATACGGATATGAGTAGAGACTTGTTAGTCAATTCATGAAATAATAGGACTAGCAAAGAAATTCTTAAAGTCTTTTTTAAATTTTAATTCCAATATAGGTAACATAGAGTTTTATATTAGTTTCAGGTGTACAAGAAAATTGGTTTCTTTCAAATGGTGATATGCATTTACGTTTCCTCCATGTCTTTTCGTGGCTTTATAGCTCACTTCTTTTTCACACTGAATAATATTTCACTACCTGAATGTACCGCAGTTTATCCATTCTTCTACTGAAGGGCAACTTAGTTGCTTACAAGTTTTGGTACTTATGAATAATACTGCTATAATTATGTAGGCAGGACATAAGCTTTCTGTTTCTCAGGGTAAATACCAAGGACTGCTTTTGCTGGATAGTAAGGTGAGAGTACATTTAGTTTTGTCAGAAGCTGCCAAACTAACTTCAAAGATAGCTCTATCATTTTGTACTCCCACCAGCAGTAAATGAGAGTTCCTATTGCTCCACATCCTTGCCAGCATTTGGTATTGTCAGTGTTCTGGATAGTACCATTCTAATAGATACTATTAGGCCATTCTAATAGGTGGGTACTAGTATCTTATTTTAATTTGCATTTCCATGAATGTATATGATGTGGAACATATTTTAATATGCTTATTTGCATCTGTGTAATCTTCTTTGTGGGGTGTCTATTCAGACATTTGGCCCATTTTTAATTGGGTTGTTATTGTTGAGTTAAAAAGTTCTTTATATATATATATAATATATATATATATTTTTTTTTTTTTTTTTTAAACAGTGCTTTATCAGAAATATCTTTTGGAAATATTTTCTCCCAATTTGTGGCTTTTTCTTTTCATTGTCTTGACAGTGTCTTCTGCAGAGCAGAAGTTTTTAATTTTAATAAACTTCAGCTTATCAATTGTTTCTTCCATGGATCATGCCATTGGTGTTGTATGTAAAAAGTCATCACCATACCCAAGGTCATCTAGATTTTCTTCTGTTATTTTCTAGAAATTTCATAGTGTCACCTTTATACTTAGGTCCATGATTCATTTTGAGTTAATTTTTTTAAAAAGATTTTATTTATTTCAGACAGAGAGAGAGAGCGCACAAGTAGGGGGGAGGGTAGAGGGAGAAGCAGATTCCCCGCTAAGCAGGGGGCCTAACGTGGGGCTCAGTCCCAGGACCCTAGGAACACTACCTGAGCCAAAGGCAGACATTTAATCGACAGAGCCACCCAGACACCCCCTGGGTTAATTTTTTTGAAGAGTGTAAGGTCTGTGTCTAGATTCATTTTTTTTGCATATGAATGCCCAGTTAGTCCAGCACCATTTACTGAAAAGATTATCTTTGCTGCATTGAATTATCTTTGTTTCTTTGTCAAAGTTTAGTTGACTCTATTATGTGGATCTGTTTCTGAGCTTTCTCTTCTGTTCCATTGATCTATTTGTCTATCCTTTTGCCAATACCACATTGTCTTGATTACTCTAGCTTTATTTAAATCTTGAAGTCAGGTATTGTCATCCTCCAATTTTGTTCTTCTCCTTCAATATTATGTTGGATATTCTCAGTCTTTTGCCTTTCCATGTAAAATTTAGGATCAATTAGTTGATATCAACAAAATAATTTTTGGGATTTTGATTGCGACTGCATTGTACCTACAGATCAAGTTGTGAAGGACCAATATCCTTACATGTGATCTACTTTTGAAAAGTTCTTTTTTTTTTTAAAGATTTTATTTCTTTATTTAACACACATAGGGACAGCCAGTGAGAGAGGGAACACAAGCAGGGGGAGTGGGAGAGGGAAAAGCAGGCTTATAGCGGAGGAGCCTGATGTGGGGCTCGATCCCATAACGCCGGGATCATGCCCTGAGCCGAAGGCAGATGCTTAACCGCTGTGCCACCCAGGCGCCCCTACTTTTGAAAAGTTCTGTTTGATTTGAACCATTTTAACTGATAAATAAAATATGGTAAAATCTAGTTATCAGGAAATTAAGGTTAGTATTCCTTTAACTCTAATATAAGAATCTGAGGAAAGTAATATATAAATGGTGAACAGAACCCTATGGATTTGAATCATATAGGGAAGTTTTACCTCACTTCATGTTATTTCTGACCTGAGAAGCCTACAAGTCAGGAGAAATGTTTATAGTAATTTTTACTTTTTATTATTTACTGTTTTATTATTTATTATTTCTGTGTTTACTTTTTATCATTATCCATATAGTCTAAGTATTGTTTGTAATAGCAAATATAATTTGAATCCATTTATAGTATTCTATTTCTAAAAATATATGGAAAGCTGATTCAGAATATATTAAATTTAAGATTATGGGGATTGGGAGAGGGTCATGGGTTAGGTTAATCCTCTTTTCTCTCCTTCAATTATATGTTTTCCCAAGGTGGTTATTTCATTCTACATTTTAAAGACAACTAAAACCTGGTGTGTGTGTGTGTGTGTGTGTGTGTGTGTGTGTGTGTGTAAGACTTGAATATTATACAGGTTTATATTACCAATTAAAATGTATGTATGGTTAGAAGTCACTGCACAAAATTGAATAGATTTGAATTTCTGAATTGAAATTTCTGGTTTCAGAGGTTTGGGGTTAACTGATATTACATTTTTCTGCCTGTTACTCTCTGTGTCTTATTTATAATGAACTGAAGCCACCTTGCAAATATTTGTAGTTCCATATTCCAAGACAGCTTTCTACCTAGTAACAAATTCACGTAAAACATTCTCAGCTCTTTAGCTCTTTTGAGCAAACTGATATTCTGAACTCTCAATGCTTTTCTGAATAGAATCTTGAGAATTGCCATTTCCCAGGAGGAGGCCTGCCTTAGCCTCCTTGCCGCATCAGTCCTTGAATGGGAACAGCCTGTGGGAAGTACAGCTTCAGTGCAAACACTGTGCCTGAGAGGAGAGCTACGCCCAAGGTCAGTTATCTTTAGTTGCAGTTATAAGAGATCTGAGAGGCACATTTTCATGGTCACCATGGTGGATGAGAGCTAGTTTATTATCAAAGGAACACCTGGGACCAAGAAAATGAAAATATCAAAAGAAAACCAAAATATTTAATCACCTGTAATGTTCCGGGTGTTTTTAGTGTCTTCACAGTAGTTATCTCTTTTACATTTTACAACTACCCTAAGGAGTAATCTTACTATCGTTATATTGAATATATAAAAACTGAAATTTAGATAACTGATATCATCTTAATTTTAAGGAGATACTTGAATAGTAAATGACATTATATTAAACTCAATTGCCAAATGGATGCCTCCGTAGGGTTCTAGAAAGTATGTTGTCAGTATCACCACCAATTTCATCAGAAAAATCTTAGGTATTATGAAGCTCAAATTTTTATCACTGGCAGCAAATACCATTGGTTTCTTCCTCTGACAGGTTTACTTCAATCATTTTTGATTAAGTATCTCCCAAATACCCATGTCAAACAATAGTTTGTCATTAATTCTTTCTAGCAAATGATATTCCATCAAAGACTGGCTAGTTCAGCTTGTGATCCAATGGGGCAAGTGCTTCTCCTTTATACTTCAGTAGATATCAGAAGTGCATTTGTATACTTTCTACTTCATCACAGGTGTTATTGAAATGATGTGTCTTCAAGTTTCAAGATTTAATAAAATTATCAATTTTGACTGCTTTACTGAGGACATTCTTAAGGGAAGCTCTTCATTCAATTAATTGAACTATTTATTAAATGTGAATCTGTGGTGGTGAGAAATATCATGACTTCTAGTAGTTTGGTGCAAACTGCCAGGAGCTTTATCCACCTTTACGTTTGGTACCATTAGTGCAATTATGAACACAGCGAAAAAAAAATCAAGTAATGCTTAGTATTATTATGACAAAGTTTTGACCATGTGTATCAACTTAAAGTATCTTGAGTTACTGAGGGGTCCACAGACCACACTGTACAACATTGTTCAAGATTATAGTTAAGAACCTTGAGACTATTCTAGAATATTTGCTCCATGAGAGCATGGATCTTTGATTTGTTCATTTATGTGTCCCAAGCACTCAGAATGATCTGTAACACATGATATAAGTATAAACATATTACCTGTTGCATTAAAGAAAGAAACATTGAAATCATGAATTTTGATCCCTCCTCTTTCCCCCACACCCTCACCACCAATCAGACTATGTGCTGAATGGTTGTGTGATTTAGTTTTATAATTTTTAAAAGAGATAATATTAGTACCTAGCTTACAGGTTTGTTTTAAAGATGAAATATGACAGTGCATTAAAATGCTTTGCAGAATGACCAACACAAGGCAGTGATGTTCATTATTTAAAAATATATTAGGAAAAACATGTAAAGGATCCGTAGTTGTCTCAGTTATAACTGGTTCTGTCTATAATAGTATTGCAATCAAAAGAGTAAAGGATCATATGTAAACAAAGACCTGGGATAGCAGTTGAAGGCTTAGGTGGTAGCTCCAGAATGTCTTCAGTCACTCAGGCTTCTATTTTTCTGCATTAATATCCTACCACATGACTTTCATCTTAAGGTCATATCTTGATCCAGTGTAACTGCTGAAAGTCCAGTTTTTGCTTCTGCAGTGAAGGCCAGAAGAAGAAAGAAAGGTGGAAAGGTGTTTGTTTTGTTTTGTTTTTAAAGTCTGACCCGAGCTAAATCAGCTCCCTTTAAACAGGTTTCTCAGAAGTCTCATATCCCAAATCTGCATTTTGTTAGCTGCAGCATGGTCACATACAAGGGAGGCAGAGAAGTTAGCTTTTTATTCTTTGTGTCAACATGCCTACCTAAAAATCAGGATTCCTATACTAAGAAGAAAGAAGAAAACTGATTGCCTCTACCTCTTCCTGGAACAAAGTAATAGTTGCTATGTAACATATAACATGGATATATTCAATTGTGCAGAAGACTGATTGATACAGATGTTTTTTGCTCCTCTGTGGGTATAACAACTCTTTGACCTAGCACTGAACTCAGCACCTACCATAGGCCTTTATCCTTACAAAAGGGCCGAGGTTGCACATCACATTCTATCTAGTGCCTCCATGTTCTCCCCAGGATCAAGCGGTGGGAATTTATATGTACAGTGCATTGAATGTGATTCAGCTACACTGATGACTAACCATTTTAGGCTGAACTGAGAGCACTACAGCCTTCTAAGTTTCCTGAATCTTATCCCAATTATATTTCATTTAATAACACTCAGTGAAATATCTGGTGGCAGGGGAAATGAAACTACATGCTTTTATGGGATCATTCATCAAGAACTAATTGAAGCGTTCATACAGTTTAGTGCTGATAAAACAGTGTAACAATAAACAATAACAAAATTCACTGGAGAAGGATTTGTTTTGCCGTGAGGAAAATGGTTCTGTTTCATCCTGGGATTCCTGGTTAAGAGTCTCCAATTTACAAAAGGATAAGCGCAGACTCCTCTGCATAATGACGGGGTGGAAGCTGTGTCAAATGTATTAGTGTTGCTCCACTGGAGCCATTCTCATCCTAAGTATTTGCTATTGTGTGGGACTCTAGCAGGAGGCTGCAGGACCAATAGGATTTTTAAAAGTTTCTTTTCCTATTTATTGTTATGATGCTTGAAGCAGCTCCTTCTTAGTTTTTATTGGAAAATATAGAAAAATCTTAAAGTGTACTTTAATAAGTTCAGATTTTCTTAAATCCCAATTTAAGAAGTTCTTTTTTGAATACTGCTGCATATGGAGTTAGTTGGCTTTTTGTCACTGCAATCCCTGTTCCTCCACATGTGGTGCTTGGATGTCTGGCTGAATTGAAAAGGAAGGAATAGAGAATAGACACCTTATACTATCTCATTTTCTTGGGAGTGACTGAATCATAGCAAAATGAAATGTATGAGAAATGTGCCACAAACTGCTGTAAACCTGAACATTTATTTGCTATATTTATATGACTTAGATGGCAGTAAGCATCATGTAATAAGTGAAGCATTTACTTGGTAATTGGTATGTCTTATATATATAATAACCACAGATTTTATTGGTAAAACATATTACCTAGGCTCAATTTCACTATAGGCAATAAGACTAGACTCTCTACCATCACGATTTTAAATTTTAAATAGCACTATATGGATATAGATTTTAGATAAATGATCAGCATATTAATAAGGCTTGTAAGATGATAAGAGTCGTCATTTTTCACAGACACCATTAATATTTATTAATATGTTTTGAAAACTTACCTATAAAATAAGAAGCTCTGCTAATTTGGATATGGTCAGATATTGTAGTTTTAACGTTCAAATTTGCTTTGCATTATAAAAAGTAATTTCTCCTAAGGGCTTTTTAAACTGTAGTTTTCTAAAAGTCTTAATACATCTTAAACAAAGCACTGCCAAGCCTAAATTATTTCCTAAAATGAGAAAGATTTATAAAAACCATAATCGCTCTTTGGGTTGGCTAAGAAATGAAATCAATGCTTTGTGGGCTTAGTTGCCAGTCACTTCAGTTAATTTGTAGCACCATTAATAAGTGAAAGATAAATTTATATTATGATGTAAGAAGTATCTATTTAATAGATATATTTAGGGATAAAATTATGATTGTAGATTTCATAGCTTTCATATTGTAAACCATATTTGACTTTTCATATAGATTTGCCAAACAGAATTTTATAGCAAAGGCATCTGAAAATGGGAATGACAGATTAGCATAAATTAAGTCAGCACCATGCTATAATGCTTCCACCATAGTTCCCAAACACACTAGGCAGCTTCTGCATCATGACTTTTCTTCTACATGACACCTTTTCTCTTGGTATTCCCACAAGGCTTGCTCACTCATGTCTTTCAGGCCTTGATCAAGTGCCATCTTCTCAGTGAGGACTTCCTGACCACCTTATTTTGTATTACAACTCACCCCCCAAACTCATATACCCTAACGGCTACCTGCCTTATTTTTCTTCGGAAACACTTATCTGACACCCTACATATACATATTTATTGGTTCACTGTCTAACAACACTTTTTTTAGAGTTTAGACTCTGTGAGGGCAGGTGGCATGTATATTTTATTCACTGCTTGATCTCAGAGCCTGAAATATGATAGGCATCAGTGATATATGTTGAGTAAATGGATTAGGGTTCCAGATTTCCCATATCTTATACACAAGCTCTTTGAGCTTCGGCAAAGTTAATCTACTAGTTTCTGTTTCCTTATCTACAAAACATGAGAAATAATGATGCCTGCTACATTTTACTGATTAAATGAAACACTATGGCATAAGAGCTTTTTTCTAAAGGCAACTGATTGCTGTTGGAACATCAAATGGCTTTCAGGAAACCCATGGAGGTTGTGGGGATTTTTTTTTTTTTTTTTTTTTTTTTTTTTTTTTTTGCTTTGCTTGGGTTATCTGATTTAGAGGAGACCTGACTTGGGTTACAGTGTTGGTCTTGGTACGCAAGTTAAAGCTATGGAGCCTTTGCCTATTCTAAGTTGTTAGCAATACAGAAATCAGTTAGCCTCATGACCAAAAGTAGGCAGTGATTTATAGAGACATAGTTAGAGGTGATATTTGGATGCAAGATAGAATTTAAGGGATGGAAATTTACATAAGGTAAAGGTAATAGGGTGCTAAAGCTAATTGGTCTACACGAGAAACAAACTGTTGAGTGTGGCCTCATTTATAGCGTGCTATCAAGAAAAGTGAGGCATCATAGGGTAGTGTGGTAATTAATTATTTTGTCAATTTGCTTAGGCTGTGGTATCCAGTGTTTGGCCAAACATTAGTCTAGATGTTGCTAGGAGGCTATTTTGTAGATGTGATAACATTTACAATCAGTTGACTTTAAGAAAAGGAATTTTCCCTTGATAATGTGGGTGGTGGATCTTATCTAACCATTTGAAGGCCTTAAGAGCAAAAGACTAAGGTTTCCTGGAGAAGGAATTCTGCCTCAGGACTGTAACATAGAAATCATGCCTGAGTTTCCAGCCTATCTGTCTGTCCTATGGATTTGCTAGCTCCCACATTCCTGTGAGCCAATTCCTTAAAAACAAAACAAAACAAACAAAAAAAAAAAACCTCTCTCTCTCCCTCCTTCTCTCTGTGTGTCTCTGTCTCTGGTTCCCTTTCTTTCTCACTTATTGGTTCTGTTTCTCTGGAGAACCCTCACTGATACAAGTAGTAATCTGTGGTTTACAATTCTTGATTTGAGAATTATTGTGACAATTAACTAAAACAATGTGTGCTAATTTCAAAATAAAATCCTAGCACACAGTAGGTGCTCAAAAAAGTCATTCTCACCTTGGTGATGATGGTGGAGGTAGACAGATGATGTATTTACCAATGGAGTCTGGTCCTCAATTAACCTATGATAGCATCCACTGAGTACCTAAAAGTTTGCTGACTGATTTGACAAGTCAAATTCAAATAAAGAAAAGGAGTTCAGTCAATTTTAAGGCATAGTCAAAGTATTAAGTATAGAAGCAAATTTGTGTAGGTCAACTATAGGGAGAACAATGTTTAGAAAGAATATAAATTCTTGAGCAAGAAGACAGATTCAAATTCCATCTTTGCTTCTTACCTACTATGTGACCTTATTTGGGAAATGAGTATTATAATGCTTTCCCCACAGATCTACTGTGGAACTTTAGTAGAGTAAATTATATAAAACATCCAGTACTGTACCTGTCATGTTTTCCTCCTCATTTCCCTAACTTACAATCGGTTAAAGCAAGTTTCCCAATTTTTGAAATTTTGATTTCAAGCCCTGTATGCCAAAAGAGTGGTCAGTTTCAAGTTTCATAATTGGAGATAGACATTTTTCTTTTTCTCTCCAGGTAAATGAAACTTTACTGAGAGAAAAGAATGTCAATAAAGCACAGCAATTTTTAATGCAGTCTCGTATTGACTAAAGCTTCATAGAGAAGAAAAGGGTATTGCCTTGCCTGACAAGGGAGTTAAAGCCTCACACCCTTACAGGCGGGTACATCAGAGGTGGTGGGTGCACCCCAAAACTAATGATCCTCAGATGCCCCTCTATGCAGCTGTAGGTGGCTTACCCCAGCAGATTCAAGAGCAGCAACAAGGCCAGTGGTGAGCTCTGTCATGGCAGTCAACTACGGGACACTGATAATAAAGCTAAGTTCTCTACAGAGTAAGAGAAACCAGAATTATTGTCAGTGTTATAAAACATGTATTTTACTATATGTCAACCCAAGCTGTATTTTATTATCAGTAATGCCTATTAATGAAGAGTTATTCATTCTCAGGAATTTCATTTAATTTGAGATAAATAAAGAGAGTGGTTTTAATGCTATAAATGTACTTCTAAAAACACAAGAGAAAGGTACTTCTTATAGGATGGAAGGAATGGAGTGATTCAATTATAATATTATTTCTTGAAAATTAAGGCATATTAAAGGATACTTTAGAAAAACTATTTTGGTATCATGTTATAAAAGAGTTATATTTCATTTAGATTATTAAGAAGCTCAATTGATGAATTTGTTCCATGTAACTAAAAAGTAATAATAATAATACCTTTAAAAGAAGAGTACACACTGCCAGGTAGGCTGAAAGAGTGTGCCAGGGCAAGGCTCTGGCCAGCACCCTTGCAACAGGACATCCTGGAGCTAGGTCAGGAAGGCAGATAAGTCTGGAACACCATCAGGCAGGTAGAAGCAGAAACTCAAGCCGGAAAGGTCTTGCTAGAGCATCTGGGTTCAGAGACCAAGGGCCAAAACATCTGTATTGGGGATAAGCGAAGAGTAGGCTCATTAAGACAAGTTCAGGAGGGAAGAGAGATGGAAGGAGAGGCAGCAGCCAGGCTGTATTTGATGGTACTGGAAAGAAGGGCCCCTGGAGGATTAAGGCAGAAGTGAGGCCAAAATTTACCATTTACTTTTCAAATTGTTAATAGCTTTATTTGATATTAATTATAACTATTACAAACCTATTGAAATACTTAGATTATATAAGAACTATACACACAAGAGTACAAAGTAAAGTCCTGAATTCCATATATTTAATAAGTATGTTACCAAATTTTTTGTGTTTCCATATGCAGCACATACTTTCCTTTTTTTTAAAAACTGGGTCATACTAATACATAATCTGCTTTTAAGAATTTGATCTTATTTAAATGAATTTATATGAATTTATATCCATATTGTTTTTTCCAATGTGTGCATAATAATTCATTTGATGAATATACCCAAACATACTTTATCCATCTTCTGTAGATAGGCATGTAGGCTTTTTATGTTTTTTTCTAACGTAAACACTCTTTAAAATTGCTGTTTCTTTCCTGTTTGTTTCAATTATAAATAAAATTTATTTTTCACCCCAAAAGTAATATAACCACATGAAGAAAGTTTTGAAAACAGAAAAATTAAATAAAATATTTGTATGTTTACCATTAAAACATATCATTATTTTGGCTTACTTTCATAGGATTTTTTTTTTTGTCCTAACTTTTAGTACTTTAATTATCTGGTAGGTAATTTGTATGCTACTCAGCTCAAAGGCATCCCTCAAACCCGAAGTCTGTAGTTGTTTCTAGTCTCAGAGGTGCCAACATGCACCAAGAAGGAGTGTAGGATGAACTGAAAGGAGGGTGTGATAACCAACAGCTTCTTCAGGCTGGGAGAGATGGTGCTCCCTTTTGCAGGTGTAAAACTGAGGTCTCCTGGAGGCTGACTTTCTGAATCCCACCAGTTAGCCTGGTTGTGTCTATCATCTCAGGGCCACTCTGAGCCTCTGGTCCTTGAGGGTTGTTGGGTTAAGTACAATGAATACTGGTGTTTATTAAAAAAGACAAACTGTGCTTGTAGTGTTGTACATATTATCCTGTTTAATCCTTACAACACTTTGAGTTAGATATAACAAGCCTCTTTTTGTAGGTAAGGTGATAGGTGCAGAAAGGTTAAGTTACTTGGCCAAGATTACATTACACAGAAGAACTGGAATAGAAATCTGTAACTGTGGACCTCTGAAAGAAATAAACTTGTGAATGTATACTAATGTCCTGGGGTATGTGGATGTGGTGATAGGTGGTAGTTGGTTCCTAAATTTAATTCTTCTTGATCATATCCTTCTAGTCAATGAAATACGGGAATATGAGAACATATAAGACTCAAAATTACCTTCATTTATGTGGTAGATGGGTAAGTAATACTGTAAATTTGGTTATATGTTAGGTGAGACTGAGGAGAGTATGAGGACATTTGGGATGAACTTTGTTGGCTTAGCTCTACCAGGTATGGGGCCTGGCCGAAGGCTTTGATGATGAGAAGGAACCCAGGATGCTCTATAGCTTACAAGAGAGATTCAGATGATAATGTCACTTGTCATAATGATTTGTGTTTGGCTGTACCACATGCCAGGGGTGGCCAGCAAAAAGGAGGGATCGCCTAGGCATGGAACAACATACTTGGCACTGCAGAAAGAATAAAGTAAGTGGCTAGAACCAATATTTTTCAGAGAAATAAAAACTGACTCCTCATGAGATTATTGAACCAAAGTGTTCTGTTTCCATCTGATCCAAAGTGAATTTCTGTAGTTTAGGTGGAAGCCAATCTAATAGAGAATAGTTTAGGTAGGGCACTAGGGCAATGGATGTCTCTTAATTTGTTGTACAATCAACTTTCACTTTTTCTAAGTCTATGCCTTTCCCAATGCTATCATCCATACTGTAGCAGCAGGATCAACCTTATGACCATATGACCTCCATTGACTGGTTTTGGGTAGGCAATTGGCCAGATATACTGAGTCCTTATTCAGGAGCTTTAGAACTTGAGGGTCATACTTACATCAGGGGTCTAGACTGTTAAGAATAGTTGTATGACCACATGTCCTGTAAAGAAGCAATGACAGGGAGATAGAAAAATGAAGCAGAACCACAGGGAGCAGTAGAGAAGAAAATTGCTCATTCTAGTTTTTCCTGAGGTCCTGTGCCATTGTTATTTTTGGGTTTAGTGAGCTATCTCACATCTTTATAAAATTCCATTTTTATCTTAAACTGGTTGGAGCTAGATTTCTGTCACTTTCAACCACCAGAATTCTAACTAATATAACTAATCTTAAACTAAGTTCGAAATGAATGGAACCAAGAAAAAAAGTGAGGCAGCTTCTATATTTGATATGCAAACCAGATTATCTGTATGAGAAATAGGAAAAACTTAGTGGTTTTCTAAATTCAAAAGGGGGTAGCAGATGCCACTGTAGTCAACTATATATTAATAAAGGTGACTCCTACTTCTTGAGGAAAATATGACATTTAACTAACAGTACCAAAGGCAAGCTCTCACCTTTTGGAAAGGTCTTTTTACTCTTTAATATGATTGTTAAAATAGCAATGGATTTTTTTCATGGCTGGCGCTATGGAAAGATAATGGGAATAACTTGACGGCAGTGAAAGTTTCATTTCAGAAATATTTTCAAACTACTCATATATGAGAGCAAGCCAACAAAACAAAACAAAATCCCTCTCATTTCAGCTTATTTTATAAGAAATTGTGCATTTGAGACAGTTGAAAGTGAAAACAAAAATTAAATCAATAGAAAATCTATACATTAAAGTTTATGTTGGAGAGAATCCATATTGAGGTGTTTAGTAATATTTGTCTCTTCAACAATCTAGAATTTCTGAAAATCTTATAAAATGTATATATACTCTAATATTTGTATGTGATATAGTTATTGTGATAACATCAAAAAATATTGACTAGTGACTTTTAGAAATATGTTCGGAGCACAGATTATTAACAATTCTTATTTCATTTCCTATCTAAAAATTAATAAATATAATCTTTTATCTCATGTCACAATATTCTGAGAAGCATGACTTCCTGAAGAGTCTCTTTTATGTCTGTACATATGCTATTCTAGTTAATGTAGCATTTTTCTGTGCACACTGTTTAAATACAACATATTAAAATAAAACTGGAAACTTTATTTTTTAACAATTTACTTTTATAAATTTAACATATTTTCGTCATTAAGGGTATATAAAATGTGGGGAGGAGTTAAGATGGCGGAGGAGTAGGAGACCCCTTTTTCAGCCGGTCCCCTGAGTCGAGCTGGATAGGTACCAGACCAGCCTAAATAACCACGGAATCAGCCTGAGACGCAGGATGATGCATCTGGATCTCTACAAATGAACATCTCCAGCGCTGAGTATTGAGGTACAAAGAGGGGAGCTGTAAACCGTGCACAGATATTGGAAGATAAACGAAAGGGGGAGGGAGCCGCCGCGTTTGGGCGCCGGGAAGCGGCAGCCACCTGCACGGGGGAGCGGGCGGACTCACAGAGGGCACCCGCAAGAGAGCGGACTGAGACCGGTGAGCCATGAATGCGTGCCAATAGGCATCTCCCAGAACACCGGAATCCCGGTGTACTCACGGGATCCAGACTGAGACCGGGAATCCCGGGCTGCTGCGGCGGTGGCGGCTGGCGGGCCACCTGCACGGGGAGCTGGGCGGACTCATCCGGTCCGGCACCCGCGAAACAGCAGACTGAGACTCTCTGAACCTGGTGGCTGGCGCCACCAGGCTTCTCACGAAACTCCGGAATCGGTGTGCCCACCGGGCATAGACTGAGACCTGGGAGACACCCGGAGCGCGCAGGGCGGCCGGTGGCTGGGGGCATTAGAAACACACAGCGACAGAGACGCTGGGCCGGGTGGCGGCATCAGGAAACACAAAGGACAGAGACGCGCTGGCTCCTGGAAGTGAGGGCAGGGACGCCGGTGTGGGGCGCACATCCCGGACGCTGCAGGGTTGAGCAGCACCAACAGTAATAGAGTTAAAGTGGCCAGAACATCGTGGAGAACGGGCCTAGTCCCCTCTGTTCTGCGACAATGCAGCCTTCTCCTGCTGCTCTGACCTCAGAAGAGGCATAGCCGGCCGCCAGGAGCCGCCAGAGAACAAAAAGCTCGGGAAATACCGGCTCAGAGAGTGCCCATCCCCATCCCTCCTCTCGTGGGACGCGAGACTTACCCAAACAGGGTTGCCTGAGTATCACCGGCGTCGGGCAGGCCCCACTCCCAGAACACAGAAGGCAGGCTGAAAAATCAAGAAGCCCACAACCGGGAGGCGCTCCTGGGTGGCGCCTCGGCCATTGAGCGCCTGTCTTCGGCTTAGGGCGTGATCCCCCAGCATTCCGGAAAGGAGTCCCCATCGGGGGCGTCTCCTCCGCTGGGAGCCTGCTTCTTTCCTCTCTCACTCCCCTGCTTCTGCTCTCTCGCTCTTGCTGACTGTCTGCCCCCTCTCTCAGATAAGTAAATAAATAAAATCTTTTAAAGAAGAAGCCCACATCTCTAAGATCCCTATAAAAACAAGGGGCACGGCCTGGGACCCAGTCAATAATTTGGGCTCTGACAACCCCACAACTCCTCTCTTCTCTTCATCAGAATGACAAGAAGGAAGCCCCCAACAGCAAAGAAAAGACAGTGAGTCAGTGGCCTCTGCCACAGAAATACTGGATATGGATGTAACCAAATTATCAGAAATGGAATTCAGAGTAACAATGGTCAAGATAGAGTAGAATTTGAAAAAAAGTATTCAGGAAAATATTACTGAGAATATACAATCCCTAAGGGCGGAAACAGAGCGAATTTGACAGAAATTAAAAATTCTATGAGCCAAAATGCAGGCAAAACTAGAGGCTCGACGGCCAGGGTCACGGAAGCGGAGGAAAGGGTTAGTGAATTGGAGATGGGTTAATAGAGGAAAAATAAAAATAGAAGATGGTCTTAAAAAAATCCACGCCACGAATGTTGGCTACGGGAGATTACTGACTCAACGGTAAACGATCCAATGTTAGGAATCATCGGCATCCTTCGAGGGGTGGAGAAAACAGAGGTCTAGAAGAGATATTTGAACAAATTGTAGCTGAAAACTTCCTTCTAATCTAGCAAGGGAAACAAAAAATTCGTGTCCAAAGAGGCAGAGAGGACTTCTCCCAAGCTCAACCATGACAGACCTACACCACGCCACATCATAGTGCAATTCGCAAATACAGGATCCAAGGAAACAGTATTGAAAGCGGCCAGGGCAAAGAAATTTCTCACGCACTGGCAAGGCAAAGGTATCAGAATTTCATCAGACCTGTCTACACAGACCTGGAATGAGAGAAAGGGTTAGGAGCATTTTTAAAGTTTCAGAAAAACATGCAGCCAAGGATCCTTTTATCCAGCAAGGCTGTCATTCAGAATTGATGGAGAAATAAAGACATTTCAGAATCGACAGTCACTAGCCAATTTCGTAACCACGAACCAGCCCTACAGGAGGTACACGGGGTTCTATAAAAGTAAAAAGTGTCTCAAGAGTGATACAAAACAGAAAGTCACAGCCAATACAACAAAGACTTTACTTTGACAACATGGCAGAATTAAAAGCATATCTCTCAGTACTCAGCCTGAACATTAATGGTTTAAATTCTGGTTTCAAACGCCACAGGGTTGCAGATTGGATAAAAAGAAATACCCATCCATTTGCTGTCTACAAGAGACTCATTTCGAACCCAAAGATGCATTCAGACTGAGAGTAAGGAGTACCATCTTTCATGCAAATGGACCTCAAAAGAAAGCTGGGGTAGCAATTCTCATATCAGATAAATTGGATTTAAACTACAGACTATAGTTAGAGATGCAGAAGGGCACTAAGTATTATTCTTAAAGGAAGTATTCAACAAGTGGATATGACAATTATAAAATGGCATATGCCCCAACAGGGGAGCAGCAAGATACAAGCCAACTCTTAACCAGAATAAAGAGACATATAGATAAAAATACATTAATAGTAGGGGACCTCAACACTCCACTCAGAAATAGAACACCCTGGCAAAAACTAAGCAAAGAATCAAAGCGGCTTTGAATGCCATACCAACGAGTTGGACCTCTTAGATATATATAGAGCACTACACCCCAGAACCAAAGAATACTCATTCTATTCTAATGCCCATGGAACATTTTCAAGAATAGACCATGTTCTGGGACACAAAACAGGTCTCAGCCGATACCAAAAGATTGAATCCCCTGTATATTCTCGCAGACCACAACGCTTCGAAATTGGAACTCAACCACAAGGAAAATTTGGAAGAAACTCAAACACTTGGAGACTAAGAACCATCCTGCTCAGGAATGACTCCGATAAACCAGGAAATCAAAAATCCTCCAAATTAAACAATTTATGGAGCATCCTTCAATACATAAATTAAAAAACACAAATAACCAAAACCTATGGATACTGCAAAAGGCAGTCCTAAGGGGAAATACATAGCCATCCAACCTCACCAAAAGAATAGAAAATTCAAATGCAGTTTTTATATTCTCACCTCAAGAAGCTGGAACAGCAACAGAGGGACAGGCCTAATCTACGACAAGGAAGCAGTTGACCAAAAATTAAAGCTGAAATCAATCAAGAAACCAGAAGTACAGAGCAGATCAACAGGACTAGAAGCTGGTTCTTGAGAGAATCAATAAAATTGACAGACCACTGGCAAGACTTATCCAAAAGAAAAAGAGAAAAGACCCAGATTATTAAAATTATGAATGAAAAGGAGAGGTCGCCACTGCACCATTGAAATTGAAGGATTATTAGAAATTTTTTTCAACAGCTATATACACAATAAACTAAGCAATCTGAAGATGGAATCCTTCCTGGAAACCTATAAACTACCAAGATTGAAAAAAAAAGGAAGAAATTGATTTCTTAAACAGGCCAATTAATTATGAAGAAATTGAGTCAGTGATAAACAACCTTCCAAATAACAAAACTCCAGGCCCAGACGGTTTTCCTGGGGAATTTTACCAAACATTCAAGAAGAAATAATACCTATTCTCCTAAAGCTATTTCAAAAATAGAAACAGAAGGAAAGCTACCAAACTCATTCTATGAGGCCAATATTACCTTGATCCCCAAACCAGGCAAAGACCCCCTCAAAAAGGAGAATTACAGACCGATTTCCCTAATGAATATGGACGCCAAAATCCTCAACAAGATACTTGCTAATAGAATCCAGCAGTTCATTAAAGGATTATCCACGTTCACATCCAAGTGGGATTCTATGAGGATGCAAAAGCGTGGTTCAATATTCCCTGAAATCAACTGCGCGTGATACATCCATATCAACAAGAAAGACTCAGAAACCTGCCATGATCCACTCTCATTGATGCCGAGAAAGCATTTGACAATACAAGCATCACTTCCTGATTAAAAACCCTTAAGAGTGTAGGAATAGAAGGTACATTCTCAATCTCATAAGAAGCCATCTATGAAAAGCCTACTGCAAAATTATTCTCAATGGGGGCTGGAGCTTACACCCTTAAGATCAGAACTACGACAAGGATGCCCACTCGCCACTATTATTCAACATAGTACTAGAATCCTTTTGCAACAGCAATCAGACAACAAAAGGGATCAAAGGTATTCAAATCGGCAAGTGAAGAAGTCAAAATGCCTCTCTTACTGCAGCGACATGATACTCTATATGGAAAACCCAAAAGAAGCCACTCCCAAACTATTAGAAGTTATAGAGCAATTCAGTAACGTGGCGGATACAAAATCAATGCTCAGAAATCAGTTGCATTTCTCTGTACACGAATAACGAGAAACGAAGAAAGAGAAATCGAGGGAATCCATCCCATTTACAATAGCACCAAAAAACATACGTTTCCTTGGAATTAACTTAACCAGGAGACGTAAAGGACCTTTTATTCTAGAAAGCTATAAATCATCTTAAAAGACATTTGAGGAAGACATAAAAAGATGGAAAGATATTCCATGCTCATGGATCGGAAGAATTAACATAGTTAAAATGTCCATGCTACCCAGAGTAATCTACACTTTTTCAATGCTATCGATCAAAATACCGGGAACGTTTTTCAAAGAACTGGAATGCCAAAATAGTCCTTAAATTTGTATGGAAACAGAAAAGACCCCGAATCTCCAGAAAGGAACTGTTGAAAAGGAAAACAAAGCTGGGAGCATCAATGCCGGTTTCGAGCTGTACTACAAAGCTGTGATCACAAAGACAGCATGGTACTGGCACAAAAACCAGAACATTTAGAACCAATGGAACAGATAAATAGAGAGCCCGAAAATGGACCTCAGCTCTTTGGGCAACTAATATTTGATAAAGCAGGAAAAACATCCAGTTGGGAAAAAGACAGTCTCTTCAATAAATGGTGCTTGGAAAATTGGACAGCTACATGCAAAAAAGAATGAACTTGACCACTATCTCAGCACCATACACCAAAAATAAACTCCAAATGGATGAAAGACCTCAAGGTGTGAGACAGGGAATCCATCAAAATTTAGAGGAGAACATAGGCAGCAACTCTCTACGACATCAGCCAAAGCAACCTTTTCATGAGCACATCCCCAAAGGCAAGAGAAACAAAAGATAAAATGAATTTATGGACTTCTATCAAGATAAAAAGCTTCCTGCACATCCAAGGAAACAGTCAGAAAAACAGAGGCAGCTAATCGAATAGGAGAAGATATTTGCAAATGACACTACAGATAGGACTGGATCATCCAAGATCTACAAAGAACTTCTCAAACTCAATACACGAAACAAATAAACAAATCAAGAAATGGGCAGAAAGATATGAACAGACACTTTTCCAATGAAGACATACAAATGGCTAACAGACACATGAAAAATGTTCAAAATCATTAGCCATCAAGGAAATTCAAATCAAACCACCACCTGAGATACCACCTTACGCCAGTTAGAATGGCAAAAATAGACAAGGCAAAGAGAAACAACAATTTGTTGGAGAGGATGTGGAGAAAGGGGATCCCTCCTACATTTGTTGGTGGAATGCAGAGGGACAGCCACTCTGGAAAACAGTGTAGGTCCCTTAAAGAGTTAAGATGTGAGCTACCCATGATCCAGCCATTGCACTACTGGTGATTTACCGCA
This sequence comes from Ursus maritimus, assembly GCF_017311325.1. Taxonomy (NCBI): domain Eukaryota; kingdom Metazoa; phylum Chordata; class Mammalia; order Carnivora; family Ursidae; genus Ursus; species Ursus maritimus. The sequence continues at coordinate 10,455,072 of NW_024423675.1, forward strand.
AAGATAAGAGCGTAGTGAAGAGAAGGCCATATGCACCCCAATGTTCATAGCAGCAATGTCCCAATAGCTAAATCGTGGAGGAGCCAAGATGCCCTGCAACAGATGACTGGATTAGAAGTTGTGGTCCATATATACAATGGATATTACTCAGCAATCAGAAAGAATGAGTTCTCAACATTTGCTACAACATGGACGGCACTGGAGGAGATAATGCTTAGTGAAATAAGTCAAGCAGAGAAAGACAACTATCATATGATTTCTCTCATCTATGGAACATAAGAACTAGAATGATCAGTAGGGGAAGAAAGGGATAAAGAAAGGGAGGGTAATCAGAAGGGGGAATGAAACATGAGAGACTATGGACTATGAGAAACAAACTGAGGGCTACAGAGGGGAGGGGGGTGGGGAAATGGGATAGACCGGTGATGGGTAGTAAGGAGGGCACATATTGCATGGTGCACTGGGTGTTATACACAACTAATGAATCATCGAGCCTTACATCGAAAACCGGGGATGTACTGTATGGTGACTAACATAATAAAAAATCATTATTAACAAAGAAAAAAAAAAGGGTATATAAAATGTATTAACACATCAATCTGAAGCTAAAATCACATGAAATGTATTTTACTGGCTCACTATTAATAATTTGGTGTTTTTAATTCATACTAAAATCTTTTCATGTAGTTGAAAGTATAGTAAATGTGTCACAAATGGAATGGAGAGCAATGACAAACTGGGAATATATATGTATATATATATTTTATACTATACATGTATGTGTAAATAAAATTTTATGTAATATATAGCTAACTCCTTGTTGGTGGAAAGTTAACTCAACTTTTTTGCTCCTATAAATATAATTCTACAATTAACATTCTTGTGCATAAATTGTGGAAAGCATCTGCCATTATTCTTAAGAAAAAATCTTGGTAGAGAGTTTGGTGCATCAAGAGAAAGGGAGCATTCTTAAGGCTCTTGATATGTCTTGTCACGTGGGATTCAGAGATTTTTTTTTTTTTTTTTTTTTTTTTTGGTGCAAAAAGGTGTATCAAAGCCCAGGGACAGGACCAGTGGGCAGAAAGAGCTTCACTGTGATTGTGAGGAGCTATTGATTATATACTTTTAAATATGGGGGAGTGTAGAGATAATGGGAATTTCTAACGGATTTCCATTTGTTAAAGGAAACTTACAGGATCCTGGAGGTCTGGCTATTGCCAAGCTAATATCACTTTTAGTCTCTAGCAAAACATCAACAATGAAGGCAGCCAGGAGCTCCTTGAGGAATGTCACCTACATACCTCAGGTATTTATCAATGGGCTTCAAGTTGTAAGGAAATTTAATTTTATCTACATTTCTCTTGCCTTTGTTCTCCTCATCATCCCCCTCCAACCCCAAACAATTTAGGCCCTTAAATCTTTAAGGTTGCTTAGGGTGGAAGGTCTTCTATAGCTTCTTCCTGAAGAGGGGTGTAGAGATGTCCCTACCTATGGGTCAGCATTGGTCAGCTGCGGAATTTCAGAGAATTTTTAAAAATAGGTTATAACATACATAATACACTGTCTTTGTACTACGTATACATAAAATATATGTAGTTATTACCAACTTGGTCATGGGGCCTCTAACAATTGTATCTGCCCTGAAATAAGCAATGTCAGTAGGCTAGAGTGGCTTTCATGCAAACATATACAGGTAGAAGTCTGTTTTGTTTTGTTTTTCACCATCAAACAGGTCCATATTAATGACATTAATTTGCAAATTACTTTTTCCATTTGTAAAATTTTGTCATCATCCTATAAGTCAACAGAGTTTTAAAATAATTTTGAAATTTTTATGATACCCACATATGTTTATAATTTTGTATAAATATGATTATACCCTATATGCCATTACTTTTTAAAGAGCATTTATTTTTAACTCTTCCAGGCTTTGTTCTCTTCATTCAGTTTTCTCATATTTCCATACCTACACCACGAACAGATATTATAGTATACAGCCAGTTGCATATATTCATAAATGCTTTTATAATACACACACTTATACACGTATAAACTTATATATAAATATATAAACATCTCTAAATACACATAAATATACACATATACACTCATGCATACCCCATACATAAATATACCTATATAGATCTATTTATCTAATTTATAAAGACTTATCTCTCTCTCTCTTTTTTTTACAGAGTAATTAATATGCTATATCCTTGATGGCATCTTGTTTTTCTCACGAAGTACACCTAGAAATTTGAAATAAATCCAAGTCAAATGTTATAGTGCTAGTACACTCTATTTAAAAGACACATAACAGTTCACCATGTTAATGTATCATAATGTGTTCACATTTAATTATTGATGGATCATATACATTTTAATCTTTGCCAATTTGATAATGAAATTTCAAAATCTCGTTTTTTTACATTTATTTGCTTATTATGCATTTGGCCATTTTCATACATTTAAGTTATTTTTCAGTTTTATTTAGATATAATTAGCATGCAGCACTGTATAAGTTTAAGGTGTACAGCATAATGACTTGACTTAGATATACTGTGAAATGATCACTACAGTAAGTTTAGTTAACATCCATCATCTCATTCGTATACAAAAAAGAAAAAAGAAAAAAATGCTCTTTCCTCATGATGACAACTCTTAGGATTTACTCTATTAACAACTTCAAATAAATATACCATTGAGTAGTTTTAACTATAGTCATCATGTTGTACATTATATCCCCAGTATTTATCTTATAACAGAAGTTTGTATTTTTTGACCACCTTTGTGCAATTGCCCAATCCCTCATACCCTTTCTCCAGGAACCACAAATCTGATCTCTTTTTCTATGAGTTTGTTTTGTTTTGTCTTGGTCTTTCACTGTCTAACTTATTTCCCTTAGAATAATGCCCTGAAGATCTATCCATGTTGTCACAAATGGCAGGATTTCCTTATTTTTATGGCTGAATAATATTCCATTGTCTATATATACCACAACTTCTTCATCCATTTATCCATTAATGGGAATTTAGGTTGTTTCCATGTCTTGGCTACTGTGGATAATGCTGCTATAAACATGAGGTGCAGGTATCTCTTCAACCTGGTGTTTTTGTTTCCTTCAGACATATACCCAGAAGTGAAATTGCTGGATCCTGTGGTAGTCTTATTTTTGATTTTTTGAGGAGTCTTAATACTGTTTTCCACAGAAGCTGTACCAATTCACAGTCCCACCAGTAGTGCACATGGTTCCCTTTTCTTCATATTCTCGAAAGCATTTGTTATCTCTCTTCTTTTTGATAATGATCATTCTAAGAGGCTAATTGAATGATTAATTATGTTGACCAATTTTTCATGTACCTGTTGGCCATTCATATATTTTTTTTAGAAAAATGTCTTCAGGTCCTTTGCTTATTTTTAATTGGAATATTTAGGGACTTTTTTTTCTTTTCTTTTCGCTATTGAGTTGAGTTCTTTATATATTTTGAATATCAACCCCTTATCAGATATATGATTTACAATTTGTCCCATTTCATAGATTATCTTCTCATTTGGTTGATTGTTTCTTTGCTGTGCAGAAGCTTTTAATTTTGATGTGGTCTCATTTGTTTATTTTTTATTTTGTTGTTTATGTTGTAGGTCCAAAAAAAGTCATTGCCAAGGTTCATGTCAAGAAGCTTTTTCTAGGGGCACCTGGGTGGCTCAGTCATTAAGCATCTGCCTTTGGCTCAGGGTGTGGTCCTGGTGTTCTGGGATCGAGCCTCACATCAGGCTCCTCTGCTGGGAGCCTGCCTCTTCCTCTCCCACTCCCCCTGCTTGTGTTCCCCCTCTCACTGGCTGTCTCTCTCTGTCAAATAAATAAATAAAATCTTAATAAAAAAAAAAAAAGAAGCTTTTTCTAGTACTTTTATAGTTCTAGTCTTACATTTAAGTCTTTAATCCATTTTGAGTTAATTTTTATGAATAGTAGAAGGTAGAGGTGTAGTTTCATTCTTTTCATGTTAATATTCAGTTTTTCCAGTACCATTAATTGAAGAGACTATCTTTTCTCCATCAAGTTTTCTTGGCTCCCTTGTCAAATATTAGTTGACCATATACGCATGGGTTTGTTTCTGAGCTCTTGATTCTGTTCCCTTGGTCTATGTGTCTGCTTTTATGCCAGTATCATACTGTTTTGATTACTATAGTTTTATAATATAGCTTGAAATCAGAAGTGTGATGTCTCCCACTTTGTCCATCATTCTCAGGATTGCTTTGGCTACTAGGGGTGTTTTGTGGTTCCATACAAATTTTAGGATTTTTCTTTCTATTTCTATTAAAAAATGCCATTGGACTCTTGAATGGGATTGCATTAAATCTATAGGTGGCTTTGGGTAGTATGGACATTTCTGTGTTTTTCACTGAAAATTTTTTCCTCTTGACTGATGTTTGTTTTGCTATAGGAACATTAAACTTCCTATTGATTACTAAATGTTTTCTTTATACTAAAGTACTAACCCTTTGCTTGCTATAAATGTAGCAAGTGTTTCCCCCAATTTGCTATTTTGTCTTTTGTTTTACATTATGAAGATTGCATTTTTGAAGGAGGAATTTTAATTATTATGTCGTTAAATATATCAGAGTTCCCATAAGCATTTAAGTTTATCCAGCACTCACATAAAAATTTATGTGGTAGGATCAATTGTCTAGCTTCATCTGCTGTGTTTAAGAAAGTCTTAGGAGATAAAAACACCAATTATGTGATGTCTTTTTTATATAATAATATACTCTTCATAGTTTAAAACTATACCATACTTTTTCAGTAATAGCTATACAACGAAAGGATGCTACATAATTATCACTAATATTACTAAAAATATTTCACATTTACTGCTGCTGCTTCTGTGCCAGTTTTATTTAATTCTCCCAACAACCATATGTGACAAGTACTCGTATGTTACCCATCTGACAACAAGGCACCTCATGTTTAGAGAAATTGTCACCTATCTCAGTGAGGAAAAGCTAAGGACCTTCTGACATAAAATTTTTTCTTATTCATAAGCTTTACTGACCTTATCAATATACACATTTTTAAAAAGTTGATATAAAATAACTTAGAAAAAATTCTATAAAATTGAATCTGTAGGCAGGTAATGTTAGTGCAAATGTTTGTATTTAATGTCTTTTTTTAAAGTAACCATGATGCCCACTTGGGTAATTATATCAAATCTAATGTATCATTAAAATAAAAACCATCATTCTAACACTCTAGCTAGAAAAAAATCACATCTTTTTTTGAACTTGCCATTTTCATTTAATGCACACTGTATAAAAGTTCTATAAAGTCACATTAACAGTTGCCAACATTATTATGTATAATAATGTATTTTAATCAATATATGTATTTTAATTCCTTTTTTTACTGATAACACTCAGATAAATATATTTTTAACCTATAATGTGTTTCTTAAATTCCTAAAAGTGGCATTTTAAGGCTACAATACTAAATTAAAAGCTATAAAATTGTGAAGCAAAAGTCAAATGAATTTACAGTTTTTTCCCAAATTATAGTCCAGTTTCTAAAAATTTATCATTTTCCTAAGATTTTGAGTATTGATATTGATTTGAAGTATTGATTTTCTATGATATGAAATATTAAGGGGGATTATTCTGGTTTTTTATTTAATGTTATTTTCTATTCCATTGCTTTGTTTATTTTTTCATGAATATTGTTATATTAAATTGTTACATTTCTCTATATTTTAATACATGCCAGGGCAAATTTAGGGTTTTTTTTCAGTCTTTGCTTATCTAATTTATTTTTCATAAAACACTGGACACATTTTTTTTTCAAGTTTCCTCCAAAAAAAAATCTATTGAAGTTTGGATTAGAATTTCCAATTTGGAAAGTTTGCAATCCTGCCTCTTTATTTTTTTTCCATGAAGATAAAAGTGTTTTTTAATTTAAATTCAATTAGCCAACGTATCGTTAGTTTCAGATGTTGAGTTCAGTAATTCATTAGTTGTATATAACACCTAGTGCTCATAATCCAACCTCTTTAACAGAACTTTATATTTCCATTCATACTGTGTTATGTCCCTAAGTTAAGTTAATGCTATTTCTCTACAGATTTCTTATTAAATTTATTTTGAGAAATTTGATATCTTTATATATTTTTGGACAATGGGAATTATTATTTTCATATTGCATTTTATATTTGACATTGAATGGTTTGTAAAAAAATAATTGTTTTTTCAAATATTAGTTTACTATCATCATAAAGAACTCTAATTCTTTTAAGATTTTTTCTTTGTTTTTTTTAGATAGACAAAAATATTATTTGCTAATGATGATAATTTTCTTTCTTGTTTCAATGTGTGTCTTTTATTGTTGCCGTTATGTTAACCTTGAGTTGCTTTGATAGCTTTTTGTAAGGTAATATGAAAGTATAATTTTTTTTCTTATTCCTGGTTATGGTAGATTCAACATAATGCTGATTTATATTGCTTTTTAAATAATATTTAATTTTTTAAAAAGTCTAACGTGGATCTTGAATTTTAACCTGTACATTTTAGATCTTTTTTTTTTGAGATGATTTATAGTTTATTTTCTGACCTATTGAGGAATGAATAGTCTTTGAATTACTGGAATTTTTTTTTTAATTCATTTTGGATTGCATTTAAATATGATTACATTTATATGCTATTGGTTTATTAAGAACTTTGACTCTAATATTAAAAAATAAACTTTCCATATCTTTGTTTAGTTATTTTTATAAGGCTTTGATATTAGATGTATAAAATCTTCATAAGTAATTAGAAAGCTTTCCTTCATAGATTTTTTTTTTAAGATCTATTTATTTATTTGAGAGAGTGAGCAAGCACGTGCATGAGTGTGGGGAGGGGTGGGGAGAGAGAGGGAGAGAGAGTCTCAAGCAGACTCCCTACTGAATGCAGAGCCCCTTGTGGACTCCATCTCACCACTGGGAGATCATGACTTGAGCCCTTAACCCCTTAATCAGCTGAGCCACTCAGGAGCCCTTTCTTAATAGATTTAGAAGAATTACAGTAATATTTACCAATATATTTCTGAGACATGGTTAACAACTTTCTTAGTTTCTTCCATCATTATTGGCTTATTTAGTTTTTCTTGAGTCAATTTTGATGATTCATAGTTTCTAAAAAAAATTATCCATTTCAAACAGGTTTGCGAATTTATTAGCATAGTTTGCCTGTCTAAATAGGAGAAATTTGCATGGGTATATTTTATAAATACATTTGTTGTTGTTGTTGTTGTTTCCTCTCAGCCACTATTTATGGTGAAAGAGAACTGCAAGACTTCTCTGAAGGTCTGGATGTGGTTGTCATCTTCAGTTACTATCCAACTAAATAGGTCTACTATTTACTTCTTCCATAATATTCTTATAACTGCTACTAGCACTTGCAGTTTTAGACTACATCATCTTAGATTTAGATATAAGCAACAGCAAATATAAATTCATTAAGAAAGACAAGATAGGGCAGTGTAGTTACCCACTCAATTATGTTTTAATTTGGAATTTAAAATTTTAATTATTTCTATCTTTCCATTAAGAAAACTGAAAAAAAAAAAAAGAGGAGAAATTACCTGTTTTTCAAATACCTCTTTCCTGAACTATAAAACTGCAGCCAATTCAGGATATAAATATATCCAGCCACATTTCAATATCCTTCTCTCACCTGAAGCTACAAACAGATCCATGGAAAGAACCCTAGGTGAAAGCATTGTTACATAATTGGAAAAGCCCATACTTACAAACATCCTTGCACTTGTTAGGCAGTTGAGCGTATTTTTCTAGTTCATTCTCTTCTTCAGATACACAAATTCAGTATTCGTTGGATTTAATTGTATACTCTCGTTTCTGATTGATTTTGCCAATTTATATTCGTCTCTGCTTTTCTTAAAATTGTTCTCCACATCATAGTTTCAGTTTTCAACATTATTGATTCTTCATTTGATTGTAATAAGATTTAAATTTTATGATGACATGATTTCTTTCCTTAAAAGTATTTTCTTAGATCCTCCAACTTAGTTTTTATTCAGTCTATTTTATCTTTTTAAAATATTTTCATTTTTTAAAGAGTGCCCAATGCTTATCATCTAAAATTTTATATTATTGGGTAATATATTCTTCATCTCTATACATCACACTATATTTATTTTCTTCTTTCTGTTGCAGATTTTTTTTTGCAAAAATAGCTTATAGGTGCTTTTAATTTGTTTATTTATTCATCCTTAAATGGGCAGCTGAATGAAGAACTGCTATTATTTGAAAAATAAATCACATGAATTTAAATTCTCTTTGCACTCTTGTATTTTTTAACCCTTAAAAATCAACCTAGAGTACTGTACAGAACTGGGCAGCATAGGTGTGTGGAAGAGGCACCCTCTGCTTTGTGCCATTAGTTAATATTTTACAGTAACATTTCTATTTATTTCTTAGTTTCATTTACATGTATCTTGCTTTGAAATAACACATCCACATTGTAGGGATTAAACCTAACCTGTTAATCTCCACTTTCTCATTCACAATTAATTATCTAATGCCATACCTTCCTTCTGATTTTTATCTCCACCATGCCTTGTTTCTGACACCAGTGACACCCATGGTCCATCAACCAAGTCTAATGGACAATTCTCACCTCTTATTTTCATTAAGCATACAACAACATTTGACCACTCTTTTCTTCTTAACACTCTCTCACCACTTATCTTCATTTCTCTTGCCTCTTTTCCTATCTTAGTAATCAGACTCCTTTCCTGGCCACTACATAATGGAGTACCTTAGGATTGGTCCATATTATTTTTCTCTTCTCTAGCTCTATCTACTTCCTAAATCATGTCCTCCAAGCTTTTAGTTTTAAATATACTGTATATGGTATAGACTCCCAAATTTATATTTTAAGCTTTGGCATCTTTAAGTTCCTGACTTCTATATCCAAACTGCCTACTTGTTATCTTTTCATAAACTTCTCAAACTCAACTTGTCTAAAAGAAAGTCTTGTATTTTGTTACTTCATTTATCTTCCTCCTTCAGACTCCCTGTCTCAGAATTTTTATTGTTTCTTAAGAAACAATTATCCACTCAATTTTTCAAACTAGAAGTTGAGGATTCTCATCTGTGTTATTTCTCAAATCTACCCTCAGCAGCCAGAATGATTTGTTAAGATCATAGATCATGTCACTTTGCCTTTTCTGCTAAATTGTTTCAATACTTTCCATTTCTATTACAACAATATTGGAACCACTTATCACAGATTTATTTAGTTCATGGGTCCTCATTTGTTCTTCTGCTTCCCTCTCCAAATTCATCTTGACCCTTTCTTCACTCAGTCAATATTCTTTGACCGGACTGTTCTGATTTATTTCCCTTTATCATTTCAAGCCTATTCCCTTCATTGGACTTTTACTGTGGCTCCTGCAACTGCTAGGGTGCTATTGTCCCATCTCTCTGAAAGAAAAGTTTACTATCACCCATTATTTATCAGCTTAAATGTTGTTTTCAGAGAGGCCTTTATAACCACTACATCTAAGGCAGGTTCCCATCTTCTATTATTATCTGATGGCATTTATCACAATCTGTAATTGTCTTTTTTTTTTTTCAATGTTCTTGAGGACAGGGACCTCATCTGTCTGATTCACAGTATTATGCCACTTCTTGTCATGTTGTCTGAAAGTCTAGACAAAGACTCCAGCAGCCCTGAGCATTGATAATAGGATGGAACTCTCCTCCACTAAATATTATTTTAAAAATATGAAACTACAAAGTAAGTATGAAGTATAATAAAAATCTGATCTTTATCATGATGACTATTTTGATTAAATAGCATGGTAAACATTAGAATTTTTCTCATATTTTTGGTGATGCTACTTTGATGGCACTTTAAAAATGTACTTGGTTGTCTTATAGATATTCTAATATCGCTTAATAAATAGTGCTTTATTAAAAATTGAAGAAATGAATGAATGGACATTATAAATTTATTTGCAACATAAGGATTTCTAATTTTTCCTGATGTTTTAAGAAAAGAAAGTTGTTCAGTCCTTATCCTCAGAATCCTTTTCAGTATGTGAAATTCTCAAAACATCTTAGTCGGTATATTTCTGATGCATGTAGAAGGGGGAAAAAGTGTTTCTGATCAACTGAAATTTGGAAATATGACAACTTCGCTGCCGATCAAGGATGGTGTGGAAGATGGAGGCTCTCTATGAGAGAAAAAAGTTCATAATGAAGGAAGATGCTTTTACAGTTGTAACTGTTACTTTTTTGGAGATTGTAACGGAAGTAATTGAAGAAAGGGGCTGTTAATAAGAGGAGAGATTGATCCTGGATTTAAGACTGTGAAGGATAAGATTTCCATTACTCTAGGTCACTGCTGATTATTATTCTTACAGAAGCTTTTTACCTTTATTTGGATAAAATACTGTTTTATAAAGGGTTGATTTTCCAAAGTTTGCTGCCTACCTGCTACTTAGTCAATTCCAAAAATTGGGTAACACGTAGTGTTTTTAGATAGTGTGTCACCCCTGGTTTTCAAGAGGAGCTCAATATCTTTAATCTCAAGGAAGATTTTAGTTTCAAAATTCTTCTTATCGTCAATATCATCTCTGGCCCCTCACCATCCATCCTGAACATTAGTGAGGATATGTGTTTTGCTTTTTGCTTACCTTTAGTATTCCAGCTCCTAAAGCAAGTGATGATTCCGGGAAGTATTGCCATTTTTCAGATTTGTTACCTGGGGAAGTGTTTTTGACAGACTAATTGCAATGTTGCATAACGACATGCCTATATTGATATAATATTGGAAACCTACCATAGGAGGTACCTTCAATAGAACTGATAAACATAAGAAATAGGTAAGGGGTATGGACATGGAGAGATTGTAGCCTGTCTTATGCCTTCTCATTTTGTATACCTGTTATGGATTTGATGAGGAGAAAGCCCTTCATATCACATTCAAGAACCTTCAAAGTCAACTTTGACATAGAAGATAAAGTAAGTAAAGCACTTCAGTCACAAAAAGAGATTTCTAATGATCTTTTGACACTGGAATGGCATAACATGGGTGAAGAAAAGTAATAAGGTGAAATAAACCCCAGAATGAAGAAATGTAAAGATTGTATACAAGTTGATCACATCTGAAATAGAATGTAGATATATTTTATTATTCACTTTTGTCAATTTCTGTGAGTGGCTAGATGAGAGATGATCTTGTAAATCTGTCCCTGCATTGCTAGCTTTCCTTCAGCCCTTATTCATGACTCAGAATCAAGACTGAAACAGAGGTGATTGTTCCTTTCTACAGCATCAGTGCAGGGGTTCCTTGCCTTATTAAACCTAATACCCTAATACTCACGTTTAAATTTACAATACAAATAAACATAGAAGTGATTATTTGCATTACAAAATAATATGTGATTTTTAACAAGATTCTTTTGTATAATAAGCCCTCCTCTCTAGTTCACAAAAAAAAGTGGGAATCAATTTATAAAATGTTAATTATTCATCCCTTCAGGATCATAACTATTACATTGTCTATGACGTAAACTTGCTCTTGGAAATGAATACTTTCAATACTTGGCACTTTTCCTGAAGAAAAATAGCAATTAGTGATAGCAAGTCACTTGACTATAGTTCAGAAACTGTCATGTTTGTATGGGATAAAAGCTTAAACACAGTCCACAGCTTTCCTAGAGGCAAGCAGAAATTCCTCTTTACTGAAGTAATGTGATCAGATATTCTAGGTTTTGTATGCCTTTACACGTTACCAGAGTCTGCACTAGCTTTATGTAGCTAAGAGTAGAGATGACAGGTAGGCCAGAATATAATGAATTACGGTAATCCTGGCAAGAAATAATGGAAGCACATCTGAAGGTTTTTCTGTCCCTTGGAGACTCAATGAGATATATCCTAGAAAGGCTCCTAGGATGATAATAAGATGACTTTGCAACCTGATTAATATGGACATCAAAACAAAGCTCAGAATCTAAAATCAGTTCAGTGTTATGAGCCCTGAGACATTGAGGAGGATATACTGGATGTCAGAGGGAAGAACTAAAGAGAAATACAAAGATTGATGTTGAGGAGACCCTATGAGTAATAATTTAGTCTTGTCTACATTTAGCTTTAAAAAGTTGGATGACATCCAAGCCTGAATGTCACAGAGACCATTATGTGCCATGCAGAAAGCCATCATAAGGCCCTTGGGGATGTGAAACAGACCGAAGTGTCATCTGTGCTTATTTGACACAGAAATGTATTGGTTCTAAAGTCAACATTCATAATAAATAGGCAGATATAAACATGAAACTATACACTTATGTTTCATATATAAGTAAGCAAACCAACGTACTAAAAATTACTAATCTTTTTGTTTCATATAAATACAAATATATGCTGTCATTTAAAGCAAATAGCCCTACCCTCAAAAAGCTTATATTTCAAAACAGGTTACAACGTGAATGGTTTCTAATTATAAGTTACTATTAAGTTGTCCTATTTTTTTTTTCACTTTTGTTTTTCAGAATGAACTTTTAGCTATTTCTTTAAATGGTGCAGGGGTGTAAAAAGGTGATTGTTATAGAATAATGGAGGCTGCAATATTGAGGATTATAGACCTCTATAATCAATGGACCATAAAGTTCTGACACTTAAAATAACCATTTATTCCCAACAGAGAAAACATTCTTATATATAAACTACAGTGCATTAAAAAATATTCAATAATGCAGTTCTGTGTTCCATAACAACAGTAAGGAATTAAATCTAGAAAGATTCTCAGAATAGAATACTGAACTTGTAATGATAGGTTTGTTTTTGCTACAGAGGATTTTCTATTGGAATTGGATAAGGGCTGTATACAGAGGACTGAAGCATGCAGAGGAATGCCAGGTTTGATCAGTCTTCTTGGTGTTGGCCAGTAACTAATCGGTTTGCGCTGGATGGACATGATTTCAGTATGGTGACCTGAATTGCTTATAGACTACTGAACAATTCCTTTTTAAATTTTTTTCCTGGAAGCTCTCTTTCAGCTATCTGATTTTAACCAGCCTCCCACACAGGCCCTAAAACTATTTGGAGATAGCAGTGAACTTTGCTTATCTCCAATCTATGCCATATTCAATATAGAAGGATATTTCCTAATCCATTCTCCTCAAATTTTACTTATGAATCTCCTAATTCAAGGTTTTCTTGAGTTTTACCAAGTAGGAAAAATAATGCTATTTTTTTTTAATTCTTACCCCAGTAGTATGTATATATGAATTTTCATCAGACAACAGATTTAGCCTTTGGGCAATGATAATGATTAGCTAAGAATTTTTCTTCTTTTTACAATCCAAAATTTTATTGAAATTTTGAGACCTCTTAAATAGCATAATGTGGTACATTATTTTAATGCCTCTGTAAGAATCCTTGTATAATTTTAGATACTTCCTACAAGTTATACATTTATATTTGTGAGATCTTGTTCAACTTGATTCATGATCATGTGGTTTATAAATATTAAAAAGCATAGGGTTCCACTGATTTCATTTATATTTTAAACTAGAGGTTTCATTCCATTTACATATTTTATGAAAATTCTTATGTGGTACTAATTTAACTTAAGTAAGTGGGCAGTGAGTTGCCCAATATACCCACTTGTTTAGAAAAATAATAGTCATTTATGATTCAGATACATTTATATGCAAGATGTAATCATAGAAAGGGTCACCAAACCTGTTCGTTTCACTGTAACTGAATTTCCAATTCTTTGCAGGAGGACTGATTTAATGTCTAAATAAATACTCAAACTTTAGGTAGCAAACTAATTGTGACAGCAAGTAGTCTCTTGGTCTATTCAGAATGTGTCAAAATTTATGTGCTATTGCATGCACTAAGAAGAAAAAAAAAGGTAGAAGAATATGTCCAAGGGGAATGGAACATACATTGTACTACTTTTAGTCCTATGTGTTATGTTACGAATCCAAGACTTAAACAAAAACTATAACTACTATGCTTCGTATGTATACCATAACTTTTAACTTCATATTTTCAACTTCTATAATATTCTGTTATTTTTTAACAATTGTGCCAATTTAAAAAATCTATTAAGAAATATTGTATGCTTCCTATTAGGTCCAAAAAAAACCCATTTTTCAATACTGAAGTAAATTAATTATTCTGAGAAAGCTGTGTATTGTATTTTAGTTACTTGTGAATTATAGTAATAAGGTTAATCATGGTTCATATTATTATAGCCAAGTGTGAGTTTCTAAGGGCAATTATAGAAACATTATTTCATATATTTTCCCAATACTTTTTAATATCTTCCAAACAAAGACAATTCAGCAATAAAATTGTTTCAAATGGCTGTTCTCACAATTTGCATGTAATGATTATGGTCAAACTATCTCTACCTAACATTTACAAAGGTTTTTTTTTTTTTTAAATACACACATAATTTATCTAACATTTTACTGTTGCAATTAAGAAAATTTGGTTAAAAGCCAAAATAGGGTATGTGGAATATCTGAAATAGAGGTGCATTCCATAATTGGTTAAACAGCAAGTGTTTCTTTGTTTTCTTAACCTTTATCCATTATTCATTTTTTGAAGGACTTTTTGTTTTAAATCTGCTGTGATATCTTTTGAAAAATAATACTTTGGGCTAAAAATTTGAAATGATGTCATACATATCACAACACATTATGATATATTTTATCCAAAATAGTTATATACCTCCTCCATTAACATAATCCTTTCTTTTGTTCTATGAATTAGCAAATCAGTGTACTTACAGGATTAAATTTATTTTGTAAAATACAAGATAAAGCTATATCCATAATATTTAAACACTTTTTTTTTCAAAGTAAAGTCCCAATTAGGCCATTGTCCCCTGATTGACTACAATAAAAATTTGATCCCTCTGATAAAAAAGGATTTCTGATATTTTTACACTCTAAGAAGCATCTATTTAAAATAGGGAAAGAAGAAAAGGGAATTAACATATATTTGACTCCACCTGTGGAAGAAGATATCTACTTTTCTTACTAAATCTTCACAATAGTCATCTGTGTTAGGCATTATTGTCATCATCTTACATCTCTAGAAAATGAAATTCAGAGATATTAAATAATCTATCTGAGATCACACAGTTAGCCAGTGAGAAAGTTGAAATCAAACCTGGACCCTCAGATTCCTACGTCTTTTGCCAACTTTCAGCAGCTTTAGGAAGCATCTGTAGGAGCACCTATCTTGTTCCCTGGAGTCAGAAGCATGGAGATGCTACTATTATAATTCACAGTCTAGTAAAAGTTGGGAAATGTGACAATATTAGAAATATTGTTCTTGATTCATATCCAAAGAATGAATAGAACAGAGAAAGATAATCCTGATGTCATTCTGTAATATATGATCTTAGTAATTTTAATAATGGAATGTGATTTATTTGCATAACTTGAAATTTTAAAACATATCCTAAAAAAACTTGACACATTATGTTACTTTTGTATTACTTGAAACTTTCATTTGCATTTAAATCTTTTATGTAGTTTTCTTGATAAAGAGGTATTCAATGTACTAGGAAAAAATAAAATTTGTATCGGTGAAGTTAACACCTTTAAGCTTCTTTCCTATAATGAATGTCAAGAAATATCTAAACATGACAATTGAATTAGAATATGCAAAATACCTAAAGAATGGCAGTCTTGAAATCATTCAAAAATGATAGTAAAACAGAAGGATGTCCTACGTACTTCAGGTCACTCTATGAAAGGAAAAGAATGACCTCTAATGATGTCACTGGATCCCTAATAAAATGAAAGGCCTATTCTCCATGATGTTTCGGACCATCCAAGCTCAAGGATGAGTTGACTTTACTATCTAGATAAGGCATGATATAAGTCTGTGAACTGACTATGGCCAAACCTGTGTTTTGTATAACTAGTTTTGCTGGAACAGAGACACTCATTTGTTTATGTATTATCTATGGCTGCTTTTATATGGATCCCAAAGCCAGGTGATTTTTGCTATCTGGTCTTTTGCAGAAAGTTAATCTACCAACCCTGATCTAGGTTAAAGCACTAGAAACAGTACTCATTTGCCATGTTCATAGTATTCAAACATATTCTCTCTCTCTCTCTCTCTCTTTTATGTTTACTCTGTCATTCAATAAAATTAGGTTTCTCTCTCTCTCTTTTTTTTTTTTGGTATAATTTCCTCTAAGTCCCCTGTATTACATTTAAGTGTTGCTTTATTTATAGTGAGCATAATGCATTGAATGATTTCACAGGATGGTGTGTGCCCTGGCATATTATCTTGTTGAACTATTCAATTAAATATGATAATGTTGAGCACACTGACACTGTTAAACACTCAGGTGAATGAGCAATTCACCGTGAAGTGCAGAAATATTTGAAATCATCTGCATGTCTACAAGCAATATTTATTTTTTTATATGAGTACTTCAGGCTTCTAGTGAATGATACATGCTAGGGGAAAAAAAACTACCAAGAAATTAGAATATATAGAAGACTTAAAAGATCTCAGAGAAATCATAATTTTGTTTCCTGACATACACATAAAGTAAATTTGATATAAAACTTTTGCTCCAACATTTACAAAGTGTTTCAAGTTTACAAAACATTATATTAATGCATTTTTATGAGGTATATCACCATAGTTCCCAGGCTTTCTTAAAAATGTATCATTCAAAGGCATTTTCCTCAAGTACAATATCTAATTAGTATTGTTTTATTAAATTTTGTATCATTTATATTGGAAACACTTTCTCTGGAAGTTGGGTAATAAAATGTACCTTGAGGTGATTAGAGCAGGTTTAAATGTGAAAGTAACACTTTAAAACTTTTATAGCCACAACAGTAAAGGATGTTGTCAATCAGTTGCGTGCGGGTGGTGAGTGAAGAAAACTATCCCTTAATATTGTGCTGAAAATTCAAATTAAATGAGAGACCTTGAAATCTTTGTTTCTGAAAGTTACTTCTACTGAGAAGCACTTTTGTTCTTTTGGAAAGCTCCCAATTATGGCAGCAAAGTGCTAGAACTCCATCATTTTTCACTATGATTTGGATAGATAATGTCCTAATTCTGTGGAAAATAGTGTTGGTATTTTGATAGCGATTGCACTGAATCTGTAGATTGCTTTGGGATCAAAGCAAATATGGAGATTTTTACAATATTAATTCCAGTCCATGAGTATGTAGTATCTTTCCATTGGTTTGTGTCATCTTCAATTTCTTTCCTCAGTGTTTTATAGTTCTTAGAACACAGGTCTTTCACCTCCTTGGTTAAGTTTATTCCTAGGTCTTTTATTTTTTTTGGCACAATTATAAATGAAATTTTTTGCTTAATTTCTCTGGCTTTGTTATCAGTGAACAAATATAACCCAATTTCGGTATATTATTTTTTTATCCTGAAAATTTACTGAATTCATTTATTACATCTAGTAGTTTTTTGGTGGAATCTTTAGGGCTATGTATAGTATCATGTCATCTACAAATAGTGACAGTTTAATTTCTTCCTTACTAATTTGGGTGCCTTTTATTTCTTCTCATCTAATTGCATAAACCTCCAGTACTATGTTGAATAAAAGGTGAGTGGACATCCTTATCTTGTTCCTGATCTTAGAGGAAAACCTCTCAGTTTTTCACCATTAAGTGTGATGTTATCTGTGAGTATGTCATATATGGCCTTTATTATGTTGAGGTATGTTCCCTCTACACCCTCTACAAAATTGAGAGCTTTCATCATGTACAGATGTTTTTTGTGTAATGCTTTTTAATGCATCTATTGAGATGATCATATGATTTGTGTCCTTCATTTTGTTGATGTGGTGTATCATGTTTATTGATTTACGAATATTGAACCATCCTTGCATCCCTGGAATAAATCTCACTCAATCATGGTGAATGATCTTTTTAATGTATTGTTGAAGGTGGTTTGCTAATATTTTAAGGGGTTTTGTATCAATATTCATTAGGGATATTGGCCTATAGTTTTCTTTTTTTGTAGTGTCTTTGTCTAGTTTTGGTATCAAGGTAATTCTGGTCTTGAATTTGGAAGCCTTCCTCCCACTTCTATTGTTTTGGAATACTTTGAGGTAAATAGGTATTTACTCTTCTTTAAATGTTTGTTAGAATTCACATGTGAATCCATTTGGTCCTGGACTTTTGTTCGTTGGAGTCTTTTGATTACTGATTCAATTTTGTCACTAGTAATCGGTCCATTCATATTTTCTATTTCTTCCTGATTTGGTTTTGGAAGTTATATGTTTCCAAAAATTTACCCATTTCTTCTAGGTTGTTTAATTTGTTGACATATAATTTTTTGTAGTATTCTCTTATACTTCTTTGTATTTCTGTGGTACTCTGTTTCTGATTTTATTTATTTGTGTTTTCTCTCTTTTTTCCTTGATGAGTCTGGTTAAAATTTTAGCAATTTTGTTTATCTTTTTGAAGAATCAGCTCTTGGTTTCATGGATCTTTTTTTATTGCCTTTTTAGCCTCTATTTCATTTATTTCTGTTCTGATCTTTATTATTCCATTCCTTCTACTAACCTTGGGCTTTGATTTTCTTTTTCTAGTTCCTTTAGATGTAAGGTTATATTGTTTATTTGAACTTTTTCTTATTTCTTGAGACAAGTCTATATTGCTTTAGATTTCCCTGTAACAACTGTGTTCATTCTGTCCCAAAGATTTTGATATTCTGTCTTTTAAATGTCATTTGTCTCAATGTAGTTTTTAAAATTTCCTCATTGATTTCTTTTTGACTCATGGGCATTTAGTAGCATATTGTTGAGCCTCCATATGTTTGTGTTTTTTTCCAGTTTTTTTCTTGTGATTGATTTCTAATATCATATCGCTGTGGTTGTATGGGAAAGTCTGGAGATAATGAAGAGAAATTATAAGAATATAAACAGAAAAGCAAACAAACAACACTGATCTAATGGAAAAAATTTATACATGAAATGTAAGTTGCACTTAAGAAAATCTCTGATATTTGAAAAGTGGCAAAAAAATTAAACTTGAAATATATTTCAGTGAGTGGGAAGGAAAAGGAACAATTTTAGGAAACATAAAACAAATGGAACAGAACTAGTAATCAAATGATGAAGAAGAAAATGATGAAAAGAAACATATTCCAGATGCATCTTTAAATGTTGTAATTACCTCCTACTATTTTTTTAACTGAGTGATTAGCATTTGGGCACAAAAATAAAACAGACAGTGATAAAAAATTAGGCCGGTATCATATTTTCTGTCTACAACATGACATTATGGGTGACATTGGAGAAAAATTTACTGGATTGAAAGGGCAAAAGATTATGATGTGCAATTTTTATTCATCAGTGAGCTGTCATTAAATCATAAAAATCAATAGAAACATAGGCTTCTAAATATAACATCTTAGAAAATATTTTCCAATGTTTCTTCTTTAGAAATAAAAATCTTAACATTTCATATCTAACTTAATAGTGGAACAAAATTAAAAATTAAAATATGGGGAACATGCAGACCATGTGTGATGATAAGCACTGAGATCAAGTAAACTTGAAGTTGAATCTAAACTAAGAAGCAATATCACTTGGTAGTTTGGAGCATATGTTCTGGAAAGACAAAATTAGATTCAATTCCTGGGTGGAACACTTAGAAATTTGTGGCCTTGGGCACTTGCTTTCTTTAAGCCTCAGATTGTTTTGTCTTAATTGGAAAAAGTATGGAACAAATGTCAGAAGGTAATTTAGTGATCAAGTATATTTTAAATGCTCTGCATAGTTCTTAGCATATTATTACTAATTCACATTGTTTTCGTTATGATGATCAAATATAATGGAGATTTTATTTTTAAATGAAACCATATGTAATATGAAAATAATAATACAATCTCAAGAGTCTGGGTCTAAAATTCAGGCTGCCTTATAATAGATCAAGTAGGGATGAGGTGGGGGTGGAGTGATTGTCAGAAAAGAGAGTTTTAAACTTATAATAAACTACTGGGTTTATATTTATTCTTTAATGTTTAAAATTAGATATAAGTGTGAAATATGTTGAAAAAATAAAATAACCTAAATTCAAATAAAAATCAGATTTGAAAATCACATATGAAGATAGAAATAAGCAGAATACAAATAGCAAAGGAGACTTTTGAAAACCTAACAAGAGGAGCACAAACAAGAACGATAAACTAAATAGCACAGAAAGAATAAAGATTAATAAACAATAAATATTAAAATATTTGAGTTTTAAAATTTTTTACATAGATACAGAAGTGAAAATTAATTTTTTAAAAGTTATACTATTATATAAACATGGCTGTCATACAAATCTGGAGAAATAGATGTCAAAGATGTACTTGCCTATTTATATCAATAATGACAGAACCAGTTAGATGTAAAGCTGGTTCAAAGATCATTTGAAGAACTGTTTACTATAGTCTGAAGAAAAATGTTGGAATAAAATTGCTAATTTATATATAATTTATATATAAAATTCTTTAAAGTCTTATATGCCAATGAAATCATAACTTTTATGATAAAAACATGAATCTTTTAGGATAAAAATCAATTACATCTCTATCCATCCAAATTAAGAAATTAACATGTAATTTCATAACCTAAACCCTGATTAGTAAATAATGCATCAAAGAAGTTGCATTTTGCTTGTGAATTAAGTACTCCCGTAGGTGGGCTTGTTATTCAGTGCATGAGTATGACGTTGAAAGAACACACATTACTTGCTTTGCTTTATTCCTGATTTGGATAATGTTTCTTAACAGCAGATACTACTATTATTCGGCAAGCTAGTATTTATTGTTTATGTGTGTGTGTGTGTGTGTGTGTGTGTGTGTGTGTGTGTGTATGTGTATATATATATATATATATGCCTTCTTCTGTGTGTCTTTACCACAAAGAAGGGTTTATTTTACAAAAATGTGTGAGAAAACTGGGCCATCTGTTTTTAAAAACTGAAATTATAACCTTAAATTTATGTCATTTATCAAAATAAAATCCATGGATTAAAGAGTTACAAATGAAACAAAATTTTAAAAGTATTGATGAATATTTAACAAATATTGAGAAGAACTCATAAAGGAAATAATGATTTTGATCACCTGAAAATTTAAATTTATTTTATTGAAAATGTTATAATAACTTAAAGAATGAGAGAATACTATTAATAAATGTGATATTGTGTTGATACTTTTTCATAAAGTATGATAAAAATTATTTAATATAAAAATCTAAAACACAAAGTACAAATAGCCAATAAACATGAAAATATAGTCAATATTAATTAATTAAACTGCAAATTAAGACAACAATGAACTTCTAGCTTCTATATTTGTTTTAAATATATTGTTTTAAAATATTACTCAAAGTTCTGGTGGAATTATAAATTAGTGCAAATTTACTGGGAAGAATTTGGGCAAATAAATCAAGTCTTTGAAAGTTCTCCTAGTACCTGACCCAGTATGCCTACTTGCTTAATATTATTTATAAAAGAACATCTTAGGGGTGCCTTGGTGGCTCAGTCAGTTAAGCATTGACTTCAGCTCAGGTCATGATCTCAGGGTACTGGGATCAAGCCCTGTGCTGGGGTCCATGCCCAGTGAAGAGTCTGCTTGTCCCTCTGCCCCTCCCACCATTCCTACTCTTTCTCTCTCAAATAAATAAATAAATAAATAAATAAATAAGTAAACAAATAAACAAATCTTTTAAAAAATAAAAGAAAAATTTAAACTAATCATATTTTCCAATAACAGGGATTATTTGAATAAATTACAGTACATCAATTAATAGACTATTATGCAACCAAAAAATTATGCATTTGACAAATATTTAATATTACAATATTTTTAAGTATAACTGCATCAAAAGAGTTATATAAAATATTCCAAACTTCTAGAAATCTACAATTATGCATAAAACATCCTTGACTTGTTTCTAATCTTAGGGGAAAGACTTCAGTTTTTCACTGTTAAGTATGATGATTAGCTGTGTGGTTTTTGTAGATGCTGCTGATTAAGTTGAGAAAGTTTCTTTCTATTTCTAATTTGAGTATTATTTTTGTCATGAAAGGGTTTGGATTTTGCCAAATACTTTTTTGTGTCTATTAAAGTAGTCATATTTTTTTCTATTAATATAGTGTGTTACATTAATTGATTTTTGAATGTTAAGTCACCCTTTTATTCTTGGGATAAATACAACTTGTTGATAGTTCATAAATCTTTTTGTATGTTGCTGAATTTGGTTTGGTAGTATTTTGTTAAGGATTTTTGCATCTATACCCAAAATTAATATCAGTTGGTAGTTTTTTTTTTTTTTTTTCTCATGACTCCTTGGCTTTGATAATAGTGGCCTCAGAGAATGTGTTAAAGTATGCCTTCCTCTTCAATTTTTTGGAAGAGTCTGTGATTTGGTATTAATTTTTCTTTGACTGTTTGATAGAATTCACCAGTAAAGCCATTTAGGTTTGTGATTTTCTTCATGTTTTTTGTTTTGTTTTGTTTCTTGTTTTTTTCAGAGAAAGCGAGCATGTGCGTGTGGCAGGATAGGGGCAGAGGGAGTAGGGGAGAGAGAATCCTAAACAGACTCCATGCTCAGTGAGGAGCCTGATGCAGGGCTCAATTTCACAACGCTGAGACCATGACCTGAGCCAAAATCAAGATTTGGCCACTTAAGTGACTGAGTCTTCCAGGTGCCCCTCTTCATGTGGTTTTAATTTAAAATATATTTGACTGATGTATGATTGACATACATTATATTAGTTTCAGGTATACACATAATATTTGATATTTGTATATATTGCAAAATGATTACTACAGTAAGTTAATATCCATCACCATACATGATTACAGAATTTTTTTCTTGTGATGAAAACTGGAAAGATTTACTAGTTTAGCAACTTTCAAATGTGCAATAGAATTTATTAACTATACTTGCCATGCTGTTCTACATCATGATTTATTTATCTTGTAACTGAAAATTTATGCCTTTACCCATTTTGACCACACTCTAGCCCCTGCTTCTGGCAATCCCCAATCTGTCGTCTGTATTTATGAGCTTGACTTTTTGGTTTTGGCTTTGGTTTTTTAGATTCCACATGTAAGTGAGATCTTTTTTTTTTTTTTCCTGAGTTATTTCACTTAGCATAAGGCTGTCAAGGTCCATCTATGTTGTCACAAATGGCAAGATTTCATTCTTTTTTATGGCTGAATAATATTCCAGTGTGGGCTCTGTGTGTGTGTGTGTGTGTGTGTGTGTGTGTGTGTGTGTGTATTGCATTTTCTTATTGATTCATCTGTCAATGGACACTTATGTTGTTTTCATATCTTGGCTATGGCAAATAATGATCAGTGAACATGAGAGTGCAATATTTTTTCAAGTCAGTATATTTGCTTTCTTTGGATAATTGCTCAGAAGTGGAATTATCGGATTGCGTGGCAGTTCTACTTTTATGTTTGTGAGAAATTTTCATGTTGTTTTCCATAGTGGCTTTACCAGTTTCTATTCCCCCCCCCCCCCCGCACCGCGAAGCAGTGTATTACATCCTTGCGACGCTTGTTATTTGTTCTCTTTTTGATACTAACCAAATGGCTGGTGTAAAGTGATGTCTCATTGTGGTTTTGATTTGCATTTTCTGATATTAGTGATATTAAGCATCTTTTCATGTGTGTATTGGCCATCTGTATGCCTTCTTTGGAAAAATGTCTATCCAGATCTTCTGCCCATTTTTTAGTCAGATATTTGGTTTTTCATTTTTTTGTTTTGCTACTAAGTTGTGAGTTCTTTATATATTTTAGATATTAACCTGTTATCAGATATATGATTTGCAAATTATTTTCCCATTCAGTAAGTTGCCTTTTCATTTTATGGATGGTTTCTTTTGCTGTGCAGAGATTTATAGTGTGAAATAGTCCTATTTGTTTATTTTTGCTTTTGTTGCCTTTTATATGATACAAGAGAGTAGTCCAATTTCACTCTTTTGCATGTGGCTGTCCACATTTCCCAGCACCATTTATTAAAGATACTGACTTTGCCCCACTGTATATTCTTGGCTTTTTTGTCATAATTTAATTGACCATATATGCACGGGTTTATTTCTAGGCTCTCTGTTTTGTTCCATTGACTATAGTGTTTGCTTTTATGTCAATACCACCTGATTTAATTAATTTGTTTTGTAATAAAATTTGAAGTCAGGGAATCTGTGTCTCCAGCTTTGTTCTTTTCAAGATTGCTTTGGCTAGGGGCACCTCGGTGGCACAGTCAGTTAAGTGTCCAACTCTTGGTTTTGGCTCAGGTTGTGGTCTCAGGGTCATAAGATTGAGCCCCATGTCAAGCTCCATGCTGAGCCTAGAGTCTGCTTGAGATTCTCTCTCTTTCTCCCTCTGCCCCTCCCATTTGTGCTCTCTGTCTCTTTCAAAATAAATAAATAGATAAATCTTAAAAAAAAAAAAAAGGATTGCTTTGGCTATTCAGGGTCTTTTTGTGGTTTCATACAAATTTTAGAATTGTCCATTCTATTTCTGTTATAAGAATTTTGATAGGGATTGCATTGAATCTGTATAATGCTTTGAGTAGTATGGGTATTTTAACAATATTAATTCTTCTGATATATATGAACATAGTATATCTTTCCATTTATTTGTGTCATCTTTAATTTATCAAAATCTTATAGTTTTCAGAGTACAGGTCTTTCACCTCCTTGGTTACCTTTATTCCTAGATATTTTATTCTTTCTAAATGCAATTGTAAATGGGATTGGTTTCTTAATTTCTTTTTCTGAAAGTTTGTTATCAGTGTATAAAACACAACAGATTTCTGTATGTTGACTTTGTATCCTGCAATTTTACTGAATTTATTAGTTTTAACAGTTTTTGGTGGAATGTTCAGGGTTTTCAATACAAAGTATTATGTCATCTGCAAATAATGAGGGTTTTACTTTCTTTCAAATTTGGATGACTTTTCTTTTTCTTGCCTAATTGCTGTGGCTAAGATTTCCAAATCTATGTTGAAAAAAGTGGTAAGAGGGAGCATCCTTATTTCAGATCCCAAAGGAAAAGCTCTCAGCTTTTCATCATTGAATATGATGTTAACTATGGGCTTGTTCATATATGGTCTTTATTATGTTGAGGTACATTCCCTCTACACTCACTTTGTTGAGAGTTTTTTCTCATCTTTAATGTTGAATTTTGTCAAATGTTTTTTTCTAAATCTATTGAGATGATCATATGATTTTTATCCTTCATTTGGATAATGTGTTGCATCACAGTAGTTGGTTTGCAAATGTTGAACCATCCTTCCATCATTGGAATAAATCTCACTTAAGCATCATGTATGATCCTTTGAAAAAAATTGTTGAAATGATTTGCTAATATTTTATTGAGGATGTTTGGTAAGGATATGCGTTCATCAGCGATATTAGCCTGTAATTTTCTTTTCTTATGGTATCCTTATCTGGTTTTAGTATCAGGGTAATGTTGGCCTCAGAAAAAAAGGTTGAAAGTGTGCCTTCCTCTTTTATTTTTGGAAGACTTTGAGAAGGATTGGTATTCTTCTTTGAATGTTTGACAGAATTTGCTAGTGAAATTGTCTGGTCCTGAACTTTGTTTTTTAGGCAGTTTTTAAATTACTGTTTCAATTTCCTTACTGTTAATCCGTCTGTTCAAATTTTCTATTTCTTCATGATGCAGTCTTTGAAGGTGGTGTTTCTAGGAATTTAGCCATTTCTTCTTGGTTTTCCAACTTATTGGCAAAAAACTTGTTCATAGTAGTTTTATATAATTCTTTGTATGGCTATGGTATCAGTTGTAATGTCTCCTTTTTCATTTCTGATTTTATTTATTTGAGCCCTCCCTTTTTTTCTTAGTGAGTCTAAAGATTTGTCCATTTTGTTTATCTTTTCAAAGAACCAGTTCTTGGTTTTATTAATCTTCTACTATCTTTTTAGTCTCTATTTCATTTATTTGTGCTTCAGTCTTTGTTATTTCCTTCCTTCCACTAATTTTGTGCATTATTTTTCTTCTTTTTCTAGTTCCTTTAAAGTTTAGTTAGGTTATTTGAAATTTTTCTTTTTTTCGTGATGGAGGCATTTCTTACTGTGACCTTCCATCTTAGAATTGCTTTTGCTGCATCCCAGAAGTGTTAGTATGTTGTATTTCCTTTCTGTTTGTCTCAAAGTATTTTTATTTTTGCTTTTGATTTCTTTTTTGACCCACTAGTTATTTAGTAAAATCTTGTTTGTCTTCACATATTTCTGAATTTCCTAGCTTTGTGTTATAATTGATTTATAGTTTCAGACCACTGTGGTTGGAAAAGGTGCTTCATATCAATTCAATTTTAAATTGACCTTTGTGATGAGCACTGGGTGTTATATATAAGTGATGAATCACCAAATTCTACTCCTAAAACCAATATTACACTCTGTTAACTAACTAGAATTTAAATACAAACTTGAAACAAAAAAATTATTAAGACTTGTTTTGTGGCCTAACATATGATCTATCCTGAAGAATATTTCATGAGTACTCGAGAAGAATGTGTATTCTGTTGCTTTTGGATGGAATATTCTGTATATATCCGTTAAGTCCATCAGGTCTAATGTGTCATTTGAAGCCAGTGTTTACTTATTGATTTTCTGTATGGATAATCTATTCATTGTTATAAGTTGGGTATTAAAGTCCCCTACCATTATTGTATTGCTGTCTATTTTCCTCCCATGGGTTTGTTACTATTTGCATTATATATTCAGGTGCTACCATGTTGGGAGCATAAATATTTACAAATGTAGTGTCTTCTAATTGGATTGATCCCTTTATCAATATGTAATGCCCTTTTATCTCTTATTGCAGTCTTTGTTTTAAAGTCTATTTTGTGTGTTATAAGTATAGCCACCCCAACTTTCTTTTGGTTTTCATTTTCATGAAATAGCTTTGTCTACCCCTTCACTCTCAGTCTGCGTGTGTCCTTAGTTCTAAAATGAATCTCTTATAGGCAGAATATAGATGTATTCTTTTTTAAAAAATTCATTTAGCCACTGTGTTTTGATTGGAAAATTTAGTCCATTTACATTTAAAGTAATTATTGATAGGTATATACTTATTCTCATTTTGTTGTTTTCTGCCTATTTTGTAGTTCCTCTCTATTTCTGTCTCCTTCTCTTGATCTCTTCTTTTGTGGTTTGATGACTTTCTTTAGTGCTATGTTTAGATTTCATTTTTATTATATTCCTTGCATCTACTATATGTTTTTGCTTGGTGATTACCATGAAATTTACATATTACATGTTATATTTATAACAATCTATTTTAAGTTGATGGCAACTTAAGTTTAAGTGCATTCTAAAGCTCTACATTTTTATCCCCCCCACATTTTGTTACTGATATCATGTTTGACACCTTTTTATCTTATGTATCCCGCAAGTATTGTAGTTACAGTTATTTTTTCTACTTTTGCCTTTTAATCTTCATCCTAATGTTGTGATTAATATGCTACCTTTATTCTGTATTTGACTTCATATTTTTTAATGTTTTTATGTTACTAATTAGTGCCCTTTCTTTTTAGCTTTAAGAGGTCCCTTTAACATTTTTTGTAAGCCTGTTTAATGGTGATGAATTCCTTTAGCTTTTGTTTGTTTTTAAAAGTCTTCATCTTCCCTTTAATCGGAATCATAACTACTCGATAGAGTATTCTTTGCTGGAATTTTTTTTTTTCACTTTGATTCTCTCATGTCACTCACTTCTTGCCTACAAAGTTTTTGCAAAGTTTCTGCTGAAACATCTGCTTTTATAGTCATAGAAGGTTACTTAATATGTAACCAGTTGCTTTTCTCCTGCTGCTTTTAAGATTCTTTCCTTGTCTTTAGCTTTTGATATTTTAGTTATAATGTGTCTTTCTGTGGATTGCTTTGGGTTCGTCTTATTTGGAACTCTCTGGATTTCCTGGATCTGTATGTCTGTTTCTTTCCCCAGGCTAGAGAAGTTTTCAGCGATTATTTGTTCCAATAAATTTTCTCCCTTTTTCTCCTCTCTTTTCTTCTGAGAGACCTATGAATGAATGTTCATCCATTTGATATCCCATAAACTCAAACTATCTTCACTTTTTAAAAATTCTTTTTGTTTCCTTTTCTGTTCAGATTGGGTGAGTTCTTCTGCCCTGTCTTCATATTCACTGACACTTTCTTCTGCTTTAACTAGTCTGCTATTGAGTACCTTTAGTCTACTTTTTAAAAAATTCAGTTATTGTATTCTTGACTCTGACTTCTGTTTGGAACTTTCTATTTCTTTTTTCTTTGTTGAAGTGCTCATTTTGTTCATACATTCTTCTCCCAACTTTAGTGAGCAATTTTATGATCATACTTTGAACTCTTTATGGAGTAAATTACTCATCTCCATTCCATTAGGGTTTTGTTTCATTTTTGGTTTTGTTTTTAGATTTTCTTTGTTGTTTTGTGTGTAACATACTCTGTTCCTTCATTTTGCTTTTCTCTTTGTGTTGATTTCTCTTCATTAGATAAACAGCCACTTCTCCTAGTCTTGAAGGTTTGGTCTTGTTAAGAATATGAAACTTATTGGTCAGGCCTGCTCTAGCTGTTGTGTGTCTCCCTAAGTTTTGAGATTGTCCAAGGTGATTATGTTACTTTTGTAGCTCCCGGTAGTTGAAGGTATGCTAAGACCAGTCACGGTCCCAAAGAGGAGGATCTTGGTCATCATTTAGATTCAGGCTGATTACAGTTTACACCCTCAAACAATAGCATTTATTTATTTATTTATTTATTTATTTATTTATTTATTTATTTTTAAAGATTTTATTTATTTATTTGACACAGAGAGAGAAATAGTGGGAGAAAGAGCACAAGCAGGGGGAGTGGCAGGCAGAAGGAAAGGGAGAAACAGGCTCCCCTCTGAGCAAGGAGCCCAGTGCAGATCTTGATCCAGGACCTTGGGATCATGACCTGAGCCGAAGGCAGCCTCTTAACCAACTCAGCCACCCAGGCACCCTTCAAACAATAGCTTTTAAAGATTGCAAATATATACAGTCCTGTGAGACCACAAGTGTAAGTCCTGATGGCTCCCAGAGCCAGGCAATCTGGACTTGTCCACTGAGAAGAAGTCACATAAATTGGGGCTCCAGATGAGTGCACGGGTTGCTCTCTGGGAGATACCAATGAGCTGTAGGCAGGCAGAAAAAATGCAAAGATGCTGTTCCCCATTTCCTGAGAGCACTTCCATAGCTTCTAGATGTGTACCAAGCCTGGAGCCTTCCCCTAAGGCTGAAGCTCCAGGACTAGCAAGTAAACATCTCCGATGGAAAGGCTAGGGGTATGTTTCATTCTGCTGTCTGTGCAGTGCCTTGGGTATGGTAGCCTACCAAGAATTATCTCTCTAATTGTTACAGTCCTCTAGGACTCAAGAATACAAGCCCCATTGATAATCTGATAATCAAGGAGTATCCCCTTGGCAGCAGCCACAAAAATAAGGACACTAGGTATAAAAACTGGGGTATCAGACATGTATAAGAGCTCCCCTCCAAGAGAATGCTGGCACTCTGGAGCACAGAAGAAGGAGAGCCCAAATATAATGTCCATTCTGTGAGGTGTCAGGAAAGGTTTCCAGCTAACCCTTAGATCTGTGTTTAATTAGTGGTGTGCCCCTCAGGCTGCAGTTACGATGATAAGCTAATAAGCCTCTTTACATAAATATTGAGCTCCTGGGAATGTTGCCTCTTGCTGTGCCCTGAGGGTGGTAGCTGTTTCAGAACTCTTTTTCCATTGATTATAGTCCTATAGAACTTGTGAACAGAAGTCTATTGGCTACCAGAATGAAGTGATATAGAAGTTGACATGGCAGCAGTGGCAAAAATTAGGGCACCAGAGAAGCTTTTTTTTTACCTATAAGATAGCAGTTATCTGGAGTGAGGCAGAGAGAGAATGCAAATATTGTCTCTACCAGCCTCTGTTCCCTGAGAGCCCTGCCTATGCTCCTATATGTGTACCAGATCAGAAACCTTCCCCAGGCCAAAGCTGCTGGACAAGAGAATAGACTTTTTTTTCTCAGAAAGACTGGACTATGTTTCATTATCCTAACTATACAGTGCCTTGGGAGTCATAGTTTGCCAAGAAATATCTCTCTGATTATGATAGTCCAATGGGATCCTAGAATGCAACACCCCTGGCCTCCTGAGCAAGGTGACTAAGAGATATGTAGCCACAAAAATTGGGTCACCAGACATGTGTAGAACCTCCCCTCTGGGAGATACAGGTTCTCTGGAGTATGACAGAGGGAGCATATGACATGTGTCCCATGGGTGAGTCTGCATTTGGGCCCTTTAAGATGTTCCTCTCTTGACCACAGCCACATGTGGCTGCAAGCTTCATTTGTTTTAAAGTTCTGGGGGCTCATTTCTCAGGTGCTGGTCTTAAAGGTTGGGGTATGAATCTTCACTCCCCAGGGAGAAGCTCCAGGTTTGGGTTCCCTCCCAGTTGAGTTGCCATGCCAGAAATGGGGTTTATTGTCTCAGTCTTTCCTACTAGTTTCAGTGTGGTTTCCCTTTCATTTGTCTAATGTCAGTTGGTCACTCTGCCAGTTTTAGGTTTATTTCAGAGGAAATTTCTTCATATATAGTTGTATATTTGGTGTGTCTGTGGGAAGAGTGGAATTCAAGATCTTCCTATATTGCTATCTTGAACTAGAACCTGTGAGAAGTTTTTAAATCACTAATTTAGTCTTTGCTTAGTATAGGCCTATTCAAAGTTTCTATTTTCCTTGAGTGAGTGTCAATAATTTGTGTCTTTCAGTAATATGGGGAGTGATTCTTTTCCTACCTTTTCATAAGTTATATCAATTTGTTGCCATATAGTTGTTTATAGTATTCTCTTATAATCCTTTGCACTTCATAAGATTGGTAGTGATGTTCTCTTCAGTTTATTATTATTTTTTTAAATAAGCTCTATACCCAATGTGGGTTTTAAACTCATGACCCTGAGATAAAGTCACATGTCTACTAACTGAGCCAGCCAGGCATTCCTCTTTAATTTTTGATTTTAGTAATTTGAGTATTCTTTCTCTGTCCTTTCGTTTTGTTTTGTTTTAGAAAGTAATAAGCTAATTCTAAAATTCATATGTAACCACAACTTGAAAGAGAAGAATAAAACTGAAGAACTAATTCTACTTGATTCTAAGACAAATATTTTCTTTCAATACCTTAGAAATGGTCCTCCACTGCCTTCTTGTTTACATTGTTTTTTATGAGAAATCTGCTGTCATTCTTTTTCTCCCCGCATTTCGATTTAACATGGTTTTTTAATTTTGGCTGCTCTAAGATTTTCTCTTATCTCTCATTTTGAGTAATTTGATTATTATATGCCTTAATTTCTTTTTTTTTTTCCTTGTATTTGCAATTTGTGGAGCTTATTAGATCTCTGGGTTTATACTTTTCATAAAATTTGGAAAATTTTTAGTAATTACTAATTTCTACAAATTTTTCTTTTCTGTTTTCCTCTCCTTTCTTTTGGGGACTCTATACATGTATATTAGTTCCCTTGAAGTTCCCCACAGCTCATATTTTTTAAATTGCTTTGTTGAAATATAATTCATATGCCAAAGAATTCAGTTAAGGATACCATTCAATGTTTTTTTAGTATACATCTCTTATATATACTAACAACCATTGAGCTTTGATACTCAAAAAACAAAACAAAACAAAACAAAAAAAAGCCATGTTTATTTTTTAATTCTTTTTCTGTGTGTTTCATTTTGAATAGTTTCTTTTGCCATGTCTTCAAGGCCACTAATATTTTCTTCTCTTTTCTTTTTCAACATACAGTCTGCAAGTACTCTCATCCAGTGTGTTTTTCATTTCAGACATTGTTTCATATCTAGAAGTTTGTAGTTTCATATCTAGAAGTTTGATTTGGGTCTTTTATATATATCCTCTAATTCTCTACTTAACTTTTTAAACAAGGAAGAAAATTATAAGGATTATTTTGATTACTTTATCTGCTATTTTTAACAATAGTTTTGCATCAATTTCAACTGGTTGATTTTTTTCATCATTATGTGTCATATTTTACTGATTACAAATCATGAAATTAACCTTGTTGAATGCTGAGTATTTTTGCATTTCTATAAATATTTCTGTGCTTTGTTATGGAATTTAGTTAAGTACTAAAAACAGTTTGATCCTTTTGGGTCCTTCTTTTATATTGTTAGGTGGGAACAGAGCAGCTATTAATCTACACCTAGATTAGCTTAGAACAAAATCCCTCGTATGTACTCTACTGAAATGGCCTATATGTTATGAAGTTTCTTCAGTCTGACTAGTGGGAGCAGGCACATTCTTGGTCCTAAATGGACACAGGTACTGTTTCTTCTAATCATTTAGGATGATTCTTTTCCCACCCTTGGGTATTTTCTTCACACTCAAGTTATCATCAGTATTCAGCTATACCCTTCAGGAGGACCCTCTAGAGATCTGATATTTCTCTGTGCACATCTCTCCCATCTTTGGTACCATTTTCTGAAAATTCACTCTTATTCTCTCCAGAATCTCAACTCTGATGTTCACATCGGGGATTCTGCCAAGTTCCATCTGTGCTCTTCCTTACTGTTCTGCTGCCTAGAAACCCTCTAAAGGCTTTAAACTGAGGTAATGATAGCACCAACTTTATTTGTTTTCTGTCCATCAGGTATCACTGTCCTTCATTGCCTGATGGCCAGTCTCTTCAAAACCTTTATATTTTGTTCAGTTTTTTTTTTGGTTGTTTCAGCCAGGAGAGTAAATTCAGTCCCTTTTTTTTCAATTTCAGCCAAGGACGGATGTGTCTTCCTTGCTGATTTTTACTGAAGCTTTTACTTACCTAATATGAAATTGGACCACCTGGTGAGAAGCATAAACTCACAAAAGCAATTAATAGAGCCCTAATTTCTCATGTTTTTTTTCCTCTACCGCTTATCTATACTGTGTATATTGTTTTAAGTTCATAAAGAAAATATATTATTTTTGTTTAAAGAAATCTTATACTGACTTACTCAGTAACAATCTGAACCATGATGAGTATCAGTCTCATATTTCTTTAATTTTCATCAAAACTCATCAACTCATCAACTTCATTTTTCATGTTCCCAAATAGTAGCTGTTACTGCTCTCTGACTACAAAAACAGATGATGTCTATGCATAATGAAAACCAAATTACATCCATATTTTCTACTCAGTTAGATACTTTTGTCTGTATTGTTTATTATGCCCAGCACCTATTGATCAGAATTAGGTCTTTTCTTTTTATAACTTTGTTCTAATGTTAAACCTGTTATTAGAACTTTGCTGTCATGAGTTTTTCAATAACCTTTTTTTTTTTTAAGAAAAAAATGTAGTATTAAAACTCGGCAGTAACTGGCCAAGATGCGAAAATGATGATACAATATTTATATTGTATTGAAAGTGTCCTCTGTAATGCAACTCACTTTTTGACCATTTGTCCATATATTAACATTGCTGGATGACACTGAGGTCCTTTCTGTACTTCATATTTAGCAATTTAAGCTTTGGCTCAATCTGTGTAGGCATGACTAGGAGGAATTATCAGGTGCTGGTGGATTGTTGGGGAGACAGGGACTTAAAAAAGAGGAAAAGATGGAAACTAGGCCACTATTTATGCTGGGTACTGAAGATTATGCTAAATCAAAAGAAGTTGCTGTATTTCTGACCATACATAGGGACAGATATAAACCTTCAAATTTTATATTATTATTGAAACATGAAAACTAAAATCAGGAATGATAATAGGAAGGCTTAGACTAATATTCAAGAAAAAACAATAGTGTTACCTAATCAATATTCTTAATTATCTCTTTCATTGTATGTTACACCATCAGCTTTATATAAAAGAGAGGTACACAATGTTTATTTGTTTTATTTTACTTGGAGGCTTATGAAAATATCTCTAAATTTTTCATAGTATATATAAATAATATTTTAAAATTGCTGAAATATGCTTTTTGTTTTGATTTGACCTAAATATATTTCATTTCTAAAGGAATCAGAATGTGGAAAATTTTTTGCTTTAAATAGTGATCAAGTAATAATAGATCAGTTCATATGTAACACATAAAAATAAATTGTCTTTCTCTTAAACATGTTTTATGTTGATCAAAGTTTTTATGGTTGAACTGACTTTGATATTTAAGCATTTATGTGGGTATATTTAAAGTTAAAAGAAGCTTTTATAACAGGTCATTGAGTCTATTGAACAGTTCGCACACTCTCGATATTCCTTTTCTTTTGGTACACGTACAAATGTTATTCTACAGTTGATCATGCATAAACTTGTGGGGTTTTTTTGTATTTTCTGATAGTTTTAATAATCTTAGCTATAGAACACTCCTATTAATTCTTAATTTCTCATTAAATCTCTACATGAATTATATTTAGGAATTTAAGGATTTCAGCATTAACTTGAGAAAGTTTATTATTCGAAAAAAAAAAGAAAGGAACCTTTAAGAAGAAACAGTTTCCTATGTTTTTTGTCTTGTTTTTATTTCTTTTTTCTCTCTTTTTTTTATGGCATGCACCAGTGCTGGCTCTCTGAGAGCCAGACACAAAATGAGAGTGACATGTCAAACACATGGATATCAAGGATGTGGTTACCTTAGCAACAGGAAGCATATAAAAGCCCTCAGAACTTCCATTCCTACTCCTGGGACATTTCAGAGTTTCAGATACTGTAAATACTGGTGAATGTGATGTCTATAAGAGACATCACAAACATTAAAGTATTATAATGTAAAGTAACCCAAGTTTTTCTCACAGGACCGAAAAAGTAAATTATAATTCACTCCCTTCCTGAAAATGGGTTAGTGGTGGTCTAAGCTAAAGGCAGAACAACACTTCTGGACTTTATATCCTATAAAAATAGAAGCTACATTAAGTTTCATGGATTTACACATATCCGTAGAATTTGAAGTTGTGTTATAGGTTTTGAAAGATTTGTTAGATTAATACTAATTTTAATTTCTTTTGAATGATAAAATGCATTAAGATTCTGAATTACTATAGAAATGACATTGGGAGGATGCTCCTTAGAGATTAGAGCCTTTCAAAAATGTAGTGAAAGTAGGTTTGCTTTTGTAGATGGTTGAACTATGAGAATTAGATCTGTCACTGAATGGGAAGGTCCTTCTGAAGTTTTACAAAAGTAAAAATAATATTCATTTTTAGTAAGAAAAACCTACCTTCATCACTACAGACTACCTCAAAAAAAAGGGGTCTTGTTTGTGCTGTAATATTAGCAATGGAAAACATTTTTAATCTATCTATGTATCTATCAATCTAATTTGTACTGTCTCTTGCTGATACTCTTCATCATTATGTCTGGGCTTTCCTCTTATTGAAAATTTCATAATACTTTTCTGTAGGAAAAATGAATCTCTCTCTCTCTCTCTCTTTCTCGCTCTCCCCCTTGTTCATTTCTGTCATGCTCTATTTCTTTCTTTCTATTTATCTAACTTGTATATTAAATGATCCATAATACCCACACATATGAAATGAATTGACCATTTTTCTCTGTGAAAAAAGGAGTTTGGTTCTTAAATTTGTTAAACAGAGTGGTATATTTGAACCCTTGATCTCTCATATTACTCACATTTCAACCAACATCTTCATTGTTAGAAGGCTCAATGAGGAAACAACTATGATCCAGCACTTTTTGACAAGTCTATATGACAGATAATATCTAATATTTCAGAGTCTAATAGATATGTTCACTCTCTATACATCTAAACTTTTTGGGTTTGAACCATATAGAAGCTAAATCATCTTAAAGCAAAGTGCCCAGGACCTATTATCCCAACTCATCAAAAATCTCCTCCTGATTTATGATATACTGTTATGTTTTGCTATCAGAATTTATGAAAGATCAATATAAGAATTACCTATTTGAAATATGGTCTGTGTCATTACAAAACATGGCTTGAAAATTTCAGCCACTGTTATACAAGAAATCATACAATAGACTTTTTTTCTTAATTTAGTTTCAGAAATTTTTATGTCAATTTATTTGTGTATCTCTTTCCTTTCTGTGATTTCTTTGTCAGAAAATGACAACCATATAAATCAATATGTCTTCTAAAGAAAGTTTTAATACTCAGGAATCTTAAACAGATTCGCAAGTTGTGATAATTACACTTATCACTTGTTGAGTATCCACTACGTACCAGGCCTAGTTCTAAGTATCTTATGCATATTGGCCCTTATAAGTCTCACTGTGTGGTTAGAACTATTCTTATCTCCATTTTACAAAGGAGGATGTTAGGAGGAATATATATTTTGTGAGTAGTAGAGTCAGAATTTAAAGCAGCCTGGCTCTGGGAGTTGTTTTTAATGACAAGCACTTGACTCTGAGGTAGTCAGGAGGTGAGCCTGCTTCTTCTTCCTTCTATATCTGAGAGGCACCTTCAAACAGACTAGCAGTTCTCAAAGCCCTGTTTCTGAACCAGCAGCATCAAGTGGGGCCCTGCAATGTGTGTTTCAACAAGCCCTTTGGTGATTCTGATGCATGTTAAAGTCTAAGAACAACTGGTGTAGACGAATGAGAGAATTTTGGTGATAGATGACTGTGAATTCTGTTCTTGTTCCACTGCTCTGTAGCTGTATGACTTTGCATATTTAATTAACCTTTCTGAGTTGATTTTCTAATAAGTGAAACCACAATAGTAAATCTTTTGAGATTTTTGTGAAGATTAGTTATTGCTTGTTGTTCAATTTTACTGTTTTCATTATATTTAATATTACATTTTGACCTTGATCTTGTGTTTAAAAAGATATAGTTTTTTTTTTTTAAGATTTTATTTATTTATTTGACAGAGATAGAGACAGCCAGTGAGAGAGGGAACACAAGCAGGGGGAGTGGGAGAGGAAGAAGCAGGCTCATAGCAGAGGAGCCTGATGTGGGGCTCGATCCCATAACGCCGGGATCACGCCCTGAGCCGAAGGCAGACGCTTTAACCGCTGTGCCACCCAGGCGCCCCTAAAAAGATATAGTTTTAAGTAAATAAAATAAAAATCTCAGCATCAGCATCACAATAAATCACACACACTGAGTACTATGTAAAACTTTTATATATCTTCACATTTTATAAGTTATTATACATATAACATTTAAAAAATCTATTGCATATACAAAATTTATATATAATATAAATATTTTTAAGTATATACAGTCTATTATGTGTATAAAAATTTATCTATATGTACATATATATATTTACAGCACTGTGTGACATATTTCCGTTTTATCAAAGTAAATAATCATTATTATCACCATCATAAATAATGGCATACTAGAAGCAGACATTTTCATATATACCTCTTACATACTATTTTCAGTCCTGGTTAAATGTAGACAATTTTATATGCAAATGTTTGCCTTTTTGGTTAGTGTCTCTTAAATTGAATGAAAAAGTTAGAAAGCATTAAATGTTTAATACATTTTACCCATTTATGGTGGTAAATCAAAATTGGTAATCTGTCCCATCCTATCTCAGGAGGGACTATCAATATAAAATTTCAGGCATGAATA
Source organism: Ursus maritimus (assembly GCF_017311325.1). Classification (NCBI taxonomy): domain Eukaryota; kingdom Metazoa; phylum Chordata; class Mammalia; order Carnivora; family Ursidae; genus Ursus; species Ursus maritimus. Next base: position 10,492,664 of record NW_024423675.1, read on the forward strand.
GATGAATTGGCAAATTTTATACCTCTTGTTATCAGTGTAACTTAGAATGTATTGGTAGTGGCTAAAAGTTATCATCGTACAATGTCAACTTGCTACCCAGGGAGAAGTGAATTGTTTGATCTCTGTCCAATTCCCAAGGCATTAGTCTATATCTTAGAACACTACCATCACAATAATCGCAAATTGGCACTTGAGGTAGCATTCTCAGCCTGGAGGCCAAGAAATAAAGAAGGAGTTTTCTCCTGCTTGACCTCACTCAAGAAGCTTTACAACACATGAATAGGGTAAGGCAGAACAATGGGGCTGTCATAGCCCATTTAGCGAGCTATGACTTTACATTGATTATTATTGGTTAGCTAAAATCCACACTATTGATGCATTTTAGGTGGGTTTAGGAAAAGTCTGGTTTGTATTTCTTTATAAATAATGTAAACCATTTCATTTTCTCAGACAGCAGCATCATCAGAATTACTGTTATCATACTTTTGTGTTGTAAACACTGGAGAAAATCTGATGGCAACACCATCTTCCTGTGCTAGATCATTAAAAAAATTAGAATAGTCCAGTTGCTTTACTGGTTTGTGAAATAATGGGAGAAAGTTTTAAACTTAAAAAAAATAAGCAGAAATGATTTTGAGAATATTAAAGTATGTCACTACATGCTATAAAAAAAAAGGCCTGGATTGATTTTAATACTGCTATTTCATATATGCACAGATGTGTACTTTTTATAAGCTATAATTGGTAGAGGTGAAAAATCAAGAAAAATGCTATTTCCACAAAAAC